>NC_041228.1:33412879-33420410 GCF_002837175.3 Physeter macrocephalus | reverse complement strand
ATATGGAATCTAAAAAAAAAAAAATGGTTCTCATGAACCTAGGGGCAGGACAGGAATAGAGATGCAGACGTAGAGAATGGACTTGAGGACACGGGGAGGGGGAAGGGTAAGCTGAGATGAAGTGAGAGAGTGGCATGGACAATATACACTACCAAATGTAAAATAGCTAGTGGGAAGCAGCCGCATAGCACAGGGAGATCAGCTCAGTGCTTTGTGACCACCTAGGGGGGTGGGATAGGGAGGGTGGGAGGGAGATGCAAGAGCGACGGGATATATGTATACATATAGCTGATTCACTTTGTTATACAGCAGAAACTAACAACATTGTAAAGCAATTACACTCCAATAAAGATGTTAAAAAAAAGCTTTTAAGTTATTTTAATATATAAGGAATCTTGATATTTTTTGTTCTCACTGGACAGTATATTTATAGAGAATGATAGTATTAGATCATTTATACAAATAGGGATTGTTAAAGTAAAAATTGAAATGAATTGGGTGTGCTGTTTGAAGGGTCTAATAATGGACCAATTCAGGGATAGGCACGAGAATTAGGCAGATGGAGATCCAGCTTTACCACCGATGCAACTATATTGCTGTGTGTGGCTTATGGCTGTTTGCTAATGCTCTCTTCCCCAGTCCTAATCCACTCAAAGGAGTGGACACACTTGCCCTGGGCCACTATCTCACATGGTCTTGAGGAAATAATAAGAATAATTATGGCTGACTATACTATGTGCCAGGTACTGCTCTAGCACATTTTATGTATTATCTCACTTAAATCTCCTACAAGGTAAGAATCTTTATTATTTTTCCCCATATTTCAGTTAAGGAAACAGGCATTGAAATGTTGAATAACTTGCTCTGTCTCACATAGCTAATAAGTGGTGGAGCCAGGATTAAAATCCAGAGTATATGACTCTAGAATCTATCACTCGACTTCTACGTGATACTATTGCACCACCCCGCCAAGGAAAACAGAGATAATCCTAGTACTTAAGAGTTTGCTAGATTACTGCCACCCTATTAAAGACTAATGGTCACTTGCAATGAGATTATTTATTCCTTCTTCTTGGTGGGGAGGGCTGAGTGGGGTTGGAGGCCAGAAGTGTTCCAACACTTCCTCCACATGAAAATAGGGAGGAGAAGCAGGTGTGCTTATCCAACTTAGAGATATTGCCAGTGTAAGATAACTATTGAGTTAAGATTTTATTTTATAATTATATCTCTGAGAATTTATCTTAGGGAAATAATTGAAAAGGAGAAGAAAGCTATGTGGATAAAGATTTTCATTACAATAATGTTAACAATAGAAAAAAAATAGAAATAACGATCCCAAAATAGTGCAATGTTTGCATAAAATTGTAAAAGTATAATTCTGAAATCCAAGTCCCTTTACAATATGTAGGGTTAGAAGAAAAGAGCAATATATCAAATTATGTCTACCTTAGAATACAGCCATTTAAAAATTATGTATGCTTTTAATGAGCAGTAGAAAAAAGCAGGCAAATGAAAACATTTTCTTTGTGTGTGTGTGTGTAAAGTCTGCAAAAAAAAAAATAGGAAAGAAATCCCAATATTTTAGAAATAACTTTAAAAATCGGTTCTTTTTTTTTTTTAACATCTTTATTGGAGTATAACTGCTTTACAATGGTGTGTTAGTTTCTGCTTTATAACAAAGTGAATCAGTTATACATATACATATGTTCCCATATCTCTTCCCTCTTGCGTCTCCCTCCCTCCCACCCTGCCTATCCCACCCCTCTAGGTGGTCACAAAGCACCGAGCTGATCTCCCTGTGCTATGCGGCTGCTTCCCACTAGCTATCTATTTTACGTTTGGTAGTGTATATATGTCCATGCCACTCTCTCACTTTGTCCCAGCTTACCCTTCCCCCTCCCCATATCCTGAAGTCCATTCTCTAGTAGGTCTGTGTCTTTAAAAATCAGTTCTTTATATATAAAAAATAACTCATATGGAACATGGGCAAGTGGTATGAAGGGATTCTTGACTCCATGGCCTCAAAATAAATGCAGTTCTGATCAGACTGAGTCTTTGAATCTTAAGTGAAGGGAGTTTTTCCCCCTTTCTTTTTTCTGATGCAGTATAATGGCATGTGCTTACAAGGGCCCGCGGGGGTGCCTGGGCGAGATGGGAACCCTGGGGCCAATGGCATCCCTGGCACCCCTGGGATCCCAGGTCGAGATGGATTCAAAGGAGAAAAGGGGGAGTGCCTGAGGGAAGTCTTTGAGGAGTCCTGGACGCCTAATTATAAGCAGTGTTCGTGGAGTTCACTGAATTATGGCATAGACCTTGGAAAAATTGCGGTAAGTAAAGTCTGAATTATTTTAAAGTTGAAGTAAAACTTAAAGGTTTTTATAGTTGAGTGGTAATTTTAAGTGTGATTTTATTTTATCTTTACTAAAAGACAAAAAATATTAAGGAATGGGTACCATGTGACTTCTAACTTAGAATTAGTGAAAACATTGATAACATTTCAGAATTAATTTTATAAAGCTATTTCTGAAATAAATATATCACCATATTATTTTAACCCTAACAATACTTAAAATTATTTACTCTTTTTTTTTTTTTTTAATAGAAACAAAAAGGGAGAGCATAGGTGTCTGTCTTGGACAGTAAGCAACTTTCCAATCTTGTCCTAAAGTGAATTTAAATTAGTCTAAGAAATTCTGCTGTGGCTCCAGATATAAAGGTGGAAAGAAATATCCAAGAAATTAACACATGATTGGAATTATCTAGAGGTGGGAAGTCCATTGGTATTTGTCCTTATTCTGGGTAGCAGGCCCAGCTTAAAACTGCTAAGCTTAAGAGAAGTAGAATGGACCAGAGATACACTACAATGACCATTTAAAATTATTCTGTAATATTTAGGGAGAAAAATTACTCAAAATAGCCTGTCTGGCAATGCATTTGGATTAATGACTCAGTCACTTTGATTAGCGTTTGCTTCCAAAGTAACTGGCAAGTCCACTGGGATGGCACAGAGTTGAAGTTGGTGCCATTTCAAGCCTCTTTCTTCTTTTGTTGACAAACTCTGTACATGGTTCTAGATCCACAATATATTATTCCTTGATATTAACCACTACTACCACCAGGCAAATAGAAGAGATTTTATTTTCATAAAACTCTCAGGTTCTAAGTAGCAATCTGGGTATTATCCCTGCTCCTCTTTCAGCTCTTTAATGTCTGCTCTATAATCTATAAAAATGTTTGAAAAAAAAATGTTTGAGACTGCCTTGATTTGATTTCTGTGTGGTAGAATTTCCATAAAGCTTCCATAGTTTGGTGACTGTGACCAGTTATATTTTCACATGTGATTTCTTAGAAAGCATTTTGTTAAAATGTTGCCTACTTTAAACACCGGATGTTGATAGACTGGTTGCTTATTTATAGTTCATCAAAAGTTGCTGGCTGGGCTTCCCTGGTGGGGCGGTGGTTGAGAGTCCGCCTGCCGATGCAGGGGACACGGGTTCGTGCCCCGGTCCGGGAAGATCCCACATGCCACGGAGCGGCTGGGCTCGTGAGCCATGGCCGCTGAGCCTGCGCGTCCGGAGCCTGTGCTCCGCAACGGGAGAGGCCACAGCAGTGAGAGGCCCGCGTACCGCAAAAAAAAAAAAAAAATTTGCTGGCTGAGTTCTCTGTAAAATCTTGCCCTATGGACTCTGGATTATTAATACAATATGTTTTCAAGTTCCTTTTAGCAGTGATCAGAATGGATTTGGGAACCTTCTACAGGTAAAAGATAGTAGGACCATGAGCCAATAGACAAATTTTGCAAAGACCTGGGTCTTACCATTGTGTCATATAGGTAAAGACTAAAAACCCCACCTATGCTTTACTACTGATACTGTTTTCTGTTGCTTAAAAAGAAACAGGTCAGGGACTTCCCTGGTGGTCCAGTGGTTAAGACTCCGTGCTCCCAATTCAGGAGGCCCAGGTTCGATCTCTGGTCAGGTAGCTAGATCCTGCATGCCTCAACTAAAAGATCCCGCACAAGGCAATGAAGATCTCTCATGCCCCAACTAAGACCCAGCGCAGTCAAATAAATAAATATTTTTTTAAAAAAACAGGTCAAAGTAATATATATGGGCAATGCTAGTCTAGAATGTAATTTCCATGAGGGCAGGGATTCTGTGTTGTTTACTGTTGTATCTGTAGTATCCAGAACATAGGAAATAATTTTGGAATAAAAAGAAAAGTAAATACATAGACTGTTTTGGTCTAAAATACTGAAGACTGGCTGTTTTTGGTAAAAACTGAAAGATACCCTCAATGGAGTGAATAATTCTAAGAAAGCCATAATTCTATTTTCTTAGAGTTTCTAATATCAGAGTCTCTTTTCCATCTTGCAGAGAACTGTTTTCCCTCTGTAAAAGCTAAGCTTTTTAAATGCAGTTTGAGGAAAAGGATAGTTAAATAAAATGCACAATACTATTTGAAAGCATCTTTTTAATTAAAATTGAAAATGCTAATTAAGCCCTATTTCTGTGTTTTTGACAGGAGTGTACATTCACAAAGATGCGTTCGAACAGCGCCCTAAGAGTTTTGTTCAGTGGCTCGCTTCGGTTAAAATGCAGAAGCGCATGCTGTCAGCGTTGGTATTTCACGTTCAATGGAGCTGAATGTTCAGGACCTCTTCCTATTGAAGCCATAATTTATTTGGACCAAGGAAGCCCTGAAATGAATTCGACAATTAATATTCATCGCACTTCTTCTGGTACGTAGAATGGGGACATTGCAGAATGTGCTTCAGATCTTTAGAGACCAAAGATTAGTTTTGAGTCCACTGTCATGGTAGGTCATAGCAAGCTTTCTGTGCATAATTCTCCATCCTGGTTGCACTTCAGAATTTCTTATAGATCTTTAAAAAACTATGTGGATGCCTGGGTCTCATCTCTGATCAACTGAATCAGAATCTTGGGGTAAGACCCCAGCACCTGTATTTTTTAAAAGATCACAAGGTTGAAAATCACTGAGATTAAATGGCGAAATAGCCAATAATGCCGTAGAGCAGTGGTTTTCAACCTTAGCTATACCTTGTGTTCAACTGGGGAACTTTAAAAAATCACCGTGCCTGGGTAACACTCCTCCATGAAGCCTGACTTAATGGGTCTGGTTGCACCCCAGGCAATGGAACTTCCACAGTCTCTCCTGGTTATCTCAATGTTCAGCCAAGCTTGAGAACCACTAGCTTAGATTGATAAGAAGGCTGATTTCTCTGCCTTGTTCTTTAAAAAGGTAGGTACAGTCTGCTGCATTTGTAAAAGAAGACATTTCCATATTGTTCCTGCATTCTCTGTTTGCTTCTACCTCCTATAAAAGAAACGACATTCGATTAAACCAGTGGTCACTTAAGCTGTTAAAAAAGAAAACCTTGGACTTCCCTGGTGGTCCAGTGGTTAAAACTCTACGCTCGCACTGCAGGGGGCACGGGTTCCTTCCCTGGTCAGGGAAGATCCCGCATGCTGTGCGTGGCCAAAAAAACCCAAAACTATTGGTTTTTTTTTGTTTTGTTTTGTTTTTGTTGAGTTTTTGGGGGGTTGTTTTGCTTGTATTTTAAGGTTCATTGAAAGAGTTTAGAAGCTACCAAAAAGTAGAAGGGGAAAAAACTACCTATTAATGTCATCACCCAGACACACCACTCTGAGTATTTGGCTGCCAGCTATTTTGCTTTCTTGAGTTGCTGTGTGGCAGGAGCTGGGAGTGAGCACACCATAACAACACATGCGGAGAGAATCACAAGGTGTCGATAGCGATAGCTTCATTTCCCTGATTTCTTGAAAGGATTTCTCACGAATCTTGTACTTAAAAATGTCAGAGGGAAGAGAAGAGATCCCCTCACTGCTAACCAGAAGAAATATTTCAGCATTCTTAGGAATCAAGTCAGATACTGATCCCCCAAATTAATAGAGCACATTTATCCCTAAGAAATCAAGGGCATCTCTTCCATTTTCTTCCTCAGATCCCCACAACATCCTCAAGATGTAAAGAAGATACTTTAACCCCTTCTCTCTGCACATAGAGGAGGTCCAGGGAAATAAAGTATCTTACCCTGAACAGTAGACTCAGTGTCCTGTAGAGCAGAAACCAGAGCCCTGCTCTCTTGTCTCCCAAGACAAGGTTAGATCAGATGAAAAAGCCTCTTCACTAAGTTCTGTGCTGTAAAGGAAGAGGTGCTTTCCATCTGAGAAGGAGTCACTAAAATTTTTTTAATCTGGGTATAAAATAACAAAATTTGACTAGGAAGTGATATGTGTTTAAATAGTAGTTGATATAAGCAACTTACTTTCTATTGTAGTATCTTTAAATGTGTGTGTTAATATCTTGCTATAATGTAAGCTCTCAGGCCTAGGAACTGTGACCTATACATACATATACTTTGTAAATTATTTAACATAGCATTTCCCAACCATGTTGTGGAAACTTATTTGGTGTGATCAGTAGGGTAGAATGTCAGAAGTAATTTGTTATTCATAACAGTTTTTGTCTTAAGATGAGTTAAAGGTTACCTCTATAATAAATTCACTTTCCCTTACACACTGATACTCTTTCTTGAGGGAGAGGAAAGGGATGCACTTACAGTTTGCACATCAGAGGATGACGTTAAGCCTTGGATATGTCCATGGGAGTTTGACATACATTAGGATGTCATCTTCTTACCTGGATCTAGGAGGAAAACAGGTTGAGAACCCCTAATCCAACATAGTTTAGGTGCTTAATAAGCTGCAATACTACCTTATCACAGCGAAAATGTTCATTCATTCAAAAAACATTATTTCATTTGTTAAAGACCATGAAGTGACCACTTGACTCTCCCCGTGTGAGGCTGACACTAAACGCAAACTTGTCTGACCTCCTATGGGATGAAGTGAACAAATTTTTAGGCCGTGGATGTCAAGACCTTGGGAGAACGTGAGGATTTCCAGGCTTTCTCACCTGGCATGATACTGAGAATTCTAGATTAAATGGGATTGTGGGCATGCACTGCTTAGTTCTCCCAACTTTGAAAAGGGCCTGAACCAGTCACAGGTCCCCGGATTCAGAGGGACTTGCCTTCAATTCACTGATGTCACAGCTGGTGGAAGCAGATTGCTTTAGGCCTGCAACCCCTGGCTCGGTTCAAATGCACTAACCTTAGCCAGATAGGAAAACTAACCAGTCACATGCGGGCATCCCTACACTACTTATATGTAAGAACCTGTTTTCTTACAGAATGTGCCAATCTGCCAACCTTTTCCCCCTGACACAGACGTCAAAGGGGTTGTACCTTTTGCCTATTAAAATCAACACTGGGGGAATTTTTTTTTTTTTAAAGATATTTGCCATGTATTTCTTCTTTAGGTCTTTTTTTAAAAATTAATTAATTTATTTTTATATTTATTTTTGGCTGTGTTGGGTCTTCGTTTCTATGTGAGGGCTTTCTCTAGTTGCGGCAAGTGGGGGCCACTCTTCATCGCGGTGCACAGGCCTCTCACTGTCGCGGCCTCTCTTGTTGCGGAGCACAGGC
>NC_041228.1:33411667-33412869 GCF_002837175.3 Physeter macrocephalus | reverse complement strand
CGGTGCGCGGGCCTCTCACTATCGCGGCCTCTCCCGTTGCGGAGCACAGGCTCCAGACACGCAGGCTCAGTAGTTGTGGCTCACGGGCCTAGTTGCTCCGCGGCATGTGGGATCTTCCCAGACCAGGGCTCGAACCCGTGTCCCCTGCATTGGCAGGCAGATTCTCAACCACTGCGACACCAGGGAAGCCCCTGGGGGAATTTTTTTTAATGTTGGAGAAGAGCCTTGATAAGAAGGAATGCAGCTTATATATATTAGTATGTGAAAGTCGAGAGGACCTGTGAAAAGGCACGTGTTTATAAAGCATAAAAACACAGAGGAAAAACAGGATTTACTTAGTTTTTTGTTTTTTTCATGGTGAGGAAATTCCAGATTGAAGGACTGATATAATGATTACGCTAGAATTACTTTTAATGTTATAAAAGTCCTTTTTTTCTAGTTGAATACCATCAAGTGTATACAGGTAAGTGTTGGAAAGGGCTTTCTTTAAAAAAGACTTACATATCACGTCAAAGTCTTGGCTTTTAAAAGTGTAGGCTTCCTGGGCTTCCCTGGTGGCGCAGTGGTTGAGAATCCACCTGCCGATGCAGGGGACACGGGTTTGTGCCCCCAGTTTGATCTTACCCTGGTGTCTACTGTTGGAGAAATATAATTAAAAACAAAACCTCAGGGCTTCCCTGGTGGCACAGTGGTTGAGAGTCCGCCTGCCGATGCAGGGGACACGGGTTCGTGCCCCGGTCCGGGAAGATCCCACATGCCGTGGAGCGGCTGGGCCCGTGAGCCATGGCCGCTGAGCCTGCGCATTGGAAGCCTGTGCTCCGCAACGGGAGAGGCCACAACAGTGAGAGGCACCCGTACCACAAAAAAAAAAAAAAAAAGTGTAGGCTTCCTTTGTTTAGTCAAATAAATTGCTTTTTTTGTTTTAGGTCATCTCTGTAACTAAACAAAGTCTCCCTTTATGATTAAAACCTCTAAGAAAATTCCCCATGAAGCTTATTTCATAGAATGGATATGTATACATCTTTATTTTTTTTTTTTTTTGTAGTTTGAAACAAAGTCTCCCTTTATGATTAAAACCTCTAAGAAAATTCCCCATGAAGCTTATTTCATAGAATGGATATGTATACATCTATTTTTTTCTTTTTTTTATACATCTTTATTGGAGTATAACTGTTTTACAATAGTGTGTTAGTTTCTCCTTT
>NC_041228.1:33391732-33405985 GCF_002837175.3 Physeter macrocephalus | reverse complement strand
TTCTGCCAGCGTTCGGTGGGTGTTCTATAGGAGAAGTTCCACGTGTAGCTGTATTTCTGATGTATCTGTGAGGAGGAAGGTGATCTCCGGGTCTTACTCTTCCGCCATCTTGCCTCTGTATACATCTTTAAAAAATATTTATGTGCTAAGAAAAAGAGAACTTATCTTTATGAGACCTTTATTAAGTATTAGCATTTTTAATTCCCTGCACATTAAGTAGATTTAACCTAGATTGCTGAAGTAATACAGTTGAGATAAAGGTTTTTGCTTTTTGTTCTATAGAGAGTTGTAATTCTCACCTTGTTTTGCAGTGGAAGGACTCTGTGAAGGAATTGGTGCCGGACTAGTGGACATTGCTATCTGGGTTGGAACTTGCTCAGATTACCCGAAAGGAGATGCCTCTACGGGGTGGAATTCAGTGTCTCGTATCATTATTGAAGAGCTACCAAAATAAATCCTTTCATTTTTAGTATATGTGCTGCCAAAGCGAGCACAATCCTTTCATTTTTGTTCCCTACCTCTCTTGTATTATACCTTTGAATGGTTCATTTTAGTGACCCACCCCTTCTATAATTTTTATGTGTACATCTGAATGAAAAAACAAAATTAAATGTGTTTACAGACCAAAGTGTGATTTCACACTGTTTTTAGATCCAGTATTCATTTTCCTTCCATCAAAACTGGTTTTGGGATTTTGTAGAAGATTAAAATACTTTCTTCACATTCCCATTCCCTGAACCTATAATTTGGAATGTTACTGTGGTCTCCGTTTCTTTCCTGTTCTCTTAGTGTAGCACTTTTTAAAATATAAAAGCTACCAGTCTTTGTATAAGTTGTAAATGTTCAGAATTGTTTTATATCTGTGAAATAAAACTTATTTCAAACAACTTTAATATCTTTAACGTAATTGCCACTAAAATGAGGGTTTCTGGTACTTTATATCTGGAAAGTTGAGGATAAACCTGATTTTGAATTTATCCGTTTAACAATCATGTTTTAAATTTAGTACATGTATAGTCCTGTTCCATATTTTGAGGTATTCAAAGAGAAAGGGATATTCATGTGTCAGGAAATGCACTAGCACTTTAGAAATTTTATCTTAATTTAACAAAGTGTAAAAAGACGGGGACTCTGGTCTCAAATTGCTTACCATTTGGTAGGGAAACTAAGATACACACAAAAATAATAAATCAAAGATTAATATGTTGATTGTGACAAAAGTTGTTGAAGAGGTGCTATAATTCAAAGAAAGACCTATCACTTCTGGCTGAGGTGATCAGAAAGAATTCATGATGAAGGAAGTACAGGTGTAAGACTGATAAAGTTAAGTAAATCCTGGGCTTGACTTGGAAGCGTCAGTATGAACTCATAAGTTACTTTATCTTAAATAAAGCTATAAAACAATTAACAACAATCTCCTAGCTTTGTTTACTGAAAAGACCTAGAAATAATGACCAAACTAGTAATGCCCGGATTGTGATCTCTATATACCGTTTCCTACTAAAAGGAACTAAGTCTCCTTGAAGAAATGGGTGATTTCAGCTCTGGGGCAGGAAATGTACAAGATGAGCCTGGAACATCTTGGCAACTATGAAAGACAACTCAACAGGATCCAAGAGCCAATGTGGATTGGTTCTCACTGGCAGAGATGATACGATTTAAGCAGCAATGAAGATAACAACTGGAATGTTTTGAAACACATCAGATATGTTTAAATGCATGAGTTCATAATGATATTAAAATAAAATTCATTGGTCAACTTAGAGGATGCCAGGAAATCAACTTGTTACTTTGAAATTTGGGGAAAAAAGCAAAGCATTTGTTCTGCTTTCTCTGCATGAACTGTATTTCTGGGTAACCAAATTGTTGATGAAGGAAAATTTCTCTATAGAATGTGTGTGTGTGTATTTTATAGCAATATATATTGGTGTAGATAACAAATGAAGAAAGTGATAGGATATCCCTCTTTTCAACCCTGCATGATTTTAGGGATCTAGCAATGATCATCAATGACTGATAACATTCCAACATGAGAAGAAGACTATGTGCCCCCTAAGGAAAGCACATAACACTACCCAATAAGTTGTTTTGCAAGAAAGAATCAAACCTGGATCTGATTTAGCCTCCAGATACAACCGTTAAATGTTGGCAATACAGGGGATAGAAGAATATGTTAATTGACATATCAGGATTATAATCAGCAAATCAGGACTATGGGAAACTTGAAAGACAACTGGGTTTCTTCAACAAATACAAAAGAGAAACTGCAACAAAAGAGAAAAAGGAAAACATGGATTAAAAGAGATTTAATAGATATTACCTCTTTTCGGTGTTTGGACTTTATTTGGATGCTTGAGATAGTTCAGGACATTTAAACATTGATAGATATTTGATATAAAATGATTTTGGGTTTTGGTGTGAAGTAGTATTGTGGTTATTTTAAAATAGCACTTATATTTTAGAGATACAGGAATATTCAAGATAAAGTGATACGATGTCTGGAATTTGCTCCAGAATAACCTGGAAAGGAAAAGTGGGTGAAATAATGTTGAAGATAGGTAGAAGTTAACCAAGATGGGTAAAACTTGTGACAAATGGGGACTGGGATTAAGGACATATTGAGTGGAGACCAGAACATTAGTTAAGACCTCTTTGAATTGGCACAGACTGTGAAGGTATTCGTGTCCCATGAGAATGCCCGCCAAAGGACATCAACTGCACAAGAGGCTCTTAATGATGAGGTGGACAAAATAACTCGCTATGGATGTGAGTCAGCTTCTTTCCCCAGCACTCCAGTGCTAGTTCAATAGACCGCTAAACAAAGAGGCTGAGGTGGCAAGGATGGAGGTTATGTATGGATTCGACAACATGTAATTTCCCTTACTAAGGCTGGCCTGGCTAGTGCTTCTGCTGAGTGCCTAATGGGCCAACAGAGAGTCCAACCTTGAGTCTCTAATATGGCATCATTCCCAGGGGGACAAGCCAGTCACCTAGTGGCAGGCTGATTACACTGGACTTCTATCATGGAGGGGCAGAGATTTGTTCTCACGGAAATAGACATGTATTCTGGATACAGATTTGTCTTCCCTGCCCTTAATGCTTCTGCTAGCACTACCATTCATAGACTCACAAGAATGCCTTATTCACCACCTTACATTCTAAACAGGATTGTTTCTTATTTATTTATTTATTTATTTATTTATTTATTTATTTATTTATTTGGCTGTGCTGGTTCTTAGTTGTAGCATGTGGGATCTTCATTGCCGCGTGCGGGATCTTTAGTTGCGACATGCAGGATCTAGTTCCCTGACCAAGGATTGAACCCAGGCCCCCCTGCATTGGGACCGCGGAGTCTTAACTGCTGGACCACCAGGTAAGTCTCTAAACAGCATTGTTTCTGATCAAGAAACTTCGTATCACAGAGAAGAAGTGCAGCGATAGGGCTTGTCCCATGGAATTAACTCGTCTTTCCACATCCCCCATCACCTGGAAGTGACTGGCCTAAATGAAAGGGGAAATGGCTTACTGAGGACTCATTGATGGTACCAGTTGGTAGACAACATCCTGAAAGAATGGGGCTCTGTCTTAAAGGTGCAGTATATGCTTTGGATCAGAAAGCATTACATGGTGTTCTCGCTCCTACAGCCAGAATACAAGTGGCAGAAGTGGAAGTGGCTTCTCTCACTATTACACCTTATAACCCATTTGCAGATTTTTGCTTCCTGTCCTGACAACTTTGAGCTCTGCTGGTTTGGATATCTAAGTATCCAATAAGGGAATGCTTCTGCCAGGGGATACAACAATGTTTCCACTGAATTGGAAGATGAGACTATGTGTTTAAAATAACAGAAATGTCTTTATCCCATGGTTTCTGTGGGTCGAGGATCTAGGCACAGGTCAGCTGAGTCCTCTGCTCAGGGTGTCACTGTGCTGAAATCAAAGTGTTGGCTGAGGCTGCAATCTCATCTGGGGCTCAGGGTCCTCTGCACAGGTCATGTGGTTGTTAGCAGAACTCAGTGCCTTGCAGCTGCATGATTAACGACGTCCCTGTTCTCTTGCTGTTAGCTGGGGCTGGCTCTCAGCACCTGGAGGTCGTTCTCAGGCCCTTGCCTTGCGGCCCCTCCTTTCTCAACATGGCTGTTTTGCTTCCAGACTAGCAAGAGAACTCTTCTGCTTTTTATTGTTCTGAAACATGTTTTTATCTTTCATTTAACATTAAGAACATCTTTTTTGTTGTTGTTGTTTTGGTGGGATGTTTTTGGTATTTGGGGTTTTTTTTTTTGGCCACTAGTGCGGCATGCAGGATCTTAGTTCCCCGACCAGGGATCGAACCCGTTCCCCCCTGCAGTGGAAGCACAGAATCTTAACCACTGGATCACCAGGCAAGTTCCAAGAATGTCTTTTCATGTAGACAAATCTATGTTTACCTCATCCTCGTAAACAGCTACACAGCATTCCATTGTAGTAATAGATCATCATTTATTTAGCTAGACCCTAGTGACTGACTGACTGTTAACATAGCTTTCTATTCCCGCTGTTCCAAACAATGCTGCAGTGAAATTTCCTTGCACACACAGTATGTCCTGGAGCATTTCTGCAAGTGTGCCTGTAGGGCAAATTATCCCTGGGTCCAAGAGGAAGCATGTTTCAAATTTTGATATATTACTGACTTACCCTCAATTATTATGACAATTTTCACTCCTGCCAATAGTGTTGGAGAATTTCTGTTCTCCCTACCCTAGCCAGCATGGGATATTATGAAACATTTTTTTCCTTCCAGTTTCCTTGAGATATAACTGACACACAGCACTGTATAAGTGGCATAATGATTTGGCTTAAGTACATCTTGAAATGATTATCACAATAAGTTTAGTGAACCTCCATCATCTCATATAGATAGGAAATAAAAGAAATAGAAAAAAATTTTTTTTTCCTTCTGATGAGAACTTAGAATTTACTTTCTTAACAGCCTTCACAGATAACATACAGCAGTGTTAATTGCATTTATCATGTACATTACATCCCTAGTACTTATTTCTATAACTGGAAGTTTGTACCTTTTGACTACTTTCATCCACTTCCCCCTCCCCTTAATCCCAACCTCTAGTAACCACAAATCTGATCTCTTTTTCCATAAGTTTGTTTGTTTCTTTTTGAAACCTAATTGACCTACAACACTGTTAGTTCCTTTTGTACAATATAATGATTCGATAGGTCTATACATTTCAAAATAATCGCCATGATAAGTCTGGTTGGCAACCAGCTGTTTGTTTTCGGAATCTATGACTCTGTTTCTGTTTCGTTGTGCTTGTTCATTTGTTTTGTTTTTTAGATTCCACATATAAGTGAAACCAAACAATATTTGTCTTTATAAATAATTTCTCTCATTCAGTAGGTGGCCTTTTTTTTTTTTCGTGAATAGATGTTGAATTTTGTCCAAAGATTTTTCTTCATCTATTGAGCTGATCATATGATTTCTATTCTTCAGTTTGTTAATGTCGTGTGTCACACTGATTGGTTGGTAGATATTGAACCTCTTTCATCCCTGGAATAAATCCCACTTGATTATGGTGTATGATCCTCTTAATGTGCTGTTGAATTCAGTTTGCTAATATTTTGTTGAGGATTTTTGCATCTGTGTTCATCAGTGATATTGGCCTGTAATTTTGTTTACTTGTATTCTCTTTGTCTAGTTTTGGTATCAGGGTGATGCTGGCCTCGTAGAATAAGTTCGGAAGAGTTCCTTCCTCTGCAATTTTTTGAACTAGTTGAGAAGGATAGATGTTAACTCTTCTTTATATGTTTGGTAGAATTCACCTGTGAAGCCATCTGGTCTGGGATTTTTTTGTTTGTTGGGAGATTTTTTACTACAGACTCAATTTCATTCCTGGTCATTCATCTGATCATATTTTCTACTTCTTCCTGATTCAGTCAGGAAATTGTACCTTTATTGGAATTTGTCCTCTTCTTCTAGTTTGTCCACTTTATTGACATATAGTTGTTCATTGTAATCTCTTATGATCCTTTGTACTTCTGTGGTGTTTGTTGTAACTGCCCCTTTTTGTTTATGATTTTATTTTGGGGGGCCTTCTCTATTTTTCTTGATGAGTCTGGCTAAAGGTTTATCAATTTTGTTAATCTTTTCAAAGAACCAGGTCTTAATTTCGTTGATCTTTTCTATTTTTTTTTAGTCACTATTTTGTTTATTTCTGCTCTGATCTTTATATATTTCCTTTACTAACTTGGGTATTGTTTGTTGTTCCTTTAGATGTAAGGTTAGATTGTTGATTTGATATTTTTCTTGCTTTCTGAGGTAGACTTGTATCACTATAAAATTCTCTCTTAGAACAGCTTTTGCTGCATTCCATAGATTTTTTTTTGTGTGTGTGTGTGCGGTACGCGGGCCTCTCACTGTTGTGGCCTCTCCCGTTGCGGAGCACAGGCTCCGGACGTGCAGGCCCAGCGGCCATGGCCCACGGGCCCAGCGGCTCCGCGGCATGTGGGATCCTCCCGGACCGGGGCACGAACCCGTGTACCCTGCATCGGCAGGCGGACTCTCAACAACAGCGCCACCAGGGAAGCCCCATTCCATAGATTTTGGATTGTGTTTTCATTTTCATTTGTCTCCAGGTATTTTCTTATTTCCTCTTTAATGTCTTCAATGACCGATTGGTTGTTTAGTAGCATATTGTTTAGCTTCCACGTGTTTGTGTTTTGGGTAGTTTTTTTCCTTGTAGTTGATTTCTAGTCTCATAACACTGTGGTCAGAAAAGATGCTTGCTATGATGTATGGTCAGGCCCTCAAGATGGCTGTTCTCTTGCTCTCTGTACCTCCCCTGATCAACCAGTCCCAGCTTTACTCACATGACTCTCTAATCCTCTTAATTATAGGGCTTAATTAGTAACTGCCTACCTACTTGCCCCCTGCCCCAGCTGCTGGTTTCCCTGGTAATTGATGAGCTAATCTGGCATCAATTCACCCTATAAATGGTAGCCGCCTTCTCCCCGGAGTAGTGAAGATTGCTTCCATGTCCTGCCTGCTGTCTGCTACGCACAGTGAGGTGTTGCTCCAGGACCTTGCTTCATGTGTAAGTTTCTCTTGTCCAATAAATCCCTGATGTCTCTGTTGCTGTCTCTGGGTGAGAAAACTCCTGGGAGCTGAGATGTCAGGACATAAGGATGGGAAACAGAAAGTTGTGGAGGTGATTGCGAGGAGGCCGTCTACTAGCATGTGGGGCCTTGTGGTAGCTGTGTACCATGAGAGATGTCTTTTTCTTCCATTATGTTGATGATATCCTGTTAAGCTCAGTCTTTTTCCAGTTTAAAAGTAGCAGCCCAGTGCTCCTCATTCATCTGACTGCACGGGGGTGGCTGGTGAGTAGAGACAAAACTCAAGGACCTGGATTATCTACAAAATACAAGCATACCCCTGACCTACCACCCCTAAACAATTACAGACACAGGCTTTAGGGATATGAATTCAGAGACAGACTTGTGAATTGAACATGGCCCGTTACCCGGGAGCGTTTGGTTGAGGTCTGTGGCAACAGCAAAATAATAAGAGTGTGCTTGGGCTTC
Organism: Physeter macrocephalus; assembly: GCF_002837175.3. NCBI lineage: Eukaryota > Metazoa > Chordata > Mammalia > Artiodactyla > Physeteridae > Physeter > Physeter macrocephalus. Next base: position 33,398,407 of record NC_041228.1, on the reverse strand, counting down.
TGGTCCCAACTATGGAAGGGGGCAGAGCAATGATAGAGTGTGATGGAACAACAGCTATATGCAGTCTACGGTACATTACAACAGGTGGAAGACATTACAAAAAAACTACCCAATTCTTTGAGCATGCAAAACACTATTCATTTGTATGCAACATATAGGATCCCCGTGGACATCAATAGTGACCAAGGAATCTACTTTATTGGCTATGAAGTTCAGGAATGGGCCAATACAAAGGACATACAGGGGCATTTCCACATGCCTTACAACCCCACTGCTACCGGGCTATGAAGAGACTACTTAAACAACAATTGAGATGGAAAACTCACTCTTAACATGTGGACACATCCCAGGAGCAAGTATCCCAGTGCCGATGCCATGTTAACCGGAGGTAACTGGTCAACACCGTTCGAGTTCAACTGTTGACCACCGAAGGACTGTTGCCAACTACAGGTCAGGACAGCAACTCATTTTTGCCCTTCACAGGATCTATCCCCAGGGGAACATATTATAAATAGCCCTTAGGACTGGCAGGTAAGTCCTCAGTGGTTTGGGTTTGCTGTCCCATTGGGGAATAGGATCAGAAAGGGATTTACAGATTTCACCTGTCTTCTACCCAGCCCCACCTCAGATTACTAAGGTAATTAATCCAGGCCTCTACTGTAGAAAGGCACCATTATACTCACCCTGTGTACTGTTACACCACCTCTCCAGTATTCGGCACTGGCTATGGAGACTGAGGGTGGGCAGGTGGTATGGTATTGCAGGCCAGGACAAAACGCTTAGACAGGGGTGGCATTACCTCAGAATGATGTTACTGCTTGTATTTTGCTTAATGGTCATGATCTTCCCTATATTGTGCCTGTTAGACATCTTGCATCTTGTCCTACTCTGAGTGAAGGGAATCTGTTTGTGGACTGGGTGACAATGGTGGCCTCACTGAGAAATGAGTTTGATTGCTGGCTCTACAGCGAAATGCCATTGTCAACCTCTGAGAGTCCATGAAATATTGACTTGAAAAGCACCTGGTTCCAAAGCTTGCCCTCCTGTTGGACTGTCTGTATTGCATTTGTGGTATTTGGTTGCAGTTGCACTTCTACCTACCTGTCCTCAGGGATATAGTAGAAGAAGTATGGGCCACGATTATAAAGGTTGTACAGGGTATGTAAGGGTGGAGTGTTTGACCACACCATTCAAGATGACTGTCCTCTTGCTCTGTATATCCCCTGTTCAGCCAGTACCTGCTTCACTCACATGACTATCCAATCTTCTTAATTATAGGGCTTAATTAGTAACTGCCTATGTGCTTGCTTCCTGCCCCAGCTGCTGGTTTCCCTGGTGATTTATGAGCCAACCTGACGTTAAATCCCCCTATAAATGGTAGCCTCCTTCTCCCCCGCGTAGCAAAGCCTGCTGCCATGTCCTGCTTGCTGTCTGCCACAAACAGTGAGGTGTTGCTCCAGGACCTTGCTTCAAGTGTGTAAGATCCCTTGTCTAATAAGTCACTGATGTCTCTGTTGCTGTCTCTAAGCTCTTTCTTCAGTCTTGAGGCTGGCAACTAAAAGGCTTGCAGGCCTGTGGGGTGCAGCCCAACATACGATTTTAATCTTCAATTTACTGCGACTTGTCTTGTGGCCTAGCATGTGATCTATCCTGGAGAGTAGAACTTTTGCTTTTAAAAGACTTGCCTGATTAGGTAGGTTGGACCCACCCAGGATAATCTCCCTTTGAATTATAGTCAACTGACTAGGGACCCTAATTACACCTGCAAAATTCCTTTTGCCATATTGCTGTATAATCATGAAGGTGATATCCAATTGTATTTACAGGTCCCTACAATGCTCAAAGGAAATTACACTGGTGTTTACCCCAGGGGGCAGGAATTGTGGGATCCATCTTAGAATTCTGCCTACCGCAGACTGCCCCCTGGCCATCTTACACTCCTTATACCACTGAACCAACAGGTGAAAAAGGTTAATCTACTGGTGTTATGATCTCAGTTACTGAAGGAAATTGGTTGCCTTTATAATGGAAGCAAGGAGGATTTTCTCTGGAACCCAGGAGATTTTCTCTGGAACCCAGGAGATTTTCTGAGGTTCCTTTCAATACTTCCATGCCAATAGTAAAGATCAATGGAAAGCTACAGGAACTGGAAAAAGGCAGGACAATTGAGGATTCAGACCATTCAGAAGGGAAGGATTGAATCATTCTACCAGTAAAGAATCTGGAGCTATGGGTTCTGGTTGTGGGCAAGGAAAATAGGGAATAAGTGGGTGAAGGTGGAAGCTATAGACATCAACTCTGACCTTGTGAATAACTACAGAAACCAGGACTGGTAGCTTGGCATATTTTCTGTTATATGTATGTGTTTATTCTCACTTCTCCTTCCCGTTTTAATTTTATATAACACTAGGTGGAGGTCAACTTTACAGTGTAGTCTTTAGTGGGACCTAAGACTGAAATTGAGGCCTAATTAATATAGGCAACAATGGATTCAATGACCACTGGGGCTTTGTGTTTTACCTGGGGGAAGGGCAAGAACTTCACTTATCAGAGGGTTAGCTGTTTCTTGCTAAAATGTAGTTTCTTTGCTGGGCAGGTGTTGAAATGTGTGTAGAATGGTGCACATGAAAGCTGAGAAGTCAAAGGGGTCAACTGAGCTGGTTATGAACTTATTGCTTCCCAGCTTCAAATTCATTCTCCACTTGCACACCCAGAGCGCTCAGTCCTTTGACTGCCTTGTAGCCCCAGCCCAGGAACCTTGGTGATCACCTTGCTGCAGTTTTAAGAGGCACACCGCCTGCTTCTGGCTTCATGCTGTAGCAACCCACAGTCCTCACCACGCATACTCCCAAGCATGACCAGGCCCGACTTTCCTGCCCCCTGCAGGGCTGTTCCTGAGACCTTTCCGAGGTGGACAATGTCTGCTCTGGCTTGGCACCTGCAGAAACATCCCAGCTTCCTCAGCAACCTGCTTACATGCCTTGGCTTGCCTGTGTCCTAGGTGATTGTTTCCTGTTTATCAGATGACCCTAAACCAGTTCTGGCACAGGCAACCCAGCAAACATTCTCACCAGCCAGTGGTGAGACCGCACCTTCTCCAAAATTCAATTAACTATCAAGTTAAGAAAAAGGGAATTCTGTTGGAGCCAAACTGAGTATTATAACCCGGGAAGCAGATTCTCAGAAAGCACTGAAAACTCTTCCACCTGTTAGAAGTTGAAGGCATAGACTTATACATTTTTGAGACAAAGAATCATACATCAAAATGACATGCTGATATTTTATACAAAGTTCACCAAAGATGCATAGTCCAGGTAAGCACATACAAAGTGAGCAGGGAGTCACGGTGACCCCCTGCAGAGCTGGGAAAGAACACTATTCCTTTAAGAAGTTACATTGCTAGCGTCAGAAGAAAGAAAAAAAAGATTGAGCAGGCACTCCCACCTTTGAGGAGCTCTGCTTAATGTGGAATGCAGATGCATACTGGACATTAGGGAGGGAGAAGGCCCAAACAGAATTTTATGTTTAATTTTTTTTGTCCTGCCTTTAAATTTTATTCCTTCAGAGGTATGAATGCCAGAGGGGGATCCTCTTCCAAGCTTGCCTTTCCTTGGGTACTCTCCCTCTGTCCTAGGGTACTGTTAAGAGTTCTCAACACGCAGTCATCCCTCAGCATGAGCAAGGAATTGGTTCTAAGGCTCCCCCTCCCCCCCACCAGTCCCCTGCAATTGCTGAAGTCTCTTATATAAAATGGAGTAGTACAGTCTGCCCTCAGTACCCCGGGGCTCCGCATTGGAGGATTCTGCATCCGAGGATTCAATCTACTGCAATTCAGTTTACAGTTGGTTGAATCCAGTGTGCAGAACCCGTGGATACAGAGGGGCAATTGTATTTATTTCACTCTATTATAGCCGAACAATTCTGGTTAAATTGACCGTGTTCTGTCTCCTGGTTGGACCTAGATTGGTAGAGGTGTGATGACTTGCTTGAGTTTCGGACAAAGAAGTGAGCATGACTAGCACTTTCTCCCCTCTCTTTGGGAATAAGCTGCCCACAGAAATCATGCATATTGGGCCCCATTTCTCCATAAGTCTTACAAGGGCAGGTGGCAAAATAGTCTGGGTCCAGTGCTGTCTGTGGCTGGATGCGTATGTCTGTATCATTATGGGGCTCGGTGTAAGGAAGCCCTCTTTTACACAGATATAAGGCTGAAATTAGAGAATGAGCGTTATTAGTAATAAAGATAATACATCATGTTCCACATATCTCTTGTCTACTTATGAATTACTTTAGAACCTGGGTGGGGAAGAGGTTAACATGCTTCACTTAAGGGAAGAAGCTTATTGCTATTTCTTTTGACAAGTTGAGTGTGAATTGGTTTTATCACTTTCTAGGCTTGTTCTATTCATAATTAACATATATTGAAACTTACATTAATATAAACAAACAATCCTGCAATATTTGCTGTCAGATAATATATAAGGGACAACCTTCAAATCCAACTTTTGTGTAGCTGGGCCTTCAACTATAAACAGATTTTAGTTATTTTTCTAAGTCGACTAGTCAATCTCTTATGCTTTTCATGGTGAGTTGAATATCTTTATTATAAAAAAAAAGTTTCTCTGTAAAACTAAACGTTTTAAAGAACCTATACAACATACATAAGGGTCCCAAAATGCTCACTTTTCATAAAAATGACATCTATTTCCATAGACGAGTTCACCAACATCCTGACAGCTGGTGGAAAAGTAACGCATAGACTTTAGGGTCTAGATCACAGATTCTGTCACCTAGGAAGCTTTCAAGTACAGCAAGTAATAGAAAAACCTAACTGAGAATGGCTTACATAGAGTGAACCAATTAACTTCCTTTGAAACTACAGAGATACATGTTGCTAGGAGTGAGACTAGAAGCCCACATAATGTAACTTAGAACCTAGTTTCTTACAATTCTTAACTGTCCCTTCCCTGGTGTTGACTGTTTTTGGACAAACTAACTCCCTCCCCCCCTCCCCCCAGTTCATAATCTTAAACTGACTTTGAGGAACTCTAAGAATTACATGAATCCTTTTTGTGAAACAAAGAGAATCTATATCATATATTCAGCAAAAGTGTCTAAGAGTCACTGATTGGACCAACTTAGGTAATGGTGCCAATTCCAAAACATTCAGAGATGGCACATTCAGATTGGCTCTTTGAATCAGGGCCTTTCTCTGGGGCAGGTGAGGCCCATTTTCCATCTAAAACACAAAAGTGAGAATGGAGGGACGGAGTAGGTACTGAAAAGAAATTCAGGCTATTACTCCAAGAAGGAAGAAAAATAGATACTGGGCAGCCATATAACAGGTATTCATTATAGGTACTTCCAGAGTCTACTTCCTATTTACTCAAAGAAATTTAAGACTTTAGGTAACCCCCAAATTCACATATTTTCTGCATGTTACCTAACACTTTTTTTTTTTTTTTTTTTTCGGTACACGGGCCTCTCACTGCTGTGGCCCCTCCCGTTGTGGAGCACAGGCTCCGGACGCGCAGGCTCAGCGGCCATGGCTCACGGGCACAGCCGCTCCGCGGCACGTGGGATCCTCCCGGACCGGGGCACGAACCCGTGTCCCCTGCATCGGCAGGAGGACTCTCAACCACTGTGCCACCAGGGAAGCCCCCTAACACATTTTTAGAAAATAAAAAGGTAAAATAATGTGAAATGATTTAATTTCTATAAGTGATCTTATAATCAAAGAGACCTTGCTACAGAAGTGATAAACTTTATCTAGAGGATTTTATATTCAGTAAAGTGTTCACATTCAAGAGCAAATTCTCATTCTGATGACTCATGAAGTCACTTGTGATATTCCTTCTTTAGTGTGGTGTTTATATAAAAACATGAGTCTCTAAAATTGCCATGGCAAAAACACATATTGAAGCTTGATAGCCTTCTTTTCACAAAGCATGGTTCCCATCGTTGTCTTGGATCACGCTGTACCTTATGTTCATTCTCTGGTACAGAGCTCCAACAGCTATTTTTTTCTTTTTCTCTTGCCCTGCATCTTAATCTTCAAGCATTCTCCTACAATCATGTTCTGGTTTTCCCTTTGGCAGCCTCTGCCACTTCCACTCCCTCCTAGACTCCTAGTACTTTTTTTTTTTTTAACCAAGTATAGTTTTGATTTTATTTTTCATTTCACTTCTGTCAGTTTATTTATCCATCTATATTAAAGTTCTTTTGTTAGGCACATAGCTATTTAGGATTGTTAACATTTTTTTAACATCTTTATTGGAGTATAATTGCTTTTCAATGGCGTGTTAGTTTCTGCTTTATAACAAAGTGAATCAGTTATACATATACACATGTTCCCATCTCTTCCCTCTTGGTTCTCCCTCCCTCCCACTCTCCCTATCCCATGCCTCTAGGTGGTCACAAAGCACCGAGCAAATCTCCCAGTACTATGCGGCTGCTTCCCACTAGCTAGCTATTCCACGTTTGGTAGTGTATATATGTCCATGCCACTCTCTCACTTTGTCACAGCCTACCTTCCCCCTCTCCACATCCTCAAGTCCATTCCCTAGTAGGTCTGTGACTCAATTCCCGTCGTAACCCTAGGTTCTTCATAACCTTTTTTTTTTCTTAGATTCCATATATATGTGTTAGCGTATGGTATTTGTTTTTCTCTTTCTG
>NC_041228.1:33389379-33390008 GCF_002837175.3 Physeter macrocephalus | reverse complement strand
TTTTCTCCTTCAGTTTGTTGATATGGTGTATCACGTTGATTGATTTGCGTATGTTGAAGAATCCTTGCATTCCTGGAATAATCCCCACTTGATCATGATGTATGATCATTTTAATGTGCTGTTGGATTCTGTTTGCTAGTATTTTGTTGAGGATTTTTGCATCTATGTTCATCAGTGATATTGGCCTATAGTTTTCTTTCTTTGTGACGTCTTTGTCTGGTTTTGGTATCAGGGTGATGGTGGCCTCATAGAATGATTTTGGGAGTGTTCCTCCCTCTGCTATCTTTTGGAAGAGTTTGAGAAGGATAGGTGTTAGCTCTTCTCTAAATATTTGATAGAAATCGCCTGTGAAGCCATCTGGTCCTGGGCTTTTGTTTGTTGGAAGATTTTTAATCACAGTTTCAGTTTCAGTGCTTGTGATTGGTCTGTTCATATTTTCTATTTCTTCTGGGTTCAGTCTCGGCAGGTTGTGCGTATCTAAGAATTTGTCCATTTCTTCCAGGTTGTCCATTTTATTGGCATAGAGTTGCTTGTAGTAATCTGTCATAGTCTTTTGTATTTCCGCAGTGTCAGTTGTTACTTCTCCTTTTTCATTTCTAATTCCATTGATTTGAGTCTTCTCCCTTTTT
>NC_041228.1:33385906-33388851 GCF_002837175.3 Physeter macrocephalus | reverse complement strand
TAGTCTTTATTTTGAAGTCTATTTTGTCTGATATGAGAATTGCTACTCCAGCTTTCTTCTGATTTCCATTTGCATGGAATATCTTTTTCCATCCCCTCGCTTTCAGTCTGTATGTGTCCCTAGGTCTGAAGTGGGTCTCTTGTAGACAGCATATATATGGGTCTTGTTTTTGTATCCATTCAGCCCGTCTGTGTCTTTTAGTGGGAGCATTTAATCCATTTATATTTAAGGTAATTATCGATATGTATGTTCCTATTACCATTTACTTAATTGTTTTGGGTTTGTTCTTGTAGGTCTTTACCTTCTCTTGTGTTTCTTGCCTAGAGAAGATTTGTTGTTTTTCCCTTGCTGCTTTTAATATGTTTTCTTTGTATTTAATTTTTGACAGTTTGATTGATATGTGTCTTGATGTGTTTCTCCTTGGATTTATCCTGTATGGGACTGTTTGTGCTTCCTGGACTTGACTATTTCCTTTCCCATATTAGGGAAGTTTTCAACTATAATCTCTTCAAATATTTTCTCAGTCCCTTTCTTTTTCTCTTCTTCTTCTGGGACCCCTATAATTCGAATGTTGGTGCGTTTAATGTTGTCCCAGAGGTCTCTGAGACTGTCCTCAGTTCTTTTCATTCTTTTTTCTTTATTCTGCTCTGCAGTAGTTATTTCCACTATTTTATCTTCCAGGTCACTTATCCGTTCTTCTGCCTCAGTTATTCTGCTATTGATCCCATCTAGAGTATTTTTAATGTCATTTATTGTGTTGTTCATCATTGCTTGCTTCCTCTTTAGTTCTTCCAGGTCCTTGTTAAATGTTTCTTGCATTTTCGCTATTCTAGTTCCAAGATTTTGGATCATCTTTACTCTCATATTATTCTGAATTCTTTTTCAGGTAGACTGCCTATTTCCTCTTCATTTGTTATGTCAGGTGGGTTTTTACCTTGCTCCTTCATCTACTGTGTGTTTTTCTGTCTTCTCATTTTGCTTATCTTACTGTGTTTGTGGTCTCCTTTTTGCAGGCTGCAGGCTCGTAGTTCCCGTTGTTTTTGGTGGCTGTCCCCAGTGGCTAAGGTTGGTTCAGTGGTTTGAGTAGGTTTCCTGGTTGAGGGGACTAGTGCCTGTGTTCTGGTGGATGAGGCTGGATCTTGTCTTTCTGTGGGTAGATCCCCATCTGGTGGTGTGTTTTGGGGTGTCTGTAGCCTTATGATTTTAGGCAGCCTCTCTGCTAATGGATGGGGCTGTGTTCCTGTGTTGCTAGTTGTTTGGCATAGGGTGTCCAGCACCGTAGCTTGCTGGTCATTGAGTGAAGCTGGGTGTTGGTGTTGAGATGGAGATCTCTGGGAGATTTTTGCCCTTTGATATTACATGGAGCTGGGAGGTCTCTTGTGGACCAGTGTCCTGAAGTTGGTTCTCCCACCTCAGAGACATAGCCCTGATGCCTGGCTGGAGCACGAAGAGCCTTTAATCCACACGGCTCCACTTATGCTGTCCAATGTTACCCAGGCTAATGAGCAGGTTCTCTGCACTTTTGTTGCTCTTCAGAGATTTTAGGGGAAACAGCTATCCTCTGACCTCTGGCGTGAGTCCCCGGCCCGTGGTCCCCGGGACTGTTGCGGCTTCGTCCGCCGGGGCCCCTCCAGAGCCGGCAGCCTCAGTGAGGCCGCCCTCCCCTCGGGCTCTGGGGCAGTTCCGTGACGACAGAGGGAAGTGAACCCGAGCCGGGAGTTGCAGCTCTGCGCAAAGGCGGGCTCCGTTCTGGGTGCAGGGGGTGGGACCGCTCTGCCCCGAGGCCTTCTGGAGGGACGGGGGCGCCGGGGAAGAGAGCCGCCAGGAGCCTCTCATACAGTCTTAATCCCTCATCATGGCCTATAAGATCTGGCTCCTGCTAATGTCTGTTGGCCCAGGAACTGTGCTAAGAACTTTACTTGAATTAATTCATTTAATCCTATGAGCTACATACTTTTTAAAATTTTTACATCTTTATTGGAGTATAATTGCTTTACAATGTTGCTTTAGTTTCTGCTGTATAACAAAGTGAATCAGCTCTATGTATACATATATCCCAATATCCCCTCCCTCTTGAGCTTCCCTACCCTCCCTATCCCACCCCTCTAGGTGGTCACAAAGCAACAAGCTGATCTCCCTGTGCTATGCAGCTGCTTCCCACTAGCTATCTGTTTTACATTTGGTAGTGTATATATGTCCATGCCACTCTCTCACTTCGTCCCAACTTACCCTTCCCCCTCCCCATGTCCTCAAGTCCATTCTCTACGTCTGTGTCTTTACTCCTGTCCTGCCCCTAGGTTCATCAGAACCATTTTTTTAAAAAAGATTCCATATATAGGGCTTCCCTGGTGGCGCAGTGGTTGAGAGTCCGCCTGCCGATGCAGGGGACGTGGGTTTGTGCCCCGGTCCGGGAGGATCCCACATGCCACGGAGCAGCTGGTCCCGTGGGCCATGGCCGCTGAGCCTGCACGTCCGGAGCCTGTGCTCCGTAACGGGAGAGGCCACAGCAGTGAGAGGCCCGCGTACCGAAAAAAAAAAAAAAAAAAAATTCCATATATATATGTTTGCATATGGTATTTGTTTTTCTCTTTCTGACTTACTTCACTGTATATGACAGACTCTAGGTCCATTCATCTCACTACAAATAACTCAATTTTGTTTCTTTTTATGGCTGTACTATTCCATTGTATATATGTGCTACATTTTCTTTATCCATTCATCTGTTGATGGACACTTAGGTTGCTTCCATGTCCTGGCTATTGTAAATAGTGCGGCAGTGAACATTGTGATACATGTCTCTTTTTGAGTTATGGTTTTCTTAGGGTATATGCCCAGTAGTGGGATTGCTGGGTCATATGATAGTTCTATTTTTAGTTTTTTAAGGAACCTCCATACTGTTCTCCATAGTGGCTGTATCAATTTACATTCCCACCAACAGTGCAAGA
>NC_041228.1:33373093-33385658 GCF_002837175.3 Physeter macrocephalus | reverse complement strand
GCAAATATTTTCTCCCATTCTGAGGGTTGTCTTTTCATCTTGTTTATGGTTTCCTTTGCTGTGCAAAAGCTTTTCATTAGGTCCCATTTGTTGATTTTTGTTTTTATTTCCATTTCTCTAGGAGGTGGGTCAAAAAGGATCTTGCTGCCATTTATGTCATAGAGTGCTCTGCCTATGCTTTCCTCTTAGAGTTCTATAGTGTCTGGCCTGACATTTATGTCTTTAATTCATTTTGAGTTTATTTTCGTGTATGGTGGTAGGAAGTGTTCAAATTTCATTCTTTTACATGTAGCTGTCCAGTTTTCCCAGCATCACTTATTGAAGAGGCTGTCTTTTCTCCATTGTATATTCTTGTCTCCTTTGTCAAAGATAAGGTGACCATATGTGTGTGGGTTTATCTCTGGGCTTTCTACCCTGTACCATTGATCTATATGTGTTTTTGTGCCAGTACCATACTGTCTTGATTACTGTAGTTTTGTAGTATAGTCTGAAGTCAGGAAGCCCGATTCCTTCAGCTCTGTTTTTCTTTCTCAAGATTGCTTTAGCTAATCGGGGTCTTTTGTGTTTCCATACTAGGTCCCTTCAGGCTGTCTTCACATAGCCAACCCTGGTCCTCTCCCTGGGGTCTGACCTCCAAAGCCCGAGCCTCAGCTCCCAGCCCCCGCCCACCCCAGCACGTGAGCAGACAAGCATCTCAGGCTGGTGAGTGCTGGTTGGCACCGATCCTCTGTGTGGGAATCTCTCCACTTTGCCCTCTGCACCCCTGTTGCTGCGCTCTCATCTGTGGCTCTGAAACTCCCCACCCCCCGTCTCCGCCAGTAAGGGGGCTTCCTAGTGTGTGGAAACTTCTCCTCCTTCACAGCTCCCTCCCAGAGGTGCAGGACCCATCCCTATTCCTTTGTCTCTTTTTTTTTTCTTTTTTCTTTTGCCCTACCTATGTACCTGGGGATTTTCTTGCCTTTTTGGAAGTCTGAGGTCTTCTGCCAGCGTTCAGTAGGTGTTCTGTAGGAGTTGTTCCACATGTAGATGTATTTTTGATGTATTTGTGGGGAGGAAGGTGATATCTTCGTCTTACTCCTCTGCCATCTTGAAGGTCTCCCGAGCTACATACTTTTAATATCCTCACTTGCAGGAGATACTGTTGACCGCCCACCCAGATCCCTTTTACAGGACTGGTGCACCCACAGCCCAGCTGCTGCAGGTGTTGGCTAACAGCTCATACCTCCACCTTACTTGGAGGATTGCCCTTGACTGAGGAGAGGCACCCAGCTAGCCCTCCAACTCCTCCTTCCCACAACACAGGTAGTCAAGGACTGCCTGATATGGGAACATAATAGCCCAGCCCCTCAACTCTGGGAAGGACAACCTCTGTGGTCCATGCATACTGCAGAGTGCCCTGATGGGTCAGGCTGAGGCTGAACTTCTGAAAACTCTTTATCCCCTGCCAAATGCTGTTTTCTTTACTCCCTTATAAATTTCTTCGAAGGGCACTTCCACAATAAATACTTGCCCAAGAATTCCTATCTCAGGCCTGGCTCCAGAGGAACTGATTTTACAGATGATGAAACTTGAGACAGAGAAGGGTAAAGTGATTTGCCTAAGGTCAAACAGAAAATGGGAAAGCTGAAGTTTGAAGCCATACAGTCTGGCTCCCAGCCTGCACTCTTCCCCACCAGTGTAATGACTACTTCTCCAGCTTCCTTTCTGGCCACCTCTTTTCATAGGTGGCTGGGTTTTTGTTAAATTTGGCTTAAATTTTAAAGAATGAGTTGATACATGGTTTGAACAAAACTTTTACTACTGATATAAGAGACTGAATTATTCACCTTGGAAGAATAAAGGGACATATTGCTCCTTCTGGCCACAAGGCAGTCCTATAGGGGAACCCCACTATGACCATAAAATAAGTACTGCTCAACCAGGGGGCAAAACAGAGGCTGATAACCTAGCCCCCTCCAACCACCCATGATGGTTTTAGGCCATCACAGGGGGAAACCAAGCCACATAAAAGAAGTCGAACCCATCCAAGGATAACTCCTTGGGGGCTAGACTCAGAAGCAGCACACATGTGATCCACCACACTGTCCTCAGAAAGTTGTTCAGATCTTATCTCATATCTGAATTAGGCTACGAAATTAATACTGGGAGATTGTGCCCGTGCAAACAGCCACCTGTGGGAATACCAGCTGGGTTTACGTATGCTTGCAAGTACTCAGTTGGGCACTAAAGGAAATCGGGCCCTGAAATGGCCAAATTGGGGTCCTTTTGACACTCCAAAATGATTTTGAGTGTCAAGTTAAAGCCGGCAGTCTTCTGGATCTGTGCCTGCAACGTTTACCGGAAACAACAGTGGTAATATTTTTCTAAAATTAGATTAGCAGGGGAAAATATTTGTAGGGCTAGCTCCATGGATCCTTTGGAGAAACATCCAAGTTGTTAAAAATTTTAGAGAGCTCTATCTTAAGCTATTGTACCTATTTTAATTGGTATGTAGATGCCCCAAAAGGCTTCAAAATTCCAAAATAGCCTCATTGAAAGATTTGTTGTAGAAGGCTAATGAAAGTAATGATATAAAAGGTACCTAAAACTTTAACTACTGTTTCCCTCTATCCTTCTTTGAGTACTCATTCTAGTAATCTTCTGAATTGCCTTTCCACTCTGAAGACACTATTAAATGGTTACCTTTAGAAATGGGACCACATGAGGCTGTAGGCAAGCCTCTTCATATCAAAGGCCAAACTGAGGGTCATAGTTAAACCCAGGGAGGATCCTCAAAATTGTAAGTGGATTCCCAAAATGGGAGGCCACCAGTCTGACTGGTGGAGCCTGATAGGAATTGGAGCCTGATAGGAATTGTTTTTTGGGGGAGGGGCACTTCTCCCCTAAGCTAAATGAGGGAAAGTATAACATTCTAACATAGATGAATGGGTGTGTCAGTCCTTTGATATCATTGAGGTGGCCACCCAATCCTTTGAGGGAAAAAAAACTGTCCTTGTTTTACAAGTCTAGTCTTTACAGGACCAGACGTGTGGATCCAGAAATAATCCAAAGCCTACCAATCCTTTTACCACTCCCCAAACCTCCCCTATTTATCGTAAGAGGCTTGTAAGTATTGAGGGAAATTGTTTTCTGGCCTTATGGGAACAAAGTTATCCTAGAAGGAATTTGCCTTTCTCCTCCTATGCCTTTGAGATGCAAATGTTTTACCTGTCTTTTCTAGGAACGATTATCTCTGCTATGTATTTAAAATGCAAATTCCAGGAAAGGGGGTAGGTAATTTGGAACTTATCAAGGACAAATAGAAATCTTACGTGTCTTTTCCATAAATATTAGTAAAAAGTGTTTAGCCATAGACAGGTGACCTTTATTTGTTCCATCTGCCGGAAACCCAATGGGAATCCAACCTCTTTTGTAACTGATCGATTTTATATTGTTGTACCTGATTCATGACTGAAATTTTGGAATGAGAACTATGAGGGCTCTGTGTGTGTTTGTGTGTTTGTACGTAACTACATGTGTGTTGTAGATGTGTGGTATTGCCAAAATTAATTTGTAAAAGAGCTCTACTTAATTGGCTTAAAGGAAATTAAGTGTTTACAAAAATACTTGGAAATATAAAAGAAACTGGCCAGAATGAACTTCAGGTTCATGTGATGTGGAAAATATTCAGTATTGAATTAATATCTGGTATTAAAGTTAGCCTAAGCTTGTTGGTTTGATTAATATGGACACGTCTTTAGAAAAGATGTTGCAGGAAAGAGTGGGGCACGAAAGGATGGTCATGTCCCTGGTCTCAGGCGAGTCCCTGGAATGGCCACCAAGTGTGGGTTCTTGGCTTCACGCAGGAAAGAATTCAAGAGCAAGCCATGGTAAAGTGAAAGGTTTATTCAGAGAGATACACACTCCATAGACACAGTGTGGGCCATCTCAGAAGGCAAGAGGCCATGGGAGAAACACACTCCACAAACAGTGTGGGCATTCTTGGAAGGTGAGAGGCCCCAGGGTATAGGGCTGTCAGTTTTTACAGGGGTGGGTAATTTCATAGGCTAATGAATGGGAGGAGTAGTCCAGCTATTTTGGGGAAGGGGTGGGGACTTCCAGGAATTGGGCCACTGCCCACTTTTTTGACCTTTTATGGTTGGCCTTGGAACTGTCATGGCACCTGCGGATGTGTCATTTAGCGTGCTGATGTGCTACAATGAGCGTATACTGAGGCTCAAGTCGACTTGTCTGCCATCTTGGACCTAGTTGTTTCTAACCAGTTTATGATGCGTCCTTGGGCTATGTCATTCTTTTAAAGGTTGTGCCCTGCCCCTTTCCTGAGTCATCAATATTAAATATAATACTTTTACTGTACCTAGGTTTACTAGAAATCAAATAAGACCTTATTACTGTTAAAGTTTGTCAGCAAGAAAAATAATGGTATGAAAACTTTTAAGTAAATAAAATAGAGGTAAATGAGATAAGAGCTTTAGGTAAACTCTTTAGGAATAACTGTTTTGGGAATGTCTACTTTAAGGATAATATCTCCAGATTTTGGTAACCTGAAACAAAACTAAGTTAAACTACGAGAATTTCTTCACTATCTGGGTCATTACAAGTAGGATAAAATACTAGAACATTAATTGCTGGGCAGGCCTAAGTTTACCTACTTTTGTCTTATGAGAAACTGAAGATGTTTATTAGATACATGTCTAGTATCACATTGAGGAAAGAAATTCTACAAGAAGGTATATGTTTCTAGAGGTTATAAAATACGTTCATAATTGTCAATCAGGAAATGCTGGTATGACAGTTTATAATTACTTGCTTCTTGGTTTTTGCTAGAGATTAAGATTCTAAGGTTAAGAATTATTAGGGAAACATTTCAGTATGTAAGGAAAGTAGGATGTGTGTTTTCAGCAAAAAGGAATGAAAATGTATTTTGTTAAAGGTCATTTTGTCCTAGAGCTGGTTGTTTCTAAATGGATACATAAAGTTGTCAAATGTTTGTGGAAAGGGAACACTGAGAGTTTTGTACATGATCAGGATTGGCTTAGATAAGATTGAACTTAATTAAGAAAGTGAATTTTAAAAGTAAAGTGGTACAAAACCTGAATTTGGTTCTCTAAAAGGACAAAGTTTTCTTAAAATATCGAACTGTTTTTGATAATAGATTGTGAGTTTGTTTGTGTTTAAGTGATCTGTATTTGCCAGTGAGATCTTTTATTGTCACTTTAGTTAAGTGAATGGGTATTGTTTCACAGTGACCTGTGATTCTATTTGACCAAGTGTTGTAAAACTTCTTGATATTTTTGACAAACTTCCCAAAGATAAAATCCTAAATGAAGCTCATTTGACCTCTAGCTAATTTTGAAGTTTTCCAAAGGGTCCCTAGAATACCTCAAAATATTTGTTTTCTCTCCATCTCAGAGAGAGGAATATTAAACTAATTAGGCTTATTTGGTATGTTAAATTACATGGGAAGCATTGTCAAATAAGTGGTGATAAAACTTTTTAAAAACTTCTTAGATTGTATCCTATGGGTAAATGTTACCAACATACATATTCTAGAAATTATATGGAACTCCTCAAATTCAGGTAAGTCCTGGTAAAAATTATATCAGTCTTAATTTTAGTAATTATCTTAAATTGTTGTGTCACAGCAGTAACCAGGTTTTCCAATTGCATTATAATCAGGTCTTTAACCTTGACTTTTTAAGTCTTTTGACATTTATAGGCAGTTATCATTGTACTTTTTGCAAAATGCTTCATCTTCAAGAAGATCCACAGAAAGCACTTTTTGACATGAACAGATTTCTGATAATTTTCACATCATACTGATGAACTAGGTAAGAAATTAGAATTCTAATAAACTGGATGGCTTCATGTAACTGGTACCAGAAGATTAAGATCAAGGACTAGTCACATAGGAGTGGGTGAACAGACTATGGTTATAATTTTTGTATTTTGTCTGAAATATTACTGGGTTTTAATCTGTTTTCCAGATATAAGGAAACCTTTAAAATATATCTCTGTAAGTAGAACTGAAACCTTATCTTTTCTGTCTACCAGATGCCTCCAGAATTTGGAAACTCGTAGGTTCCCAGCAGCTTTATCAGGCATATAAGGAAGGCCACCTCCTAAAAGGTACAGAAACCTCACAGTATTTTGGGGACCTCGAGAAGAGAGGAATTCGCCTAAATCCATCACCCAAATCTACAGATATCACAGGTTGAATCTATGACATACCTTTGGTATGGGTTTCCTAGCCCTGAGGTTTTTAAAGTTCAATCTTTCTTTATGAAAAGTTCCAGCACAGCCAATTTAGAAGTCTATGTGGTCAATTACCCAGACTTATTTTGCAAACAAATAAGTCTTAATTTGGCTATATTTGGTAGAAATGAGGGTACTTTTAGAGAGAAAAAGATTGTTTCAGTGAATACAGAATTCTAGTTTTGTTAATTGATGTCTGTATTTACTGGTGAACACTCACTTCCCAGATAACTCCTTGTTAAGTTTAGTCATTAAAAAGACACTGTTTCTGAAGTTTATCACAGAAATCCAACTTTGGAAGATCAAGATGCATCATGACCTGCAACCAGGTTACGCATACTGGAAAAGACATCAGATAAAGGACTCTTTTTGGCCACTTCGGAAGGGACCTTATCAGACCTCTACAACTGAATGAACTGCAACTCTAATTTCTGACACCTGACTTAGACTAAGACCAGCACTACCAGACCAGGATGAGAATATTACATCAGAAGTAGACAGCTGACCCAAGATGCCAGAGCAGGTCTGTATACTGATTACTTTGACAATTGCTCACACTTTTGCTAATGAACCAAATGTATTTCTTGGGCTCAATCACATGCAAGTTTCAAAAATCAATCCAATTGCTGGGTTTGTGGCCAATTACCAGTACTCCCAGGTTGCCTTGGTGGATTTCTCCTCTCCAAAGCTCTAATTGGATGGTCCTTAGAAATTTTATTTCAAACGAAACTCTAGCACCATGCAAGCTAACATTGCCACCAATATCACTAAGTGATACCCTCTTACCTGGCCAATTAATGGTGCATGTTCTGAACCTGGCCATAATACTCCTTTATTAGATGTTGAATATTGGGTAGCTCCTAACAGGAACCAATGGATTTACTGAACAAGTTTATGACCTTGGCTCTCCCCAGGTTGGTTAAGAAGATAAAAAACTGGTTTCCCTTGGGCTCAAGGTCACCTATGGCTACCGTGGAAACAGCCCCTGTCAATCTGTAATGTGAGTACTCTGGTTACTATCAGTTTTCCAAATGGCATGACCATTTAGCCATATTTGTTTACTCATCTTATGACCCATGAAGTGTCAGATTTCTGCTCTGAACAATCCTCTTCCCAGTTTAGGGGAAATACTAGGAAAATGATTTTGTTCAGGAGGATTTTAGCTTAAATCTTTGCTAATGATATTGCTACTACTACCAATTTAGTTTGTGGAACTTATAAGTTGATACTTTCCTGCCTTTCATGCTGTGTCACCTACTCATACTAAGATAATGTCTAAATGACTTGAAACTATAGATCACATCTGTAGTTCTATATAAAATAATGGACATACCCCACACACATGAGGAAAATTGGCTTAAGTCTTACTGGACAACTTAGAATTGAATGTCAGTCCTTGCCAAACATCCTGCTAGTACAACTCCCCTGAAAGAAGAGAATCGGGCCATTAAGACTAGGCATCAAGGGACAGGCAAGCAGCCACCCTGGTTTTGAGGGACCAAATATTTGATCACCTAACACTTTCTACTGAAAGATTATGTCACAATTTTCCCCATTGATCGTTAAAGTTCATATTTTATGGCAAGACAAGAAAAATTTAAACTTTTCTCTGCCCTTTGGTGACCTCTCTCCCCACTACTATGCATTGTGTATCTGCATTATGCATCGGGTAAACCTTCCCCATTGGCAGAAATACCTGCTCAACCATAAAGAGCAACACTCTCCTAGCATCAAAAAGACAACTCCAAAAAAGGATAATAGTCCTTCTTGATCTTGTATGCATTATGCATCGGGTAAACCTTCCCCATTGGCAGAAATACCTGCTCAACCATAAAGAGCAACACTCTCCTAGCATCAAAAAGACAACTCCTTAAAAGAAAGATAGTATTCCTTCTTGATCTTGTAAAGGGCCACGATGATGCTTAGACTTGGATTGTGTAAACTGTCAATAACACGTCATCTAAATGTATAGCCTTCTGTCTCAACAAACTTCTATAACTGTGCCTTCACTTCACTTCTCAGAGCTTTCTGAGATGCTCTTCCTGGGTTGTAATATCCAAATTTGGCTCGAATAACAGTTTCCATTTCTTAGGTTGACTGATTTTGTCAACATCTCATAGTGGCTTGCTTCCTCACTTACGTCAAAATGTTTCAAATACTACCTCCTCAGAGACCTTTCCTGACCCCAACTGTCCTACCTAGCATAGCAACACTATTCCCAACTCCTTAGTTTTACTTCTAGCATTTAATATTTGAAACTACATTATGCATATTTATGTTTTGTCACTCACACTAAAATGAAAATTCCCTGAGGGCAGGAATGTTTTGTAGCTCATTTACTGCTATATTCTCAATGCTTGGTAACATACATGGTACAGTGCAGGAAGGAGTGCTGTAACTGTTGATCGAGTGGAATCAATTCTCTTTTCAGAACTCTTGCAGGGCTTGTAGAAATCTTCTTGCATGTTCTTAATCTAGAACTGCAGTTATTTAATGCTTATTCATCCCGCAAGCCTGTATGCTCTCAGAGCACAGGAATTATGGCTTAGTAATTTAGGGGTACACAGGAGGCATTCAAATAATGGCACTACCTCTAAAACTCAAAATATCAACTGTAACTTGTCTTTCCATACAGGGACTACTATCAGGATTTCATATGAATAATTAATAGTATTATTCAGAAGGAGGAAAATACATCACATTTAATTTATAATGCATTCCTCTGCATGAGATACAGTAAATACAATTAAGTACTTATCTTTATTTTTAAAACAAACAAAGCCATTTTCAAAATATAAAAAATAGACCTCTTTTCAAAGAACCATTTAAATATGGCTTTGAGAGCCACAGTATTTTATTTATAACAAATAGATGGTGCTGCAAAAAACATAGATGTTTATGTAAATAAAAATGTTAGTATAATTCTGGCACCCTTTTGGGGCAGGCCTTTATATTTATAGAAAAATTACCGTAACTCAAAAGTAAAATTAATAATGGCCTTTAGTGTAATTTGTATTTAAACCTGAATTTGAGCAACCAATGTAGATTGGTCACTTATTTGGGATCTGGATCTTCTTTGGGATCTTATTTCAGATCTGAAATCTGAAGTAGCAAGTTAAAGCTTCTCCTTTCCACAGAGTTAGTCAACAAACGTACCCCAGTCATTCTAGTATCTATATAAGGTGATCTATTAGCAACACCAATAAGTGATTTATAGACAAATATGCTACGTAAGGGCTGACACAGCTGGATCCTAGTTCAGATTTTATAAAAAGACACTAAGTACCTATGCCGAAAAATAATAATGTGATCCAGGATTACATTTTAAATTATGAAAGAGCTTCTGGGAAAAAAAATTAGTGATGAAATGACAACAGATGTCAGGTACTTCTCAAATTAAGAGAAGTACATAACTGCATTCCAAATGAATTAAAACAAAAGCACATTTACAGTGGATTTTTTTCTCCGAACTTTCCCGTTTCAAAAATGGTCAGGATTTGGGCAACATCTTTCCCAGCAAACTCTTGAAACAGCAATGACATCTTTTAAGAAGCCGTTTTTTTGCTATTGCACAGAGGTTGATTTTAAAGCCAATACAGACAAACGAGTTCAGAAAAAGGAGCAGTCTTCAAATCCATTCAGCAAATGCTGCAACTCAGCTTCTACTTGGACAATGAAATGGAGAAAATCTGTGAAACTCTCCATTTGGTGTCAGTTTTACTGTTGTGTTGCTGGCAACCATTTCAGGTAGAGGAAGCCAAGTCCCATATGTATGGGGAAAGCAAAAGCAGAAAAACATTGTGAAGGCTTAGCAGTTCTGTGACTTCTAATGATTACAGACCGAGTTCAATTATGAGCCATGTTGCTGTGCAGTATTCTTCTGAGTTTCATGTCTCAAATACAAAGTAGCACATGGCTGCCTTGGGCAGATGTAGTGTAATTATCTTCTTTTAGTTTACTTTTTCTTTTCTCTAAGGCCAAGTAAAAAATGTGAGACATTTTCATATACCACAAAGGTAATACAGCAGGCTGGAGTCACTCTAATCAAATTGGGGGCAATTCCTTTGTAAAATCCACCGATGCCTTCTTTCCTTTAGAGAGGAAAAAAAAAAAGTACATCTATATACATATATACTTAATTTCCTACAGAGCTAGCCTGAAGATATAATCATAACCATCTTTCAAATGCCTTTAAATGTATGAACATGTAGGAGTATTAGCTGATCTAATGTAGGCATTAAACCTCTCATAACTAATAAAAATGCTAGATAACACTAAATATAGCACACAAAAATAAAACTTTATTTTCTTAATGCCTAGAATTGGAATAAAGCCTTGAAACTTTTCACTTACGTTCTCAATATGTATATTTACTAAAGTGAACTAAATTTAAACATTTAAATACTCTGTTCTGGCCTTTTAGAATTAAAAAGAAATGTGGGGATGTCTACCTATAACAATTTAAACATTCCCACACTGAAGACATGCATCTCTTCCATACATGGAAACAAGTGTTTGCAAAAGTTCTGCTACCAGTAGCAGATGTGGGGCCTTTTTTTCTTTTCCTTTTTTAAATTGGAATATAATTGCTTTACAATATTGTTAGTTTCTGCTATACAATGAAATGAATCAGCTATATGCATACATACATCCCCTCCCTCTTGGACCTCCCACCCCCCCATCCCATCCATCTACATCATCACAGAGCAAGGAGCCGAGCTCCGTGAGCTATATAGCAGGTTCCCATTAGCTAGCTATTTTACACATGGTAGTGTATTTATGTCAAACCTAATTTCGCAATTCATTCCATCCTCCCCTTCCCCCCCACCATGTCCACATGTCTGTTCTCTACATCTTGTCTCTACTCCTGCCCTGGAAATAGGTTCATCTATGATTCCACATGCATGCATTAATATACGATATTTGTTTTTCTCTGACTTACTTCACTCCGTATGACAGACTATAGGTCCATCCACATCTCTACAAATGACCCAGTTTTGTTCCTTTTTATGGCTGAGTAATCTATATACATATATACTTAATTTCCTACAGAGCTAGCCTGAAGATATAATCATAACCATCTTTCAAATGCCTTTAAATGTATGAACATGTAGGAGTATTAGCTGATCTAATGTAGGCATTAAACCTCTCATAACTAATAAAAATGCTAGATAACACTAAATATAGCACACAAAAATAAAACTTTATTTTCTTAATGCCTAGAATTGGAATAAAGCCTTGAAACTTTTCACTTACGTTCTCAATATGTATATTTACTAAAGTGAACTAAATTTAAACATTTAAATACTCTGTTCTGGCCTTTTAGAATTAAAAAGAAATGTGGGGATGTCTACCTATAACAATTTAAACATTCCCACACTGAAGACATGCATCTCTTCCATACATGGAAACAAGTGTTTGCAAAAGTTCTGCTACCAGTAGCAGATGTGGGGCCTTTTTTTCTTTTCCTTTTTTAAATTGGAATATAATTGCTTTACAATATTGTTAGTTTCTGCTATACAATGAAATGAATCAGCTATATGCATACATACATCCCCTCCCTCTTGGACCTCCCACCCCCCCATCCCATCCATCTACATCATCACAGAGCAAGGAGCCGAGCTCCGTGAGCTATATAGCAGGTTCCCATTAGCTAGCTATTTTACACATGGTAGTGTATTTATGTCAAACCTAATTTCGCAATTCATTCCATCCTCCCCTTCCCCCCCACCATGTCCACATGTCTGTTCTCTACATCTTGTCTCTACTCCTGCCCTGGAAATAGGTTCATCTATGATTCCACATGCATGCATTAATATACGATATTTGTTTTTCTCTGACTTACTTCACTCCGTATGACAGACTATAGGTCCATCCACATCTCTACAAATGACCCAGTTTTGTTCCTTTTTATGGCTGAGTAATATTCCATAGTATATATGTACCACATCTTCTTTATCCATTCATCTGTCCATGGACATGTAGGTTGTTTCCATGAGCTGGCTATTTACAAATAGTGCTACAATGAACATTGGGTTATATGTGCCTTTTTGCATTGTGGTTTTCTCAGGGTATATGCCCAGTAGTAGAACTGCTGGGTCATAGGGTAGTTTTATTTTTAATTTTTTAAGGAACCTTCATACTTTTCTTCACAGTGGCTGTATCAATTCACATTCCCACCAACAGTGCAAGAGGGTTCCCTTTTCTCCACACCCTCTACAGCATTTATTGTTTGTAGATTTTTTGATGATGGCTATCCTGACTGGTGTGAGATGATACCTCACTGTAGTTTTGATTTGCATTTCTCTAA
>NC_041228.1:33341280-33372749 GCF_002837175.3 Physeter macrocephalus | reverse complement strand
TTCATTTGCAAATATTTTCTCCCATTCCGAAGGTTGTCTTTTCGTCTTGTTTATGGTTTCCTTTGCTGTGCAAAAGTTTTAAGTTTCATTAGGTCCCATTTGTTTATTTTGTTTCTATTTTCATTACTCTAGGTGGTGGGTCATAAAAGATCTTGCTGTGATTTATGTCAGAGTGTTTTTCCTATGTTTTCCTCTAAGAGTTTTATAATGTCTGGTCTTACATTTAGGTTTTTAATCCATTTTGATTTTTTTTTTGTGTGTGGTATTCGGGAGTGCTCTAATTTCATTCTTTTACATGTAGCTGTCCAGTTTTCCCAGCACCACTTACTGAAGAGGCTGTCTTTTCTCCACTGTATATTCTTGCCTCCTTTGTCATAGATTAGGTGACCATAGGTGCGTGGGTTTATCTCTGTGCTTTCTATCCTGTTCCATTGATCTATATTTCTGTTTTTGTGCCAGTACCATACTGTCTTGATTACTGTAGCTTTGTAGTATAGTATGAAGTCAGGGAGCCTGATTCCTCCAGCTCTGTTTTTCTTTCTCAAGATTGCTTTGGCTATTAGGGGTCTTTTGTGTTTCAATACAAACTGTAAAACTTTGTGTTCTAATTCTGTGAAAAATGCCATTGGTAGTTTGATAGGGATTGCACTGAATCTGTAGATTGCTTTGGGTAGTATAGTCATTTTCACAATGTTGATTTTTCCAGTCCAAGAACATGGTATATCTCTCCATCTGTTTGTATCACCTTTGATTTCTTTCATTATTGTCTTTTTTTTTAAGACTGTTTGGAATTTATTCTCTTAAATAAGAACGGTAACATTTGTTAAAACAAAATTAAAAGTACAACACCTTAGTTTCACAGTAACGGAAAAACAAAGTTACACAATTAAATAAAAACTCACAGAGAAACACACCAAAACTCACAACAGCACAGGTTAAAAACAAAGGCAAATGCAAGGCTTCATGGCAGGAAGCCTGGAGGTGGACAGGCGCACCATTCCTGGCACAGCTCTGGCATCTGTACCACGCCTGCAGGCCCGCCTGCCGCCCTCCACCCCAAGCTTAACGGACCAGGAAAAGTGGGGTGCAGAATCCCTTAATTCACTGGTCAGGCCTTCAAGGCCATGCTGAGGCCCCTTTCTGGAGAGACTAAGGATTCCACTGTCCTACAGACATACTAAACACCAAGAGACAGCAGGGAGCTGTGGTAACAGACCTGGGGGTGGGAGGAGGGGCCAAACACAGGCCTGAAAGCAAAGCGGTCCCCTGGGGTTCCTGAGCAAGAGCCCTGCTCCCCTGGTTTGTCTAAGTCACCTTTCTGGGGTTGGGAGTGTGCACTGCTCACTTTCTGAGACACTTGCCCCTGCAGTCCCCACCTCCCCCAGGGTGCCTGGCTACTCTGCTCTCTCCAAAGCCCGACCGGAACACTAAGCCAGGTCAGTGGCACAGTCCCCAATGTAAGCCAGAACCAAGGAACAAGAAGCTTGGGGAAAAACTTCACTAGTATTGTTATTATTATTTCGGGCACAATACAAAAACGTGTACTTGTATATATGAAACTAAACCAGTGCAAACATATGTGTGTATATATATAAATGTTCACACAACACCATCTACTTTGACTCTTGGGGTAGGGTTGGGGAGGGAAGCTGGATTCGGAATTCTCTTTGCTTTTCTAATAGGCTTTCCAGAAATGCCTATAAGAGAAGAGGGCTTGGGAAGCAGTGGGAAGATCTTGTAACTTCCTCCTGATGGCAGGAACTCAGGATCGTACCGCGTGGCTATTCTAACTGGTGTGAGAAACGCCTACATTTCCTAATGGCTCATTCAGCATCCAAACTATGGAACCCAAAGGTGACCATGCAAGTGACCACGGGCATGCACCAGCCACAGTGAGGCAGCCTTTTATGCTAAGATCATCTTTCCATAAGATGACAGACAATGAAGCCTTTCTCCCATCCCATGTCTGTGACCTGTACTGGAAGCAATGCTCTTCTGTTCCCTATGATACCCCAAGCCGGTACAGTTCAGTTTCGGTTACCCACTATGTGAGGTGTAAAGGGGATTCCTCTGGATGAAAAAAGGATCTAAAAACCTTCAACCGAGGGTCTTGTATTCAATGGGAAAACATCCCACTGGGGGTTTTCTTTCTCTGCCTGTTGTTATCCAAATGTTTCCTCAAGTCAGGGAAGGTACGATGAGGCCAGGGTAAGAAAATCTGTGCCAGGTCCACTGACCTGAAGCAGAAATATAAGAAGCTTTTGAAACAAAGCATTTACTGATTTTGAGAACAGAAAAGAGGGTTTCTACATTAAAAGATGCTAAACCAGGCAGCAGCTGTAGGCCAGGTTGCCAGAGACAGATGATGCTGGACTAGATTCTAACTCGCGGGTTGTGTTTGTGTTTTTGGAAACAGCAGTCATTTTGGTGTAAGAGGAGAAGAACATAAGGGAAAAGAGGGAAATGCCCATCAATGTCTTAGTTTTCTGAGTACAGGTCTTTTTGTCTCCTTAGGTAGGTTAATTTCTAGGTATTTTATTCTTTTTGTTGCAATGGTAAATGGGATTGTTTCCTTAATTTCTCTTTCTGATCTTCGTTAGTGTATAGGAATTCAAGCGATTTCTGTGCATTAATTTTGTATCTTCCAACTTTACCAGATTCATTGATTAGCTCTAGTAGTTTTCTGGTGGCATCTTTAGGATTCTCTATGTATAGTATCATGTCATCTGCAAACAGTGACAGTTTTACTCGTTCTTTTCCAATTTGTATTCCTTTTATTTCTTTTTCTTCTCTGATTCCGTGGCTAGGACTTCCAATACTATGTTGAATAATAGTGGTGAGAGTGGACATCCTTGTCCTGTTCCTGATCGTAGAGGAAATGCTTTCAGTTTTAAAACATTGAGAATGATGTTTGCTGTGGGTTTGTTGTATATGGCCTTTATTATGTTGAGGTAGGTTCCCTCCATGCCCACTTTCTGGAGAGTTTTTAAATCATAAATGGGTGTTGAATTTTGTCAGAAGCTTTTTCTGCATCTATTGAGATGATCATATGGTTTCTACTCTTTAATTTGTTAATATGGTGTATCACAATGACTTGCCGATATTGAAAAATCCTTGCATCCCTGGGGTAAATCCCACTTGATCATGGTGTATGATCCTGTTAATGTATTGTTGGATTTGAATTGCTAGTATTTCTGCATCTATGTTCATCAGTGATATTGGTCTGTAATTTTCTTTTTTTGTGATATCTTTGTCTGGTTTTGGGATCAGGGTGATGGTGGCCTCATTGAACGAGTTTGGGAGTGTTCCTCCCTCTGCAATTTTTTGGAAGAGTTTGAGATGGATAGGTGTTAGCTCTTCTCTAAATGTTTGACAGAATTCACCTGTGAAGCCATCTGGTCCTGGGCTTTTGTTTGTTGGAAGATTTTTAATCACAGTTTCAGTTTCATTACTTGTGATTGATCTGTTTATATTTTCTAATTCTTCCTAGTTCAGTCTTGGAAAGTTGTACCTTTCCAAGAAGTTGTCCATTTCTTCCAGGTTGTCCATTTTATTGGCATAGAGTTACTTGTAATAGTTTCTTATGACGCTTTGTATTTCTGCGGTGTCCATTGTAACTTCTCCTTTTTCATTTCTAATTTTATTGATTTGAATCCTCTCCCTTTTTTTCTTGATGAGCCTGGCTAAAGGTTTATCAATTTTGTTTATCTTCTCAAAGAACCAACCTTTAGTTATATTGATCTTTGCTATTGCTTTCTACATTCTTGGAAGATTTTTAATCACAGTTTCAGTTTCATTACTTGTGATTGATCTGTTTATATTTTCTAATTCTTCCTAGTTCAGTCTTGGAAAGTTGTACCTTTCCAAGAAGTTGTCCATTTCTTCCAGGTTGTCCATTTTATTGGCATAGAGTTACTTGTAATAGTTTCTTATGACGCTTTGTATTTCTGCGGTGTCCATTGTAACTTCTCCTTTTTCATTTCTAATTTTATTGATTTGAATCCTCTCCCTTTTTTTCTTGATGAGCCTGGCTAAAGGTTTATCAATTTTGTTTATCTTCTCAAAGAACCAACCTTTAGTTATATTGATCTTTGCTATTGCTTTCTACATTCCTATTTCATTTGTTTCTGCTCTGATCTTTATGATTTCTTTCCTTCTACTAATTGGGTTTTCTTTGTTCTTTTTCTAGTTGCTTTGGGCATAAGGTTAGATTGAGATTTTTCTTGTTTCTTGAGGTGAGACTGAATTGCTATAAACTTCCCTCTTAGAACTGCTTTTGCTGTGTCCCACAGGTTTTGGGTCGTCGTGTTTTTGTTATTTGTTTCTAGGTATTTTAAAATTTCCTCTTTGATTTCTTCAGTGATCTCTTGGTTATTTAGCAGCGCACTGTTTAGCTTCCATGTGTTTTTTACAGTTTTTTTTTTTACTATAATTGATTTCTAATTTCACAGCATTGTGGTTGGAAAAGATGCTTGATACAACTTTAATTTTCTTAAATTTTCCGAGGCTTGATTTGTGACACGAGATGTGATCTATCCTGGAGTGTTCCATGTGCACTTGAGAAGAAAGTATATTCTTCTGCTTTCAGATGGAATGTCCTATAAATATCAATTAACTCTATCTGGTCTATCCTGTCATTTAAAGCTTGTGTTTCCTTATTTATTTTCCTCTCATCCCCTTAGGTGTCTGTGGTCCCCCCACCAGTGCCTGGTAGGTATCCTAGTTGTGAGGAGTCACGAACTCTGTGTCCTCCTAGTCTGCCATCTTGACTCTGCCCCCGCCTTGGGGCCTTAATTCTATTAAACTAGGTTTTTTATGACTTTCTATGTTCAATGCCATTCAAATATTTTATAACACCTAAATTTTAATTAATTTGTCAAGGTATTTTCACACATCTCATTTGATTTTTATAAACAACTCTGTCAACCTAGATATTCAAATTTTATAAATGAAGAAGTCGAGGCTCATGGTTTTCTATGGAGTAAATGGGATATGGGGAGGAAGGGTCCATCAGCCATGTTTTCACCACAGACACTGGTCTTTGCTATAAAACTAATGATGTCAACTGGATGGTTTAAGATTTACAAGGTACTTCCTAAGAGCCATTTTGATATATCACATACTCTTACCTCCATGTCTTTGTGATTACATCCAATACACCATTGTAAAACATGTGTTGATCCTGCAGACGAGCTCTTACAACTTGATATGGATATGTTGCTGCCACAGCAAATATTTTGGATAATGCTGCAACTGTTATATATTCTACTGTGCTCTAAAATGACAACAGAAAACATTTGTTTTTCTTTAGGTAGGGTTTCTTTAAAAATATAGAAGTAAAATTTACATAGGGAAACCAACACTGAAGTGGATCCACAAGTGAAAAATACTGTTTCCCCTCTTGAAACAAGGTCTGTGCAATGGGGTTCTATTTTTTACAGTTGTGTGCCATTATCCTGTATTTAACTATAAATTAAATTAGTGGCAGAATCGGTACTTATCATCATAGCAATACTACCAAAGTAAACGTGACAAAATTTCCATCTATTAAATGCCCATAAAAATAAATACCGGTGCTTTTTCAAGTATCACCTTACCAACTGTGCTTCTGGTAATCTATTGGTATGTTGGTTGTATTTCAATTTCAACAATTCATATGCCATAAACTGAAGGGCACCATGTGATGTTCCAAACAGCCCAGGAATAAACCCCTAGAAAGGAACAAGTGAAGAAAAAAAAACCAAAAAAAGCTAAACTAAGCGAGTTTCCAAGGGACCACAGCTTCCGGGGAGGGGAGTAAGGAATGAGTGACCTCATTGTGTGACTTAGAGAAATGGTTACTCAACAAAGTTTTATTTTAGACAGTCCTTCTCATACCCACCAGTGTCATGATGATACTTCTTATGGTAATGAGGATAAACAGTTTAAAGTACAATTTCAATACAGATTTCGGTTGTCATTAAATTGTTCCTTGCCTAAGTCTGGTTTCTTTTCAGGACTGAGTACAGGTCATTCAGAACTCAGACAATAGAGCCAAGGGAAATTACAACTGTCAGCTATTAAAATATATTGATAATAATTCATTACCTTATACAATCCACGCACACCTTCATACTTATATATTTTCAAAAGTGTATCAAACATTCCTTTATATTGCCGCTGTGAGGCATTAACAACACCATCGTACTGTAACATAAGGCGAGTTTTTGTTACCCATAATGGGTTGGTAATGCAGAGGGTCATGGCTCCTGAAATCAGATTTAAATAATATTACTCAGCATACAGGTACTTTCTCACTTCTGACAAGCTGAATTAAGCACAGTCCATTTATATAAAGAATGGGGCTGTACCTGCAACAGCAAGGTGTGGTCCCTGAGGCACAGACCTAGGGTTAATGGGTAGACATAGTTTTTGGTGGTCTTAAAAAGTTCCCCATGTGGTTAGTGAGAAATAAATTTAAAAGGTGATGAAAATGTGAAACACTTTCCCTTTGAGGTGTGAGGGTAGCAAAGATGTCCTGGCTCCTAAGCAAAGTGGCCTAGTGTGGAGAACAGACCGAGGTCCTGGGAAGCAGATGCTGATAGGAGATACATATACTTAGGAGGAGGACACAGTACAACCCAGAGGGGCTGAAGATTAGGGGAAAAGGACCAGCAATCCAACATCTCAATCATCTGTGCATGTACACATGTATACCCACCCCAACTTTATCACACTCTTCCTCAAACCAACTCAAAGTAGCCACGACACCTCAAAAATTAACTATGTAATATCAAAAGAAATATTTACATTCTTTACAGAGAGTGAAGATTTTGTTTAAAAAAATTCAAATGGTTAAGTTTCTCATTTGCCAAGTTTCCTAAGTAGTCTTTTATTCAACAAGTATTTATGGAGTCCTATTGTGAGTCAGGTCTCTGCTAGCAGCTAGGTATTCAAAATGAGCAAGATAATTCTTGCCTTAAAAAACAATCAGTAAACATTAAGAAACAAAGGTGGGGAATTCCCTGGCGGTCCAGTGGATTCAGCACTTTCTCTGCTGAGGACCTGGGTTCAATCCCTGGTTGGGAAACTAAGATCCCACAAGCCGTGCAGCACAGCCAAAAAGAAAAAAAAAAAAAACCATCAAGGTATCAAAGTAGGAGTTAAAAGACTTATGAGTCCTACTTTGTTTTTCCTTCGAATATTATACATACATGAGGCAATTAAACAAGACTATTAAATTATTTAATTTGAAAACTGAAATCATATTTTAATGGAAGAAATGCTATACCAAATCATCTTAAATCATCAGAGAGTCATAATCTTTGTAAATATTATACCCTTCGTGACAAGTAAAATTCTTGAAATCTATCCAGAGTAATCCATCAGAATACTTGCCTTCTAAGAAATTTCATGTGATAACTGATTAGTATAGTTAGATGAGCATATTTAAACTCAGGTGTTCATAGGAAAAAAGGCAAATAAAGAACAAAAGTGAAAATCAAGTTGGAGTTTTATATTTCACACACTACCTTACCAGCTTCAGCAGCTGAGATGAGATATTCTGTTGCCTCTAACCTTTCAGCTCTTCCTTCCGTCTTATATGATTTGATGGCATTGTAACTAAAAGAATTAAACATGAACAGTTGGATAAATATTTGAATGGGTGACATAAAGCAGTAAATTCTATTTTAAAGTGTGGGTAACTTAAAAATACCTCAAAAGTAGAAGTCAATGCGTAATCCAACTACAAAACAAGACCTTTTTCAAATAATGGATTTACTGGAAATGGTTTACTGTAAGACTATACCATCTCTCCCCCAAATATGTAGGCTGGCAATACATATTTAAAATATTTTCATCACATGTTCAACCATTAATAAAAACAGCAAACAGGAAAACTGGAAGGGGGAGGGTGTACTGGTGCAGCAATTGGGCAGACAAAAAAAGGGCAGCTAACTGTTACATTCAGATACTGTGGTTGGCAATTCTGATACATAAAACACTCCACGGATCCCACCTAACAGATTAACAAGGACCATAGTGGCACACAAGAAATCATAACAAAAGATAACACAAACAGTATCATGAGAGATTCAGGAACTATTAACGGAGATCAGAGAAGGCTTTATGTAGGAGGCAACACTGAGCCAGGTATGGAGAGACAGGTGCAGTTTCAATAGGGAAACACAAGCATGAGCAAAAGTTATAGGGGTGGATGGGAAGACAGGGCAAACTGAGCTACATTTGAGTGGCACACTGACATTTACACTTTATTTGGCAGAAAACAGCCACAAAATGCTTCTGAGTAAGGGAGTTAAATCACCTTTTCTGTCAAACTCCAATTTCCACTTTCCTCCAGGAAGAAGACTTCAACTAAATAAATCTTCCCAAACTTGACCAATCCATTCTATCATAAAACAAGTATACTGTTTTATGATAATTTCAACACATAAACCTTACATGGCTTGCCCTTAGAAACTCTCTTTAAAGAACCCACACAGCTCTGAAATTATTAATATAATGAATTTTATACATACGGTTTCACCCATCTAGGAATGTCTTACAACTGAAAATAGGAAAAATATTTAAACAATATTAAGGCTGATTTTTATTTTGATTTCACTTAGGAAATATTTTAAGGTTGGTTTGTATACTGCCATAAGATTATGAGAGATCAAGTAAAATGTAAGACACAAAAGAGATGAAGGCAAATATACCAGGTATTGATGTTTTCCTGAAAATGCCATGTATCAAAACAAAAGCCTCCCCATTCATGGATTCAGTTTCAGATATCAGAGGCAAGCTCAGAGCAGCATGCACTCCTCCACTGCAGTGTGATAATACTTTGTTTCCATGCCCTTGTACACTCAACAACTTGAATATGGCTACCACAGGTGCTTTCTGTGGCTTCTTCAGTAAGCATCCAATAGCAGTTATTACAAACGGTGATGATACCCGACAGTGAAGGACTGAGGAAACGAATGAGCTACAAAGATGAAGGAGCAGGTCAAATAGGAGGTAAGAAAGAACATGCCTCAGACTCTTTCAGTCATGCACCGAGTGGCCAGTGGCCAAAGCCACTGGCTTTGGCTTTGGCTTTCTGTTCCCATAGGGCTATCCTGTGATACATGTTCTTATGAGGACTCCAAGATCTGTCCTCTTCTGCTTTTCCAACTTCTTTATGAATCAATGTATTTTGGGAAGCCACCTTCCTGAATCCATCTCACAGAAATGGCTTCTGGAAGAGTGTTTCTCCATCTCATCCTTTTACCTTCTTATTAATAACATTTTTCCAGACTAAATGCCTCTGATAATAGCTTACAGAGAATGAGACTAATACGCCATTTTGCTCTTTCTAGCCCTTCCAATTCAGAGAAACTGATTAAATGACTCACCTTGCTTCACCAACTGATTTTTTAAAAAATCATTAAAAACATAAATTCCTTTTTATTTACTACTGTAAAATCTCCCAGACCTACTCACAAGAAAAAGTAGAGTCCCCAGGATAAGCCTGCACCCCACACATTTGGGGTTACTCCTTGGTAAAGTCCCCGTAGTCCATCAAGTTTCCAAATGGTGGTCAGGCAATGCAAAACTCCTTTATATTTCGGTCTCAGTTCCAATCCATCACTCACTGCAGTAAAGAATACACAGAGTTAGGTGGGAGCAAAGTTCTAGCTCTGAATTATATATAAACATATAGATATCACACAATCAATCACAGAAAGGAGGTAAATTCAAAAGAAAAAATTTTTTGGTAGATACAATTATTTTCCAGGATTTGATATTTTTTAATTAATAAATTCATATATTTATCTAAGTTTTAAGTGTGTAGTATACCCTCAATAAAAACTTGGATAAAGATGTGAGGAGCGATAAGAAAGCAAATGTAGAGAATGGGATAAACTTTCCTGGAAATTCTCTTGCCACAGTCCCCACCCACACACACACACACACCCACCCCCCCCACACAGAAATCAGAATAGAAAGTAGAAAATCCCATCCATTGTTTTCTTACTCTCAAAAGTTCTAAATTAATAAAACAGGGTAAAACAAAAACTGATACTACACACATTCTATGTTACTTAAATAAGGAGAATTCAAACCTGTTTTGGAAGTTTAAAAGATAATGCTTATTTTAAATAACTTTTATTTCATGAAAGATTCCACAAACCATAAGAGATTGAAAAAAATTTGTAGTATAGGGTTAATATATCTAATTTACAAAAAGGATTCACAAATCAATAAGAATATGACAAACAGCCTCTAAAAAACTTATGGGCAAATTACATAAACTGTCAATTCACAGAAAATTACTATGTGTAATTACACATAGTAATTTTCTGTGGATGGAACAGAAATGGAACAGAATGGAGAGCCCAGAAATAAACCCACCCACTTATGGTCAATTAATCTATGACAAAGGAGGTAAGAATATACAATGGAGAAAAGACAGTCCCTTCAGTAAGTGTGCTGGGAAAACCAGACAGTTACATGTAAAAGAATGAAATTAGAACATTCTCTAACACCATATACAAAACTAAACTCAAAATGGATTAAAGAACTAAATGTAATACCAGATACCATAAAACTCCTAAAGGAAAACATAGGCAGAACACTCTGACATAAATTGTAGCAACATTTTTTTGAATCTGTCTCTTAAAACAAAGGAAATAAAAGCAAAAACAAACAAATGGGACCTAATTAAACGTAAAAGCTTTTGCACAGCAAAGGAAACCATCGATGAAACGAAAAGACAACCTACCAAATGCGAGAAAATATTTGCAAATGATATGACCGATAAGCAGTGAATATCCAACATGTATAAACAGCTCCTATAACTCAACATCAAAAAAACAAACAACCCTTGGGCTTCCCTGGTGGCGCAGTGGTTGCGCGTCTGCCTGCCGATGCAGGGGAACCGGGTTCGCGCCCTGGTCTGGGAGGGTCCCACATGCCACGGGGCGGCTGGGCGCGAGAGCCAAGGGGGGCTGGGTGCTGAAACATGGGCTGCAGCGAACAAACTGGGGGAGAGGACTGGGGTTGGCTGTGCAGAGACTGCCCAAAGGGACTGAAGTGTGGTCTGGGCCACAACAGGGTGTGTGTAGGGTGCAGCCCAGATCTGCCATAAAAGCCCCACTGTTCACACACACACACACACACACACACACACACACACACAAAGTGAGGGGTGGGGCCCCGCCATAGCAGCTTCATTCTCAGTGTGCTCACAGCAGGTGCGGCTCTGCTTCTAGGAGCTCTGGGAGTGCGCAAGTGCCCACACGCAGAGATGAGGCTAAAATCTGAGCAGATCCCCCGTGCTGGAGACTTCAGAAGCGGGGCTGAAATCTGAGCCATGTCCCAGCAGCTGTGTGGATTTACGCTGCTGGAGCTCTGAAAGTGTAGTGCCTGTGGGACGTTGGGGCATATTATTGGCACTGGAGCATGTCTGGTGTTAGCACTGGTGGGCTTTGTGGGCACCTGCATGCGGAGGTGGGGCTGGGGTCTGGGCTGATTCCATAGCTCCCAAGGGCGGATCCCTGTGCTGGACTTCAGTGGCTCTGTGCTGGCGGCATTGTGAGCACAACACCTGAGGGACATCCTGGCCAACTGCCTGCATTCCCAAGGCTGAGGGCAGTGCCAACAACACTGTACTTTGTGGGCTCACACAGGTGACACCACAGAGTGCATTTCCTGGTGGACAGCTCCTGAGGAGGAATACTCAGCAGCTCCTGTCCCAGCAGGAGCAATCCAGTCCCACCTACCTCACACTGTAGCTTAGAATCGAATATGGGGGCCTCTACTCCAACAACTGGGGAGCAGACCCTGCCCCTGACAGGACTGTGACAACCACAGAGCAAACATGAGGTCCCGTTCATGATCCAGTGCAGGCTCTGGTTACCACAACAACCATCACACCCCCTCTCAAGGGGATAACAGCCAGCACACACTGAGAAAAGAAGCAGCAGGCATCCATACTGAAAACAGCCCTTGCACCAAAAATATTAGACTCACGCAGGCTACACAGGGACACTGTCACATAAAAACAGCCTTTCAAGACCACAGTAGATAAATGTTTTTCCTAAACTCATAGTCAGAGAAATATAAATAAAATGAAGAAACAGAGAAACCACTCGCAACTAAAAGATCAAGAGACTTCCCCTGAAAGAACAAGCAATGAAATAGCCCTTGCCGGTCTACTAGACCCTGACTTCAAAAAGGAGGTAATAAAAATACTGAAGGAATTAAGAAAGGATACCAACAGAAATGCAGGTTACTGTAAAAATGACAAAGAAACTATAAAGAAGAGCCAATTAAAATTAGAAAACTCATTTGCCAAGAAGAAAGCTGAACTAAAAGCAATAAATAGCAAACTGAATAATGCAAAAAACAAATAAGTGATCTGGAAGACAGAATAATGAAAATCGCCCAATCAGAACAAAAGACAGAAAGACACATGAAAACAATATATGAGACCTATGGGATAATTAAAAGCATGGCAACCTATGCATAATAGGGATCCCAGAAGGAGAAGAAAGAGAAAAGGTGATCAAAAATGTATTTGAAGAAATTATGGCTGAAAACTTCCCAAACCTAAAGAAGGAAACAGATATCCAGGTACAGGAAGCACAGATGGTCCCAAACAAGATGAACCCAAACAGACCTACACCAAGACATATTATAATTAAAACAGTAAAAGTTAAAGATAAAGAGAGGATTCTAAAGGTAGGAAGAGAAAAAACGTTGATTACAAGGGAACTCCTGTAAGGCTATCAGCTGATTTTTCTACAGAAATGCTGCAGGCCAGAAGGGAATGGCAAGATATATTCAAAGTCTTGAAAGGGAAAAACGTGCAACCTAGGATACTCTACCCAGTGGGATTATTGTTTAAAATAGAAGAAGAGATAAACAATTTCTCAGACAAGCAAAAACTAAAAGAATACAGCAATACTAAACCTATGCTAAAAGAAATATTGAAAGGTCTTCTCTAAATAGAAAGCAAGAATCTATAGGAAAGAGAATCACAATTGGAAAGTAAATCATTTAAATAAGATAAATGTTTTTTGTGAAAGCAATTATAACTATAAACAGATAAACATGAAGATGTAAAAGAGGCCATCAAAATCATAAAATGTGGGGAAGGGGAGTAAGAAAACATAGATTTCTTTTTTTTTAAGAATGTGTTTGAACTTATATGACTATGAGTCTAAAGCAGGTATATAGTAATGGGTTAATGTACTTGAAAACCAGGGTAACCACAAATCAAAAACACAACAGATTCACAAAAACCAAAAAGAACTCGTGCATAATTTTTAAAAAACCATCAAACCAAAAAAGTAGAAAGAAAAGGAAACAGAGAAGAAATACAAAATCAACTGGAAAACAAGGTTTAAAATTGGAATAAATCCCTATCTATCAATATTTACCTTAAAAGTCCATGAACTAAATGCTCAAATCAAAAGACAGAGTGGCAGATTGGATTAAAAAAACAAGAGCCTCCAATATACTGCCCACTTTAGAGCAAAGTACACACATACATTGAAAGTGAGGGGATAGGGACTTCCCTGGTGGCGCAGTGGTTAAGAATCTGCCTGCCAATGCATGGGACATGGGTTCGATCCCTGGTCCGGGAAGATCTCGCATGTCGCGGAGCAACTAAACCCATGCACCACAACTACTGAGCCCATGCTCCACAACTGCTGAAGCCTGCGCGCCTAGAGCCCGTGCTCTGCAACAAGAGAAGCCACTGTAATGAGAAGCCCATGCACCACAACAAAGAGTAGCCTCCACTTGCCACAACTAGAGAAAGCCTGCACGCAGCAACAAAGACCTGACACAGCCAAAGAAAAAAAAGAGATGGGATAGAAAAAGATATTCATGCATATGGAAATGACAAGAACAGGGTAGGAATACTCATATCAGACAAAATAGACTTTAAGACAAAGGCCACAAAGAAAGATAAAGAAGAACAGTATATAATGATAAAAGCATCAGTACAAGAAGAGGATATTACACTCAATATATATGCAACCAATATGATCACCTAAATACATAAAACAAATACTAACAAAGAGAGAAATTGCTGGGAATACAATAACAGTAGGAAACTTTAACACCCCACTGACGTCAATGGACAGATCTTCCAAATAGAAAATCAACAAGGCAACAGAGATACTAAATGATACAATAGAACAGGTAGACTTGATATTTTCAGGACATTATATGCAAAAAAAACCCCCAGAATACACATTCTTTTCAAGCATGTGTATTTCAGAATACATATGGAACATTCCTTAGGATACACCACATATGAGGACACAAAACAAGCCTCAACAAATTTAAGAGGATAGAAATTATTTCGACTGAGGCTCCCCGGCCGCTTGTGCTTTTCGCTCCTTCTGCAAGATGGCGGCAGTCAGCGCACTGAGGCAGGATCCGGGCGAGCCTAGTGAAGATTGCTTTGATGGTGATCACAGCTTTGAGGACATAGGGCTAACTGCTGGCCGAAGCCAACAAGAAAAGAAACGTTCTTACAAAGATTTTTTAAGGGAAGAAGAAGAAATCACTGCTCAGGTCAGGAATTCTTCCAAGAAGAGGTTAAAGGACAGTGAACTTTACTTCTTGGGGATGGACAAGCACAAGAAGAGGAAGCACTCCTCTGATGATTACTACTATGGAGGACAGTGATTCTTGTTCTGAGTGCCGATAAACCAGGGTGAAGGAGGAAAGAGGTGGAGGGCTGGTATTTTGGAGGATTCAGCATAGAAGAACAGTCATTTGTGATACACCAGGTATTTCATCTTTGGAATCATCACAGAAGAAAAAGAAAAAGTCCAGACCGCAATCTGCTGATACAGCTATGGACCTGTTGAAAGGGATCACTTCCCCTCTGGCAAAAGGCACCAAGCCCCCCAAAAAGACAGGAGAAAAGTCCTCCAGTTCTTCAAGCCATTCAGAGGGTAAAAAGGAACACAACAGGAAGAAAGTCAGCGGAAGCAGTGGGGACCTGTCCCTGGAGGATGGTGGTTCCCACAAATCCAAAAAAATGAAACTGCTCTATGTGAACACTGAGACACTGACCCTTTGGGAGCCTGATGCGTTAAAGATGAAACTTATTCTCTCACCAAAGGAGAAGGGAAGCAGCTCAGTTGATGAGGAGTCTTTTCAATACCCCTCTCAACAAGCAACTTTGAAAAAATCCTCTAAGAAGTCAGCTTGAGATGAGCAAGGTGCTTTACTCCTAGGACACGAGTTACGGAGCTTTCTGAAAACAGCCTGGAGGAAGCACAAGTCATTCTCAGATTCACGTTCATCTCCTGGCCCTGAAGGCTATGGGTCTGATGCCTCCCAGTTCCCAGAATCCCACAGTGCTAACCTTGATCTTTCAGGGCTTGAACCTATTCTAGTAGAATCAGGCTCCTCCTCTGGCGGGGAGCTGGAGGCTGGGGAGTTAGTGATTGATGATTCTTACCAGGGAATCTAGAAGAAAAAGAAGTCAAAGAAGAGCAAAAAGAAGGACAAGGAGAAGCATAAAGAGAAGCGACACTCCAAGTCCAAGAGAAGGTCGGGACTTCCTGCTGCATCAGTGGGAGAGGTTCCAGCGCCGCCTGGCCCTCCGCCCAGCATCCCGTACACTGGAGCAGCCGCCCCTCCCCCACCGTTTCCTGGCCTCCACACACATAGGCACAGTGAGGAAAAAAAAGAGAGGAGAAGGACAAAGAGAGAGACAGAGGAGAAAAGCCAAAAAAGAAGAACATGTCGGCCTACCAGGTGATCTTTAAGGAGTATCGTGTAACCATTGTGGCTGACCATCCAGGCATAGATTTTGGGGAACTGAGTAAAAAACTGGCTGAGGTGTGGAAGCAATTGCCAGAGAAGGACAAACTGATTTGGAAGCAAAAACCTCAGCATCTGCAACACAAACAGAACAAAGCAGAAGCTACAACTGTGAAAAGAAAAGCATCCAGCTCAGAAGGTTCCATGAAAGTGAAAGCTTCCTCTGCAGGAGTACTGTCTCCCCAAAGAAATCCCCACCCACCAACATGCTATTATTACCCCCCTCGCCAGACAAAGCCCCGGAGACAGAGCCTGTCGACGTGGCCGCCAGCTGTTGGGAGAGCCCCTGAGCCTCACTGGACACCACCTGCAGGAAACCGAGAGCATGGTGGCTGTGTCTGGCAGTTTGTCAGTGCTTCTGGATTCCATCATCTGTGTGCTTGGCCTCTTGGTGTGTGTGACCAGACACTACCTGAGTTGAATGGCTGTCCCAAGCAGGTCTTGTCAAACACACTAGACCACATTGCTTACATCATGCCTGGACCGTGACAGCAAAGACTCCTGGGACAGAAACCTTATCTTGCCTGTTGCTGGCCTGTGTATATGTGACTGTTCCAGATCCCTTCACTGGCCTCTGGCTGTAGGCTTTAAATTTTTATATATATGCATAATGTGTATATATATGTATATATAATGTATAATATATACATAGGGCTGCAACTACTTTGCTTTTAATAATTTTATGAAATGGCAAAGGTTTAGCCAAGAGGAAACCCTGGCATGAATATGGGCTTGGGATTATTTCTTCTACTGTGGTGGATAAATATGCCTTAAAAATCAATGTAACTTGGGGGCTGGGGGCTTGTTCTGGATGTCAAGTGCATCGCTTTAAGGTCAGCCAAAATGTGATTTTTTTCCAAACTCAATTGTACCTCCAGACTCATCACTGACCATTTGCCTTACCTGTCTTACAGTCTGAAATGCAATGGGAAAGATTATGGGAAGACGTCAGTTAACTGGAAGTACAAAACTTTTCAACTTGAAGTGACCTAGGTAGGAGGTGATAACATCATTCCCATCTGAAAGTTGTTGCGATGGCTTAAGTGAACTTTAGTAGGGGTGTTCATTCCAATTCCTGCTCTACCAGTGTCCATGTCTCAAAACTTATTGTAATCATTGGTACCACTGGCAGCCTCAGTCGGAGCCAAGGAGATTTGTGAGCCCTGGAGAGGGTAAGGCCGTCAATGCCACCCGCTGAATGGACTATATTGTGAGCTGACCCACAGCATTTGGTCTGCAGAGCTAAGAGTTGGTATCTTCCATCGGCAGCGTCAGCTTAGCTCACAGTTCTGCTGCTTAGCTGCTTGGCACGTGTGGAAGGTGAGCTTTGACCAGCCTGATTCCTGGGTTCATCTCATTGGCTCCCCTGCTGGGCAGATACACAGGGTTCTGCATTCCACACTTAAGCAAATTGTGAAAAAAGTACTCTATTCTCATGTAGGTTTGTTTATGTGTGTGTGTTTTAATTATGTGTATTTAACTCTTTAAACTCTCTTAGATTTTAATTTATCCTGTAAATTTCTGTATATATAATTTAAAAACAAGAGCCTCCACCAGCAACAGCATGTGGTAGATACAGATTTGTCATTTCTTCCTCCCCTCCTTCCTCTGGTCTCCTCTGCAAACTCCAAATCATCTACACTTTCAGGTACTGTGCCTCGAAAAGGAATCATATTGGGATTCCAGTTCTTTACAACTGAACAATGTCAAGAAACTAAATAAAAAAGAATGTTACCATTCCCAGCTGCCCTTATTTCCAAAGAACCAGATTTTTGCTTCCCAGTTCCAAAGAAAACAGTTGAGGGCTTCAGGGTTGTTTTTAAATTTGGTTTGAGAGTCCACGTCAAAACCGGGCTCTGAGGTGACTGCTTTCTTCCCTTGGCCTGGATGGAGCACCACAGTATCAAAGTAGATCTTTGAGGAAAGTGCCGCCAGCCTGCATCCTATTTAATTCCTTCCTTTCTTCCCACCAGTGTGGTCACAGGGCTGTTTTTCTTAAAGGTATTCTGGCTGCTGAATGCCATTCTCACCTCAGAGCAGTTTTGAGATTTAACTGGGGAAACAGAAGGAAACAAGAATGTTTGGGAACCAAAATCACGAAGAGCAGAAATCCTGGTTTGAGTTTGTGTGTTAGCACCTGTCCCACCCCTCCTCTGTACCCATGTCAGTTTCCTGTTTGACATAGAGTATCAAGGAAGGGCCTCAGAGACATGGATTAGTACAGAAGTCAATCCTACCATTGTCATTTGTACACACTAATAAAGTCCTGATGAGGACCTGATTTTTGTTTGTTTGTTCTCCTTTAAAATCCAACCCTATTGTATTTGTATTTAAAATTTGTATACATTTGTATAATAATCTGTTCCTTGTGGTATTTGGTACTGTTAGAGGAAAACCTTGGGATTCAAACCTTCTTGCAGTTTTTATATCATTGTTTTATTTTGTTTTTTAAATAAATTATAGCAGTTTGATCCAAATCCCATTATAGTTGTATAAAGAAATAAAATTTTGTACTTACATTATTAAAAATCACATTTTTAATATTTGTAAAGAAAAAAAATTATTTCAAGCATCTTTTCTTACCACTGTGGTATGAAATTAGAAATCAACCACAGAAAGAGTAATGAGAAAAAAAAAACACAACAAACCCACGATTATATAGAGATTAAATAACATGCTACTAAAAACCCAATGGGTCAACGATGAAATCGAAGAGGAAATTAAAAAATACCTTGAGAAAAACGACAATGAAAACACAACCATACAAAATCTATGGGATGCAGCAAAAGCAGTCCTAAGAGAGAAGCTCATAGCAATAGAGGTGGTCCTCAAAAAGCAAGAAAAATCTCAAATAACCTAACCTACCACCTAAAAGAAAAAAGGACAAACAAAACCTAAAGTTGGCAAAAGGAAGGAAGTAACAAAGATAAGAGAGGAAATAAATTCAGAGGTTAAAAAAACAATAGAAATAGTCAATAAAACCAAGAGCTGCTTTTGTGAAAGGATAAACAAAATCGACAAACCTCTGGCCAGGCTCACCAAGAAGAAAAGAGAGAGGACACAAATAAACAAATTAAGAAATGAAAGGAGAAATAACCAATACCACAGAAATACGAAAGACCATAAGACAATACTATGAATAATTATATGCCAACAAACTGGACAACCTAGAAGAAATGGACAAGTTTCTAGAAACGTACAGCCCACCAAAAACTGAATCAAGAAGACATAGATACTCTGAACAGAATGATCACTAAAAGTGAAATAGAAACTATATAGAAAAAAAAAAACAAAACAAAGCCCATAAACCTCCCAGCAAACAGAAGTCCAGGACTGGTGGCTTCACTAGGGAATTCTATCAAACATACTAAGAACTTATACCAATCCCTCTCAAACTCTTCCAAAAGAAAAGATACACTTAATAAACAAAAGTCCAGGACCAGATGGCTTCACAGATGAATACTACCAAACATTTAGAGGAGAGTTAACACCTATCATTCTGAAATTGTTCCAAAAAACTGCAGAGGAAGGAACAGTTCCAAATTCATTAAATGAGGCCATCAACACCCTGATACCAAAACCAGACAAAAAAAATCACAAAAAAGGAAAATTATAGGCGAGTATCACTGATGAACATAGATACGAAAACCCTCAACAAAATACCAGCAAACCGAATGCAACAATACATTAAAAAGATCATACACCATGATCAACTGGGATTTATCCCAGAGATACAAGGATTTTTCAATACCTGCAAATCAATGTGATACACAACATGAATAAATTGAAGAGTAAAAACCAAAAGATCATCTCAACAGATGCAGAAAAAGCTTTTAACAAAATTCAACACCCATTTATGATAAGAAAAAAAAAACCTCTCCAGAAGGTGAACATAGAGGGGACATGCCTCAACATAATAAAGGCCATATATGGCAAACCCACAGCTAATAT
Organism: Physeter macrocephalus; assembly: GCF_002837175.3. Classification (NCBI taxonomy): domain Eukaryota; kingdom Metazoa; phylum Chordata; class Mammalia; order Artiodactyla; family Physeteridae; genus Physeter; species Physeter macrocephalus. Next base: position 33,352,979 of record NC_041228.1, on the reverse strand, counting down.
CATAATTAGTGAAAAGCTGAAAGCATTTCCTCTAAGATCAGAAACAAGACAAGGATGTCCATTCTAGCCACTTTTATTCAACATAGTTTTGGAAGTCCTAGCCATGGCAATCAGAGAGGAAAAAGAAATAAAAGAAATTCAAACTGGAAAAGAAGTAAAGTTGTCACTGTTTGCAGATGACATAATACTACACATGGAAAATCCTGAAGACGCTGCCAGAAAACTACTAGAGCTCATCAATGAATATGGTGAAGTTGCTAGATACAAAATTAATACACAGAAATCTGTTGCATTTCTATACACTAATAATGAAATATCAGAAAGAGAAATTAAGAAAACAATCCCATTTACCACTGCATCAAAAAGAAAAAAAATACCTACTAATAAACCTACCTAAGGAGGCAAAGAAACTGTTTTTGAAAACTGTAAGATGTTGATTAAAGAAATTGAAGATGATACAAACACATGGAAAGATATACCATGTTCTTCTTGGATTGGAAGAATCAATATTGTCAAAACAACTATACTACCCAAGACAATCTACAGATTCAATGCAATCCCTCAAATTACCAATGGCATTTTTCACAGAACTAGAAAAAATTTTTGTAAATTTGTATGCAAACACAAAAGACCCCAAACAGCCAAAACAATTGAGAAAGAAGAACAGAGCTGGAGGAATCACACTTCCTGACTTCAGACTATATTACAAAGCTACAGTAATCAAAACAGTATGGTACTAGTACAAAAACAAACATATAGATCCATGGAACAGGATAGAAAGCCCAGAAATAAACCTACGCACTTATGATCAATTAATTTATGACAAAGGAGGAGAGAATACACGATGGAGAAAAGACAGTCTCTTCAATAAGTAGTGCTGGGAAAATTGGACAGCTACATGTAAAAGAATGAAATTAGAATGTTCTCTAATAAAACATACAAAAATAAACTCAAAATGTATTAAAGACCTAAATGTAAGACCTCTTACAGGAAAACATAGGCAGAACACTCTTTAAAATAAATCGCAGCAATATTTTTTTGGATCCATCTCTTACAGTAATGAAAATAAAGACGAAAATAAACAAATGGGACCTAATTAAACTTAAAAGCTTTTGCACAGCAAAGGAAACCATAAACAAGATGACCTCTGAGAGTAATGAAAATAAAACCAAAAATAAACAAATAGGACACAATTAAACTTAAAAGCTTTTGCACAGTAAAGGAAACCATAAACAAAATGAAAAGACAACCTGCAGAATGGGAGAACATATTTGCAGATGATGCAACCAACAAGGGATTAATTTCCAAAATATACAAACAGCTCATACAGCTTAATATCAAAAGAATAAACAACCCAATAAAAAAATGGGCAGAAGACCTAAATAGACATTTTTCCAAAGAAGACATCCAAATGGCCGACAGGCACATGAAAAGATGCTCAACACTCCTAATTATTAGAGAAATGCAAATCAAAGCTACGATGAGGTACCACCTCACACCAGTCAGAATGGCCATCATTAAAAAGTCTACAAATAATAAATGCTAGAGAGGGTGTGGAGAAAAGGGAGCCCTCCTACAACTGTGGGAGGAATGTAAATTGGTACAGCCATTACAAAGAGCTGTAGGACGTTCCTTAAAAAAATAAAGTTATCTTATGATACTGCAATCCCACTCCCAGGCATATACCTGGAGAAAACTCTCATTTGAAAAGATACATGCACCCCAATGGTCATAACAGCACTATTTATAATAGCCAAGACATAGAAGCAACCTAAGTATCCATCAACAGATGAATGGAAAAAGGAGATGTGGTACATATATACAATGGAATATTACTTAGCCATAAAAAAGAATGAAATAATGCCATTTGCAACAACATGGATGGACCGAGAGATTATCACATTAAGTGAAATAAGTCAGAGAAAGACAAACATATATCATTTATATGTAGCATCCAAAAAAGTGCTATCAATGAACTTATGTACAGAACAGAAATAGAATCACAGACATAGAAACAAACTTGTGGCTGCCAGAGGGGATAGTGGGGAGGGGGCGTGGGGAGATAAGTTGGGAGTTTGGGATTAATGTATACACACTACTATGTATAACAGAGATAAACAGCAAGGACCTATTGTATAGCTCAGGTAACTATATTCAGTGTCTTGTAATAATGTGTAGTAGAAAAGTATATGAAAAAATATATGTATCTGAATCATTTTTTTAAATAAATAAAATACTTAGGAATAAACCTGATCAAGGAGATGAAAGATTTATACACTGAGAACTATAAAATATTGATAAAGCAAACTGAAGATGAGAAATGGAAAAATATCCCATGCTCTTGGGTTAGAAGAATCAATACTGTTAAAATGGCCATAACTACAAATTTAATGAGATCCCTATCAAATTACCCATGACATTTTTCACAGAACTAGAAAAAATAACCCTAAAATTTACCTGGAACCCTAAAATTAAAAGAACCAGATTTGTCAAAGCAATCCCAAGGAAAAAGAACAAAGCTGGAGACATAACCCTCTGAGACTTCAGACACTACTACAAAGGTACAGTAATCAAAACAGTGTGGTATGGGCACAAAAACAGACATATGGGTCAACGGAACAGAATACAGAGTCCAGAAATAAACCCACACACCTACAGTCACTTAACCTTTGACAAAGGAGGCAAAAATATACAATGGAGAAAAGACAATCTCTTTGGCAAGTGGTTTTGGGAAAGCTGGACAGCTACATGTAAATCAATGAAGTTAAAACACTCACTCACACCATATACAATAATAAACTCAAACTGGCTTAAAGTCTTAAATATAAAACATGCCACCATAAAACTCCTAGAATACAACAGAGGCAAAACATTCTCTGACATAAAATCATACCACTGTTTTCTTAGGTCAGTCTCCAAGGCAATAGAAATAAAAGCAAAAATAAATAAATGGGTCCTAATCAAACTTACATGTTTTTGCACATCAAAGGAAACCATAAACAAAACGAAAAGATAACCTATGGACTGGGATAAAATATTTGCAAATGATGCAGCCAACAAGGCCTCAATTTCCAAAATATACAAACACCTCATACAGTTCAACAACAAAAAAACCAAACACCCAATTTAAAAAATGGGCAGAAGACCTGAACAGACATTTTTCCAAATTGGAAATGCAGATGGCCAACAGGCACATGAAAAGATGCTCAACATCGCTAATCGTCAGGGAAATGCAAATCAAAGTCACAATGAGATATTACCTAATACCCATCAGAATGGCTAGCATCAAAGAGAACACAAACAACAAATGTTGGGAAAGTTGTGGAGATAAGGGAACCCTTTTACACTGTCAATGGGAAAGCAAATTGGTGTAGCCACTGTGGAAAACAGTATGGAGGTTTCTCAAAAAAAAAAAAACCCTAAAAACAGAGCTACCATATGACCCAGGAATTCCACTCCTGGGTATATATCTGGGAAGAAAAAAAAAACAAGAACAAAAACACTCACTAACTTGAAAAGATACAGGCACCCCAATGTTCATAGCAACATTATTTGCAATTGCCAAGACATGGAAGCAACCTAAGTGTCCATCAACAGATGAATGGATAAAGAAGCTGTGGTACAATATATCTGCAAAATGGAATACTACTCAGCTATTAAAAAAAATGAAATTTTGCTATTTGCAGCGACATGGATGGACTTGAAGGGCATCATGCTAAGTGAAATAAGTCAAAGACAAATACTGTATGATATCACTTATATGTGGAATCTAAAAATTACAACAAACTAGTGACTATAACAAAAAAGCAGCAGACTCACAGATACAGAGAACAAACTAGCAGTTACCAGTGAGGAGAGGGAAGGGAGGGAGGAGCAATATAAGGGTAGAGGATTAAAATGTACAAACTATTAGGTATAAGTTGTAAGAATATATTGTAGGTTGAGGGGCAGGGCCTTGGGGGGCTCTGGATGGAGTGGGTGGTGGAGGTGGTAGGAAGCGGAGCCCAGAGCACCAGGAAAAGCTTGGACACTTTTCTACCATGCTGATGGTATTCTAAATATATGTCAGTTTTCCCAAATTTTAACTGAAGAAAGCCTTAAGAATTTATGCTTAAGGACTAAAGTGTGACTGCCAATTATCAAGCTTTCAGGATGAATCTGGAAAACCTCAGCAAGCTGGAACTCCTAACACTATTCAGTATTATCAAAGGAGAGCTTGAAGCAGGGGACCTTATTATAGAAGCTTTAAAGAATTAGCTGAAAGAGTCTTGAGGTCTACTCTCTGCCATGGGGGCAGGGGCTGAGGGCACAGCCAGCAGGCAGTGCACCACGGGCTCTGAGGCAGCCTGCTGAAAGTTAAAGAAATATTAATAGAAGATGGCAGAGTAGGACTTGAGTTCACCTGCTCTCACAAAAACACCAAAATCATGATTAACTGCTGAATATCCATCGACAAAAAAGACTGAAACATACCAAAAAAGATATTCTACACCCAAAGACAAAGAAACAATGAGACACTAGGAATGGTGCATTCACGATACAATCAAATCCCATACCTGCTGGGTGGGTGACCCACAAACTAGAAAATAACTGTATCGCAGAGGTTCTCCCTCTACGAGGGAGAACAGGAATGAAAGTTCTGAGCCCCATGTCAGGCTCCCCAGTTTGCGGGTCAGGCATTGGGAGAGGCCCCCCAGAGCATTTGGCTTTAAAGACCAGCAGACTTTCATCGCAGGAACTCCACTGGACTGGGTGAAACATAAACTCCACTCTTGAAGGGCACACAAAAGGTCTCATGAGCACTGGGACCCAAGGAGAAAGAAGTGACTTCACAGATGCCTGGGCCAGACCTACCTGCTGGTCTTGGAAGGTCTCCAGGGGAAGCAGAGGGCAGCTGTGGCTCACTGTGGGGACAAGGACACTGGTGGAGGAGGTACCGGGGAGTACTCACTGACATGAGCTCTCCTGGAGGCAGCCATCTTGACACCAAGACCTGACCCCACCCAACAGCCTGTAGGCTCCAGTGCTGGGATGTCTCAGGGCAAACAACCAGCATAGTGGGAACACAGCCCCACCCAACAGCAGACAGGCTGCTTAAAGTCTTCTGGAGCCCACAGGCACCTCTAAACACACCCCTTGAAATGGCCATGCCCACCAGAGGGACAAGACTCAGCTCTACCAACCAGAGGGCAGGCTCCAGTTCCTCCCACAAGGAAGGCTGCATAAGCCTCGTAGACCAGCTTCACCCACCAGGGGGCAGACACCAGAAGCAAGAAGAATTATAATCCTGCAGGCTGCAGAACACAGAAAGTTAGACAAAATGAGATGGCAGAGGAATATGTTCCAGACGAAGGAACAAGACAAAACCCCAGAAGAACAGCTAAGTGAAGTGGAGATAGGCAATCTACCTATTTTTCATAGGTAAATTCATTCCTATTTCAGAGTATTTTTCATAACTCTGAAAAAGAATTCAGAGTTATGATAGTAAAGATGATCCAAGATCTCGGAAAAAGGATGGAGGTACAAACCAAGAAGATACAAGAAATGTTTAACAAAGAGCTAGAAGAGATAAAGAACAGAGTTGAACAATACAATAACTGAATTGAAAAATAAAGTAGAAAGAATCAATAGCAGAATAAATGAGGCAGAAGAATGAATAAGTGACCTGGAAGACAGAATGTTGGAAATCACTGCCACAGAAGAGAATAGAGAAAAAAGAACTAAAAGGTATGAAGACAGTTTAAAAGACCTCTGGGACAACATTAAATGCGCCAATGTTCACATGATAGAGGTCCCAGAAGGCAAAGAGAGAGAGAAAGGGTCTGAGAAAACATTTGAAGAGGTAACAGCTAAAAAATTCCCTAGGGGCTTCCCTGGTGGCACAGTGGTTGGGAGTCCGCTTGCTGGTGGGGGGGATGCAGCTTTGGGCCCTGGTCTGGGAGGATCCCGCGTGCCGCGGAGCAACTGGGCCCGTGCGCCACGGCTGCTGAGTCTGTGCTCTGGAGCCTGAGAGCCACAACTGCTGAAGCCCATGTGCCATGACTACTGAGGCCCGCATGCCTTAGAGCCCGTGCTCCATGGCGGGAGAGGCCACCTCAGTGAGAGGTCCACGCACCGCAGCGGGGAGTGGCCCCTACTCTCCGTGGCTGGGGGGGCCAGCGCAGCCAAAAATAAATAAATAAATAAAACAAAAACCAAAAAACAAAAACTTCCCTAATATGGGAAAGGAAACAGTCACCCAATTACAAGAAGGAGAGAGAGCACCACACAGGATAAACCCAAGGAGGAAAACACCAAGACACATTAATCAAATTGACAAAAATTAAAGAGAAAGAAAAAATATTAAAAGCAACAAGGGAAAAGCAACAAATAACATACAGGGGAATCCCAATAAGGTTATTGGCAGATTTTTCAGCAAAAACTCTGCAAGCCAGAAGGGAGTGGCACAATATATTTAAAGTGATGAAAGGGAAAAACCTACAACCAAGAATACGCTGCTCAGCAAGAATCTTGTTCAGATTTGAAGAAGAATTCAAAAGCTTTACAGACAAGCAAAAGCTAAGAGAATTCAGCACCATCAAACCACCTTTACAACAAATGCTAAAGGACACTGTTGGTGGGAATGTAAATTGATACAGCCACTATGGAGAACAGTATGGAGGTTCCTTAAAAAACTAAAAATAGAACTACCATACGACCCAGCAATCCCACTACTGGGCATATACCCTGAGAATACCATAATTCAAAAAGAGACATGTACCACAATGTTCCTTGCAGCACTATTTACAAAAGCCAGGACATGGAAGCAACCTAAATGTCCATGGACAGATGAATGGATAAAGAAGATGTGGCACATATATACAATGGAATATTACTCAACCATAAAGAGAAACGAAATGGAGTTATTTGCACTGATGTGGATGGACCTAAAGTCTGTCATACAGAGTGAAGTAAGTCAGAAAGAGAAAAACAAATACCATATGCTAACACATATATATGGAATCTAAAAAAAAAAAAAAGGTTCTAATGAACCTAGGGGCAGGACAGGAATAAAGACGCAGACATAGAGAATGGACACGGGGAGGGGGAAGGGTAAACTGGGATGAAGTGAGAGAGTGGCATGGACATATATACACTACCAAATGTAAAATCGATAGCTAGTGGGAAGCAGCCGCATAGCACAGGGAGATCAGCTCGGTGTCCACCTAGAGGGGTGGGATAGGGAGGGTGGGAGGGAGACGCAAGAGGGAGGTGATATGGGGATATATATATATGTATAGCTGATTCACTTTGTTATACAGCAAAAACTAACACAATATTGTAAAGCAATTACACTCCAATAAAGATGTTAAAAAAAACACTAAAGGAACTTGACTAGGCAGAAGAGAAAAGGCCACAACTAGAAACAAGAAAATTACGAATGAAAAGCTTACTGGTAGAGGAAAACATACAGTAAAGGTAGGAAATCACCCACACACAAATATGATATCAAAACCAGCAACTGCGAGGAGAGACAAATGAAGCATACTGGAAATCCATTTGAAATTAACAGACCAGCAACTTCAAACAATATTGTATATATAAAGACCGCTATAGCAAAACCTCATGGTAACCACAAACCAAAAATCTACAATAGATATGCAAAAAAGAAAAAGGAATCCAAACACAACACTAAAGATAGTCTTCAAATCACACGAGAAGGGAACAAAAAAGGAAAGGAAGAAACAAATACCTACAAAAACAAATCCAAAACAATTAGCAAAATGGCAGTAAGAACATACATATTGGTAACTACCTTAAATGTAAATGGATTAAATGCTCCAACCAAAAGACAAAGGCTGGCTGAATGGATATAAAAAGAAGATCTGTATATATGCTGTCTACAAGAGACCCAATTCAGATCTAGGGACACATACAGAATGAACACGAGAGGACAGAAAAAGGTACTCCGTGCAAATGGAAATCAAAAGAAAGCTGAAGTAGCAATACTCATGAGACAAAATAAACTTTAAAGACTGCTAGAAGAGACAAAGAAGGACACTACATAATGATCAAAGAATCCAAGAAGAAGATATATCATGTATCATATATACACACACACACACACACACATACACACACACCCAATACTGGAGCACCTCAATATATAACACAAATGTTAACAACCATAAAAGGAGAAATTGACAGTAACACAATAATAGTGGGGGATTTTAATTCCCCACTTACATCAGTGTACACATCATTTAGACAGAAAATCAATAAGGAAACACAGGCTTAAATGACACATTAGGCCAGATGGAGTTAATTGATATTTATAGAGCATTCCATCTGAAAGTAGCAGAATACACATTCTTCTCAAGTGCACATGGAACATTTTCCAGGATTGACCACATGCTGGGTCACAAAGCAAGCCTCGGTAAATTTTAAAAAATTGAAATTTATTGACTTTTATTGAATTTCACAACATTATGAGATTAGAAATCAACTACAAGAAAAAAAACGGTAAAAAAACACACAAACACGTGGGGGCTAAACAATATGCTACTAAACAACCACTGGATCACTGAAGAAATCAAAGAGGAAATAAAAAAATACCTAGGGACAAATGAAAACAAAAACACGATGATCTAAAACCTATAGGATGCAGCAAAAGCACTTCTAAGAAGTTTATAGCAATACAATCTTACCTCAGGAAACAAGAAAAATCCCAAATAAACAACCTAACCTTGTACCTAAAGCAAATAGAGAAAAGAACAAACAAAACCCAAAGTTAGCAGAAGGAAAGAAATCATAAAGATCAGAGCAGAAATAAAGGAAATAGAGACGAAGAATACAAAAGATCAATGAAACTTAAAGCTGGTTCTTTGAGAATATAAACAAAATTGATAAGCCTTTAGCCAGAGTTATCAAGAAAAAAGGGGAGAGGGCTCAAATCAATAAAATTAGAAATGAAAAAGGAGAAGTTACAACAGACTCCACAGAAATACAAAGGATCATAAGAGACTATTACAAGCAACTACATGCCAATAAAATAGACAACCCAGAAGAAATGGACAAATTCATAGAAAAGTACAATCTCCCAAGACTGAACCAGGAAGAAATAGAAAATGTGAACAGACCAATCACAAGTGCTGAAATTGAAACCGTGATTTAAAAACTCCCAATAGGGCTTCCCTGGTGGCGCAGTGGATAAGAATTTGCCTGCCAATGCAGGGGACACAGGTTCGATCCCTGGTCCGGGAATATCCCACATGCCGTGGAGCAACTAAGCCCCTGTGCCACAACTACTGAGCCTGTGCTCTAGAGCCCATGAGCCACAACTACTGAAGCCCGCGTGCCTAGAGCCCATGCCCTGCAACAAGAGAAGCCACCGCAATGAGAAGCCCGAGCACCACAATGAAGAGTAGCCCCCACTCGCCGCAACTAGAGAAAGCCCGCACGCAGCAACAAGGACCCAACGCAGCCAAAATTAAATAAATAAATAAATATTTAAAATTTTAAAACAAACAAACAAAAACCTCCCAACAAACAAAATCCAGAACCAGATGGCTTCACAGGTGAATTCTATCATACATTTAGAGAAGAGTCAACACCTATCCTTCTGAAACTATTTTTTAAAATTGCAGCAGAAGGAACACTCCCAAACTCATTCTATAAGGCCACCATCACCCTGATACCAAAACCAAAGATACCACAAAAAAATAAAATTACAGGCCAATATCACTGATGAACATAGATGCAAAAATCCTCAACAAAATACTAGCAATCTAAGTCCAACAACACATTAAAAGGATCTACACCATGATCAAGTAGGATTTATCCCAGGGATGCAAGGATTTTTCAATATCTGCAAATTAATCAGTGTGATACTCTACATTAACCAACTGAAAAGTAAAAACCATAAGATCATCTCAATAAATACAGAAAAAGCTTTTGACAAAATTCAACACCCAATTATAAAAACTCTCCAGAAGGTAGGCATAGAGGGAACATATCTCAACATAATAAAGGCCATATATGACAATCCCACAGCTAACATGTGAAAAGCTAAAAGTCTTTCCTCTAAGATCATGCACAAGACCAGGATGTCCACTCTTGCCACTTTTATTCAACATAGTTTTGGAAGTCCTAGCCATGGCAATCAGAGAAGAAAAAGAAATAAAAGGAATCCAAATGGGAAAAGAAGTAAAACAATCACTGTTTGCAGACGCCATGATACTATACATAGAAAATCCTAAAGATGCCACCAGAAAACTACTAGAGCTCATCGATGAATTTGGTAAAGATGCAGGACACAAAATAAATACGCACAATTCTGTTGCATTTCTTTACACTAACAGTGAAAGATCAGAAATTGAGGAAACAATCCCATTTACCATCACATCAACAAGAATAAAATGTCTAGGAATAAACCTAAGGAGGCAAAAGACCTGTACTCCAAAAACTATAAGACACCGATGAAAAATCAAAGATGACACAAAACAGATGGAAATATATACGGTGTTCTTGGATTGGAAGAATTAATATTGTCAAAATAACTATACTACCCACGGCAATCTACAGATTCAATGCAATCCCTCAAATTACCAATGGCATTTTTTGCAGATCTGGAACCAAAAAAAAAAATACTAAAATTTGTATGGAAACAAATTCCTGAGAAAGAAAAACAGAGCTGGAGGCTTCAGGCTCCCTGACTTCAGAGTATACTACAAAGCTACAGTAAACAAAACAGCATGGTATTGGCACAAAGACAGACTTACAGATCAATGGAACAGGATAGAAAGTCCACAAATAAACCGACACACTTACGGTCAATTATGTACAACAAAGGAGGCAAGAAAATACAATGGAGAAGACAGTCTCTTCAATAAGTGGTGCTGGGAAAACTGGACAGCCACATGTAAAAGAATGAAATTGGAACACTCTCTAACACCATACACAAAACTAAACTCAAAATGGATTAAAGACCTAAATGTAAGAACAGATACTATAAAACTCTTAAAGGGAAACATAGGCAGAACACTCTTTGACATAAATCGCAGCAACATCTTTTTGGCTCAACCTCCTAAAGTAATAAAAATAGAAAGAAAACAAACAAAAAGGACCTTATTACACTTAAAAGCTTTTGTATAGCAATGGATACCATAAACAAAATGAAAAGATAACCCACAGAATGGGAGAAAATATTTGCAAATGATGCAACCGACAAGGGATTAATCTCCAAAATATACAAACAGCCCATGCAACTCAATATTAAAAAACAAACAACCCAATCAAAAAAGGGGCAGAAGATCTAAATAGACATTTCTCCAAAGATGACATCCAGATGGCCAACAGGCACATGAAAAGATTCTCAGCATCACTAATTATCAGAGAAATGCAAATCAAAACTACAATGAGGTATTACTTCAAAGCGGTCAGAAAGGCCATCATCAAAAAGTCTACAAACAATTAATGCTGGAAAGGGTATAGAGAAAAGGGAAAACTCCTACACTGTTGGTGGGAATGTAAATTGGTACAGCCACTATGGAGAACAGTATCGAGGGTCTGTAAAAAAAATAAAAATAGAGCTACCATATGATCCACCAATCCCAATCCTGGGCATATATCCGGAGAAAACTCTCATTTGAAAATATACATGCACCCCAATGTTCACTGCAGCACTATTTACAATAGCCAAGACATGGAAGCAACCTAAA
>NC_041228.1:33339264-33340596 GCF_002837175.3 Physeter macrocephalus | reverse complement strand
AAGACCAGGATGTCCACTCTTGCCACTTTTATTCAACATAGTTTTGGAAGTCCTAGCCATGGCAATCAGAGAAGAAAAAGAAATAAAAGGAATCCAAATGGGAAAAGAAGTAAAACAATCACTGTTTGCAGACGCCATGATACTATACATAGAAAATCCTAAAGATGCCACCAGAAAACTACTAGAGCTCATCGATGAATTTGGTAAAGATGCAGGACACAAAATAAATACGCACAATTCTGTTGCATTTCTTTACACTAACAGTGAAAGATCAGAAATTGAGGAAACAATCCCATTTACCATCACATCAACAAGAATAAAATGTCTAGGAATAAACCTAAGGAGGCAAAAGACCTGTACTCCAAAAACTATAAGACACCGATGAAAAATCAAAGATGACACAAAACAGATGGAAATATATACGGTGTTCTTGGATTGGAAGAATTAATATTGTCAAAATAACTATACTACCCACGGCAATCTACAGATTCAATGCAATCCCTCAAATTACCAATGGCATTTTTTGCAGATCTGGAACCAAAAAAAAAAATACTAAAATTTGTATGGAAACAAATTCCTGAGAAAGAAAAACAGAGCTGGAGGCTTCAGGCTCCCTGACTTCAGAGTATACTACAAAGCTACAGTAAACAAAACAGCATGGTATTGGCACAAAGACAGACTTACAGATCAATGGAACAGGATAGAAAGTCCACAAATAAACCGACACACTTACGGTCAATTATGTACAACAAAGGAGGCAAGAAAATACAATGGAGAAGACAGTCTCTTCAATAAGTGGTGCTGGGAAAACTGGACAGCCACATGTAAAAGAATGAAATTGGAACACTCTCTAACACCATACACAAAACTAAACTCAAAATGGATTAAAGACCTAAATGTAAGAACAGATACTATAAAACTCTTAAAGGGAAACATAGGCAGAACACTCTTTGACATAAATCGCAGCAACATCTTTTTGGCTCAACCTCCTAAAGTAATAAAAATAGAAAGAAAACAAACAAAAAGGACCTTATTACACTTAAAAGCTTTTGTATAGCAATGGATACCATAAACAAAATGAAAAGATAACCCACAGAATGGGAGAAAATATTTGCAAATGATGCAACCGACAAGGGATTAATCTCCAAAATATACAAACAGCCCATGCAACTCAATATTAAAAAACAAACAACCCAATCAAAAAAGGGGCAGAAGATCTAAATAGACATTTCTCCAAAGATGACATCCAGATGGCCAACAGGCACATGAAAAGATTCTCAGCATCACTAATTATCAGAGAAATGCAAATCAAAACTACAATGAGGTATTACT
>NC_041228.1:33338169-33339227 GCF_002837175.3 Physeter macrocephalus | reverse complement strand
ACACACACACACACACACACACACACGCGCGCGCGGAATACTACTCAGCCATAAAAAAGAATGAAATAATACCATTTGCAGCAATGTGGATGGACTTATCATACTAAGTGAAGTCAGACAGACAAATATCATATGATATCGCTTATATGTGGAATCTAAAAAATGATACCAAAATTTCACAATTTGTAGGAAACACAAAAGACCCCGAATAGCCAAAGCAATCTTGAGAATGAAAAATGGAGCTGGAGAATCAGGCTCCCTGACTTCAGACTATACTACAAAGCTATAATAATCAAGACAGTATGGTACTGGCACAAAAACAGAAATATAGATCAATGGAACAGGATAGAAAGCCCAGAGATCAACCCACACACATATGGTCACCTTATCTTTGATAAAGGAGGCAAGGATATACAGTGGAGAAAAGACAGCCTCTTCAATAAGTGGTGCTGGGAAAACTGGACAGCTACATGTAAAAGTATGAAATTAGAACACTCCCTAACACCACACACAAGAATAAACTCAAAATGGGTTAAACACCTAAATGTAAGGCCAGACACTATAAATCTCTTAGAGGAAAACATAGGCAGAACACTCTATGACATAAATCACAGCAAGATCCTTTTTGACCCATCTCCTAGAGAAATGGAAATAAAAACAAAAATAAACAAATGGGACCTAATGAAACTTAAAAGCTTTTGCACAGCAAAGGATACCATAAACAAGACCAAAAGACAACCCTCAGAATGGGAGAAAATATTTGCAAACGAAGCAACTGACAAAGGACTAATATCCAAAATTTATAAGCAACTCATGCAGCTCAATAACAAAAAAACAAACAACCCAATCCAAAAATGGGCAGAAGAACTAAATAGACATTTCTCCAAAGAAGATATACAGATCGCCAACAAACACATGAAAGAATGCTCAACATCATTAATCATTAGAGAAATGCAAATCAAAACGACAATGAGATATCATCTCACACCGGTCAGATTGGCCATCATCAAAAACTCTAGAAACAATAAATGCTGGAGAGGGTGTGGAGAAAAGGGAAC
>NC_041228.1:33313792-33337873 GCF_002837175.3 Physeter macrocephalus | reverse complement strand
TAACACATATATATGGAATCTAAGAAAAAAAAATGTCATGAAGAGCCTAATGGTAGGACGGGAATAAAACACAGATCTACTACAGCATGGCCTTGAGGATATGGGGAGGGGGAAGGGTAAGCTGTGACGAAGTGAGAGAGTGGCATGGACATATATACACTACCAAATGTAAGGTGGATAGCTAGTGGGAAGCAGCCTCATAACACAGGGAGATCAGCTAGGTGGTTTGTGACCACCTAGAGGGGTGGGATGGGGAGGGTGCGAGGGAGGGAGACGCAAGAGGGAAGAGATATGGGAACATATGTATATGTATAACTGATTCACTTTGTTATAAAGCAGAAACTAACACACCATTGTAAAGCAATTATACTCCAATAAAGGTGTTAAAAAAATATACTCAAATAAAAAAAATAAAAAATGATATCAATGAACTTATTTACAAAACAGAAACAGACTCAAAGATTTAGAAAACAAACTTATGGTTACCACAGAGGAAAGGTGGGGGGCAAGGGATAAATTAGAAGGTTGGGATTAACATATACACACTATTATATATAAAATAATCAACAAGGACCTACTGTATAGCACAGGGAACTCTACTCAATACTCTATAATAACGTATATGGAAAAAGAATAGATATATGTATATGTATAATGAATCGCTTTGCTGTACACCTGAAACTAACACAACGTTGTAAATCAACTATACTCTAATATAAAATAAAAAAATTTGTATAAGAAATATTAATATTAAAAATATATTGTACCCGGGAATAAAACAAATATTTTATAAGTATAAATGGAGTATAACCTCTAAAAATTGTGAATCCCTATACTGTACACTGTAACATGTAACACTGTACATCAACTATTCAATAAAAAAAAAAGCACTGAAAAAGTTTTCAACCTCACCAATAAAATACAAATTAGACAAGGTAGCTTTTTTTTTTTTTGCCCTCCAGACAGAAAACAATTTTAAGGTTTGTTAATTCCCAGTGTTGGTGTGGGTATTTGGAAATAGACACTTTCATGGCCTTTCTGAGAGCAGTTTAACACTAATAAAAATTCAAATGCAAATTATTCTTTGACTTAGCAGTTCCATTTCTAAAAATATATCCTATAGAAATATAGCCCCAAATCTACAAAGATACACATAGAACGATGTTTACTGAAGCGTCTTCTGCAACAGCAAAAGTGACAGTAATTTCAACATCCACCAATAGGGAAATGTTTAAATAAATCATGATACATGTATACAGTGGACTACTCTGAATATTTAGAAAAATTGAGAGCTATGAAAGTAATAGATTGAAACAGTGCATATGGTTAATTGTAGCTATCTGCAGGGAATGAGACTGGCTGTGAGTGGTTGTAGGGGCAGAATGATAAAGAGAATTCACCAATACAAATTTCATGATGTAAAAAGTAAACAAAGATGACATATACCTTTTTAATAAAATAAAACAGCAGCCCTAGGGAAATTTTTAAAAATTTTATTTCTGTTATCCTTCACCCAAGAACATTTTCAGATGCTTTATATCTGCAACTGAAATAGTGTAATTTAAAAACCTTTTCCATGTAACAAATATTAAACCAGCATACAATCATTAAAAATGGCTTTTTGAAAAGCAAAACGTGTACGCTGCAGAACATTTACAAAATATAGAAGGAATAAAGAAAATAAAATCACCCACAATGCCACCACTCCAAGATGACTACCCTTATTGTGGCATATTTCCTCTCTTTCTTTTTTTGTCTGTGGATATAAATGCCAGTTCTCTATCCCTAGACCAGACTTTTTTGCTTATCTTCAGATCTACATAGATAAATGCAACTAACAAAAGTTGCAGTTTGAACATATCCAAAATTGAACTAGTATTCCCTATCCCTACTGCAGCTGCTCTTATTCTGCTGATGCCTATTGGTCAATAAACAGAACTACCATCTACACAGATGCTTAAGACAGAAACCTGGGGACCATCCATGAACACTCCTCCTTTTACAACCTCCTACCAACTAAGATGTGTTGATTCTGTATCACAAGTCTCTCCTGGACCCATTCACAACTCTCGGTTCACACTGCCATCACCCTACTTCAGGACACCATTTCTCAACTAGCAACAGAATTTAAATTAGCCTTCTTATATCCAGTTTTGCTGCCCCGCCCCCATTAATTGCACTGTAGGTTAGGTAATCTTTCTAGAAACATGCATTTCAATAAGTCATTTATCCACTTAAAACTATTCTACACCCCAAAGAATAAAGAACATATTCCTTAACATAATACATAAGACCCTCCACCACTCTTCTGCAACAAGCCCCAGTCTCCTCTTTATTCTCTCCCTGCATTCAGTGATGCTGCCTTACGGAACTTACTGCACAGCTCCTGGCTCACTGAAGTTTACACTTCAAAATATTTGATGAAAATTGCTAGAATGTTCAACAACTTTCAGCTCTTATACAGTCTCTGACCTTAACACTTTGGCACAGGCTACCCTGTCTGCCATGAACATTCTCTTCTTACCTATTCCTTCACACAGTTAACTTTGATTCCTCTTTCAGGTCTCAGTTTAACAATCATTTCCTTTGGGGATCCTTTCCTACCCTCTAGATGGGGTCAAATTTCTCTGTTCCCATGGCATACCACACTTTCCCTACCATAATAAAACACTCTTCATTGCAATTATTAGTTTTTTTGTGCAATTATCCTGGTTTCTCAGTAGCAAGATGCTCGGTGAGGGCAGAGACTACTACTTCCTCATTGCAATATGCCTACTCCTATCATAGTGCTTGGTACATTGCAGGCTCTCAATATATATGTGTTCAATTAATATAGCCTGAATATCTTCTGTTTCCTTTCCAGATCCAGGGTCCAACCCTCTCAACCATGTTCTGCTCCAGAAGCCTGATCTTGCCTTCTAGCTTCTAGCTGAGTTGGGTTAGTGGGGAGCCCTGGCAGATCAAAGGGATGGAAGAGAGCAGATGCAGATATTTATTCTTGCAGGGGTTGCCTTGGGCAGGCTGCATTCCTCTTCTGAAGGTCACAGCTCCTCTCAAGGTGGCCCTCTCTCAATGACTCTTTCTCCCTGTCCTTTGGCCCTTCAGGTGACAGCAGCCCAAACTGTTTCTAGCCCCAAATACTACATTACTCCTTATGGTTTTCCTATGATCTGCTTACATCTTTGTAAACAATTCTTTTAGGCACCCCCATGCCCCAGAGCTATACTATTTTGAATGTGCCTTCTGTTTCCTAGAGGGAAATGGCATGAAAGAGAATGCCAAATTTATAATCTTAATTATGTTTTTTATAAAATTGGTATATCGTAAAATAAGATTTCCAAAAGACTCAAAAAAAAAATGATTTCAACAATGACATGATGGCTTTGCCTCTCACAGATATCCCATCATTTGTACAAAGTCCTCTAGTTGACATGTGAATTGTTTTTTTCTCTTTGTTATTATTAAAAGATCTCTAAAGAAAATTCTGTTCAACAATTTTTTTCTTACATCCTTAGAATGGGAATTAGAAGGGGTCAAAGAGTATAAATTTGTTCAAATACTCATAGAAACTGACCCCCAGAAAGTTTATACAAATTACAGTCCACTAGTCATACTCAGGCATGCCCAGTTCACTGTCCCCTTGCCACTACTTTACTGTGCATACTGCAGCCTGGCAAAGAACCACTGACTGTTTACCAATGCCAGGCAAAGAGGGAAAAGTCAATTTCTTTCATCATTAACCTGACAATGTTACACCATGAAATGAGATTAAAGTACACTAGGCTTTGTTAGAAGACCTGGGTTTGATATCTAACTTCCCTAATTAGCTACTTGGTCTTTTCTTCCTGAGCTTTAGTGTCCTACTTAAGTGGGGATAAGTATTACCTACCTTGCAGGTTGTCGTGAGGTTTATAAAAGATAAGTTTAAAAGCAAGTAGCATTGGGCTTCCCTGGTGGCACAGTGATTGAGAGTCCGCCTGCCGATGCAGGGGACACGGGTTTGTGCCCCGGTCCGGGAAGATCCCACATGCCGCGGAGCGGCTAGGCCCGTGAGCCATGGCCGCTGAGCCTGTGCTCCGCAACGGGAGAGGCCACAACAGTGAGAGGCCCGCGTACCGCAAAAAAAAAAAAAAAAAAAAAAAAAAAGCAGGTACCAGAGTTACTGGTTCTCAAGAAATGTTTTGCTGTGTTCTTTATAATTTCTGATGCTTCCCTTGGATTTCATGGCTCTCATTCTCCGTATAAATGTCTCCTAAGTAAATTTTCCTTTCAGTAATAAGCTCATAACACAAGTTCTCTCTTGAGGTTTAAAAAAAACAAAAAAATACAAATCACAAAACACCATCTTTGCTTTTCACAGACATGAACCAATGATTTCTTTGTTTTAAGAAGTCAATCCTAGAAGTGTAGAGTATGAAGTATCTCAGTAATAGGCAACATTCTGTACCCTATACTTCCTTAATACTATAATTTAATCTACTTTATCATATAGTTAGGATCAAATCTTTAATTTTGAAAGATGTCTGCTTGTTCACAGATATTTATTTATTTATTTATTTATTCTTTGCCGGGCAAAGAAGGAATATAAACCTAAGTAGGACACAAACCCTGACCCTGAGGAAGATATAATCTGCAAGGCAAAATGGACAAGCAATCTCATTACAAAGTTATGAGCCCCATGGTACACCTATGAAGTGCTATAGGAATATAGAGGAAACACGATCAACACTTGTGTATGGAGGAACTGGGGGGATGTGGGAGGGTGACAGCAAAGTGGGAGAGCAGATACTGGGTAAAGACCTGAAGATTGATTAGAAACTTGTCTTTGGGAAAAGGAGAGAAAGTTTATCTCTAGAAAAGTGGAAGAGCTGGTACAAATACATGAAGCATCACAGCACCTGGCACTGCTGGGGAGAATACTGGGGGCATGGAACAGCTGAAGTAAACAGCTGTTAGAGGGAAAGGTTGGTAGGAAATCAGCCTCTAAAGAAAGGTAAAGGCCTGTTTAAGGACTGAATTGTGTCCTTCCTCCAGTTCATATATTGAAGCCCAAACCCCCAATGTAACTGTATTTGGAGATAGGGCCTTTAAGGAGATAATTAAGATTAAATGGGGTCATAAGGGTGGGGTCCTAATTCAATAGGACTGGTGGGTCCTTATAAAGAGGAAGACACACTAGGAGTGCATATGCACAGAGAAAAGGTCATGTGAGGACACAGCCAAAAGAAAGTCATTTGTAAGCCAAGGAGAAAAGCCTCACCCAGAAACCAACCCTGCTGGTCCCTTGATCTTGAACTTCCAGCCCCCAGAACTATGAGAAAATCATTTACTGTTGTTTAAGCCACTCTGTGGTATTTTGTTATGGTAGCCCTAGCAGACTAAGATAGACTTAATTGCAAACGTTCCTGAAAATCACAAAAGAGAGTCTGCCTATGATCTCAAAGTCCCATATTTCTCAAACTTGGGTTCAAGTGTGCCTAAGATAACCAAATACGTGTTTAGAAAGGAGACCCAGGTACCCTGGGGGGAATGTGAAGGTGGAAAACCTGGAAGCAAGAAAAGAAGAGGCCACTGCAAAGTTACTGAGATGAAGAGGATCTGAATTAGGGCCTCTCTAATATAGAATTAAAATTGAGCGGGACTCGATGCTGATGCTGATCCTGCATCTACACACTGAGAAGTTTCTCCATCTCCTCCATCACTTTTCGACGTTTCTTTGATATTACTGTCAACATCATCGGCACAGCAGACTTCACAAGTTCCGTGATCTTGCTCTTGTTCTTTAGAATCATGCCAATGGTTGAAAAATTCATGTTATAAGAATGAGCGACATCTACCATCTTTTTGCCTCACTCCACTCTCTCAATTATTCACTTTTGTTTCCATCGTTATTACTTGGCGCTTCTTAGCAGTACCAGCTACATCACCACTGCTTTTACACCTGCTTCTGGACATCATGGGCTTGAAATAAAGATATTATACTACTGTACTCTACACAGTAAAGTACACAAAAGCACAACCACTTTTAGAGGATGCACGCACGTGACAATGTATGCCAGACATGTGAACTTACATGATTGGACATCGAACACATGTTCGCATCTTTGAAAGTTCACGACTTGAAGGTTTGTATGTAGGGGACTTACTGTACAGTGAATATTTTTGGCCTAAATGGCCTCATAATTGTCTTAAAAACACTTGCCACCGAGGATTTAGTAGGTACATCTAAATACCTCCTGCATAACTGTTACAATGGCCTACAATAGTACTAAAAGATGTCAACAGACACAATTGGAAGATAGAAAAGTTTGCTGTGCAGGAGGGAGCCAAGACGGGACACTAATTTTTACTACCCTATTACCACCTGTTCCATTTGTTGGGTATTAGTTTTACCCCTCCTTTCCTCCGTTACACTGAAGAGTTGGTCCCTCTTAATAAAACCAATCCCCTCTACCTGTACTCTATGTCAGCATTTTGAAACCTGCAGATGGTCAAGAAATTGATTGAGGAGATCATTAAAACTAAACAAAACAAAACCCCAAACCAAAAGAAAAGAAAAAAAACCGCACCAACAACGGACTGGAATAGAAGACAATATAAATGACATCACAAGTAGTAAGGATAACTATTACTATAAGAAACTTGTTTCAGTAATATGTGTACATGTGTGCTCGCACCAGATAGCAAAGATAAAATTTATTTCCTACTGAGGGTTGTGGCCGAAAAAGTTTGAAAGAGACTGCTCTAGATTCTGCTTAGAACCCCTTAGAAATCTCACTCATTATCTTTCTGTCTCCATCTCCAATCTCTTTCTCACTTTTAGTTTTTTCCCATCAAAACGTAAACACTAAAGTATCTCCTGAGTGTTTCCTCTGAGATCCCAGTACCTCCTTGTCAGTTAAGCTTCTGAAGGAGAGAACTACAATCTCAGCATGGACTTTCTCACCTCCATTGCTTCTCAATCCACTGCAAGCTGGTTTGGGCCTCCACCTGCTACTGCAGGTTAAAGATCTCCCAGGGCACTTTGGGATTCCTCTCTATTTAACCCTTGAGCAGCACCTGACATCGTTTACCTCCTAAAACACACTTCTTTGGGCTAGTTTCACTCTCTCCTGATTTTCCTCTTACTTCTTTGGCCACTAAATTTCCTTTGCAGCCTCCTCTTCTGCCCATCCTTTAAATGCTGATTTTTAGGCAGTCTTTCCACTCAACAGGGGTAGTCTCTCAATCATTAAGTAGCTTCAATTTCTATCCCTGAGCTATGGTTTCTACATCACTAGTCCTGATCTCATTCCTAACATCCAGACCTGGCTTCCATTTTTACATGGCATAAAAGATGTGTCAATCCAGTAGCTTAACTTTCTGGAATAATTTTCATTTCAACCTTTAGCATTTTACCCTTTAGTAATACCAAACTACCCACTTATGGTTTCATATGCTATGAAATCAGACTTCCTGGGTTTGAACCCCAATTCCAACACTTACTGTGTGACCCTGAGTAAGTTACTAGATTACTCTGTGCCTGAGTTTTCTCATCCACAAAATGGGAAAAATAACAGAACCTAACTTTAAAAGTTACAGAGAAGTAAGTGAGTTAATACATATAAAGCTCTTAAAAGCATGCCTGGCACATAGCAAACATTCAGTAAGTATTACTTTATTTATGCTACTGGGTCTTGCAATACCATATACATACAAAACTTGACTGTATGCTATTCTTGTTATGGGCTCTACATTTTGGTTCCTTGATTAACCTACAGATTAGGATTTCAGGTTATTTTAGAAAATTACCATTTTTATACCTCATTCACATTCTTTGTTGGGGCTCCCTCTCATCATTCTTGATGACTTAAAGTGTCATCTTGAGTACTTTAAGTCTTGAAGTTATAAGGGGCCTCAATAATCACCTGAAGTGACCTTTCCACCCAACACAAGAATATCTTCTAACCTCTGTCATCCAACTGCTGAACCACTGCCAGTCATCGCCAGTTTCACTTCTGAGCACCGCCACTTTGCCAGGCCAAAACCTGCTTCCCTGTGATTTCCACCCACCCTCTGTCTGCCCTTCAGACCACCTGCAATAAGGCAGCTCCCTTTCCCACATGGCAGTTCTCTAAATACCTTAAGTCCCTCCCACTCCCTAAGTTAAACTAGTTCCTCCAGTCATGTCTCATATGAAATGATTTCTAATCCTTCGACTACTCTGGACACCTCTGAGTTCCAATCTGTACCTGAACTCATTGAAATATTGCAGGTTTGGTTTAATGGTCAAGACTAACACCCCCATCACTAGGTATTATAATTTTATTATAAGGGCTTAATTTTATGAAAGCATAAAAACTCTAGTACTAATGCTGGTGGCCAGGCAACTATTTTGATTTCAGTTATTCATCTTCCTAAGTTTTCTTCTTTCTTATCACCATTTCACAGCCACACTATGGGCTTGCGATTACAAAGTTCTGCTTCAACTCCTAGGTCTTCAGTTTTGTCCCCCAATCCTATCTCAATCACTTCAGCCCTACTGGTCTCCTAATACTCTCTCCATTTCATCAAGACTACCAATATTCTCAGGCACCAAGAATTCCTTTTTCTCAGGCACAGTTTGCTTCACAGTACTGTCTTAAACTCACCAGGCCAACCACACTATTCCTCAACGATCATCTCAACCATCACCTCTTCTGCTCTTACATAAAACGCTGCAGGAGAGAAATACCAAGTCATATAGGTCTGCACCTAGAGCCAAGTCCAGAATTCCTGCCTTCATGTTCAAGCCACAGTATACCAGGAATTCCTAGAGGTACTGGGGTAAGTCGTTAAGTGCCAGAGGGTACTTGAGTTAGACTGCCTGGATTCAAATTCCAGATCTATCTTTACAAACTTGTGACTTGGGCAAGTTAGTCAGTTTCGATTATTCTCACCTGTATAACGGGGATAATAAATTCACAGGGCTGTTCAGAGTAGTAAATGATATAATGCAAGTAAGGTTCTTAGTTCATTGCTCTTGCTGCAAGTAAATGCTCAATGAATGTTCCCTGTTGTCATAATTATTATTTATGTGTGCATGGTAAACTATGGAAATTATATGCCTCTGTGGGTTTTCTTCTAGGGAGAACACTCCATAATTTTCACTGATTTTCAATGGCTTCTTGCCTCCTCTCCAGCTGTCAAAATTTCAGTCCTTCTCTGGGGAACCTCAAGATCTAATGGAACATTTACAGATACAGATATATATCTGTGGTCATCACCAATCTACACTTAACAGTCTATCTCTACTCATGCTTTGGTATTTGGATTTATTCCATTTTGCCCTTAATTTTATGTTGTCTACAATTACTTTTTGACTAAGTCTCAAACCTACCATTAGAATGTAAGTTTCCTGAGGGCAAGAACTTTAGGTGCTTCTGTATCCCATACAGCAGTCTACAAATGTTAAAAGACCAATATACACCAGGTGAACAGAATACAATTACCTAACTCTTTAAGATAATCCACTTCTGATCTAATTCTCATGGTAGAAATTAACTTGTAGTAATGAAACAGAGCAGGACCCTATGGTCCTTTCCCCCCACATCCTCCGCCTGCCTTTTGTCGGTAGAAAAACTTTGGTCAAAGAATAAGTTTAATTAGAGAAGTGAGAAAATATGGAAGCAAAGGAAAACGGTCAAACAGGACCAAATAATAATAATTTACTCATTTAGCCAAGTCAAGGACCTTTAGTTCCTCTTCAAGGGCTGTAGATAATATTCTGAACCATATCCTTTGAGCTGTTTTGTAGATTCTGAAATGCTCGCCAGGTGGAAGAAGTTAACTACATGATGACCAGATTAGCCATGACGTAAACTGCCACAATTCCAAGAACTGGCCTCAAAGAAATGGGAACAAACCGACCCTGGAACTGAAGACTAACTGTACTTAAAACAATCAAGATTATGCTGCATGACCAATTTCAAGATGACTGTCAGAGCTGCCTGTGTTGTTTCTACATCTAGCCCCCTCCCTCCGCCTATAAACGGTCTTACCCACTGACTGTCCGGGAAGGGGGGGTGGGAATCAGCCTTTGGACACGAGGCCGCCCTATCCCCCACCAAATGCCTGCCTCTGAAATAAAGCAAACTTTCCCTTCCACCAACTTTGCCTCTTTATTGTCTTTTGAATGGCGAGCAGCCGGACCCCACTTTTAGTAACAGTAATAAGAGAACTGAAATGACAGAAAATACTTTCCAAATAAAGTTATCAAAGACCTTCTTTGATGCTATCTTTTCCAGAATTGAATGTTGAGTTTATCTATTAAAGTACTTCATTAATTTCAATATACTTAATTCACTTAACTCAATGAACTTAATTCAATAAAGCTAAATAAAAAACAATACTATTTGAATTCTAGCTACTTATTCCTTCACAGGACATTGTACCACACTGTAAACACCAAAAACAAACTTTCAAGAGAATTCTATCCCAACCTCATTCCTAACCATCTACTAAGGATTACTCCCTACTCCAAGCACTTGCATTTCCCTCTCAGCCCTGAGGCCAAACACGTGACTATCCTTAGCTTTCAAAGTACAGGTTTCCCTGGCTATGCGAAAGTAAAGCATGGAAGCTTTAATAAGCCAAAATTGCATAAAGCGAAGAAGCAATTACCTTAACACACACCTTGCTAATGGATGCACAAAATAAATCCCGATAAAGCACAGATGCTCACAGACACAGTTCAAAGTTATGGCGGCTTGATGCTGAGTGCAGTTCCCAGGAAAGAAGCTGGTGGTGCCACTCGTGCTGCTGGCGGTGCATGCTGCCTCTACAAGGGCTTGCTGCAAAACAGACGCTGAATGCTATTTTCGCTTTTCGCCTTTTTTTTTTATAATGGCGAAAATCCACTTCGGATTTCTTTCGAATTTTTGGGTTAGCGGAAAACAGGTACTAATGTAAGCCTTTCCTAAAAGGGAGGTGCTGTAAAGCGAACTTTCGAAAAGCGGGAGAAACCTGTACCTCCAAGGGCGAATGATTTACACCTGTGAGGGTTAAGCCCTAAAATGTGATAAACCCTTTCTTATTTTACAAATCAGGCTTTGAGTCCCACGTTCTATACCAATGAGAACTTTTCTCAGACTTTTATATCCATGTTCCTCATCCCTCAGTATTGGGGAAAGGGGACGACGGCTGCCAGACCACTTTACCAAACTCCCCTTCCTCAAATCTGGCCCCAGGCGAGCCCGGACAAACAGCATCTTCTTCAACGCTCGCCTCACCTGCCGTATGGAAGAGGCAGGAGAGGCCAATGCCTCCGTCTGCGTCTTTTATCACTCAGCTCGGGATGACAGCAAGGAGAAGCCCAGGGTCTGAGCGGTTTCTTACCGGCGAAGCGGATCTTCACGAGATCCAGCGGGTGCAGCGCCAGGTTGGAAAGGACCCCGCCGCTCACGCCCGCCACCAGATTCTCGTACCGGACGTGGCGGAATACTGTGCTCCACGCCGACGACCCGGACGCCGACTGGCCCTGGCCCGTCATGGGCTCAGGGCCCAGTGATGCCGTGGAAGTGGGACGAGATGCAGTGGCCGCCACCGTGGCGACGGTCGCCACGCTGGAACAGAAACCGCAGGGCACGAGCCCACTTCCGGGACCCGCGCGTGGAGACACACGCCTGGGCGCGGGATGAAGCCGAGAGACCCAGGGGCCAGGGGTACAGGAGAAGGGTGCTGCCACACGCCACGCCTACCCGGAGGAGAGTGAGAAGGGGGCGGGGAACCTCAGCCAAGTCCCCGCCCCGCCTCGCCTCGCCCACCTCGGCGGCTGGCTAAGGCCGAAGGGCGTGGATGGGAGAACACCACTGAAACACCGCCCCCGGCCAACCTTTGTCCGCAAAACTACGGAGCACCGCAGGGCCCAGTGGAGCCCGGTTTCCTCTCCGTGGAAGTCACGTGACAGGAAGTAGCCTAGAAAAAGCGGAAGTGGTGTGTGTTGGTGGAGGAGGAGGCGGCGGCAACAGGAATCTAAAGGGGAGGGTTCGTGGAGTCGGGAAGAACTAGGAGCAAGATGAAGGTGAAGATGCTGAGCCGGAACCCGGACAGTTATGTCCGCGAAACCAAACTGGACTTACAGAGAGGTGAGACAAGTTAGTCGGGAGTCCGCCAGGCTTGGATCTGGCCTCGGCTTCCACCGAATAAAGCTGGAGGGGAGCCTGGTGTTCCACTCTCGTTCTTTTCCTGTTCCCTTTCGCTAGGGCATAAAGCCGTTCTGGTACTGGGTAGCCGAACCGTTGTCTTCAAGTACTTTTTCTAATAGCTTTCTCTAGTGGTAAGAGGAAAAGTTAGTTATATGGGGAAACGATTCCACCTCCCCCTTTCCAGCTGCTGCTCTCTGATTGTTCTCAGGTTCCTGTTGAAGAAAAGTGGAACTTGAGTGAGCCAAACTCGTGGATTGAAGGATTTAACAGTTGAGAAGACTTCTTTAAACCTTTCCCATGGCTCTAACTTTTGGCTAATTTACTACTTAAAATTACGTCCTTCTGGATGTGGGAAGAGATAAAGGTGAAACGTAAAGCCATCAGTTCTCTCTTAAAAACTTGTGGAGAAGTTTGATGTGGGAATGGCTAAAATGAAATTAATGAGCTTTATTTTTCTGTTACTGGGTGTCTTGTTCCCCCATTAACATGCTGACTGCTAATGAATTGTAATTCGTGATACCTAAATGACAAGGGACCATCCATGTATGAACAGACTTTTTTTTTTTTTTTTTTCTTCCGGTACGCGGGCCTCTCACTGTTGCGGCCTCTCGCGTTGCGGAGCACAGGCTCCGGACGCGCAGGCTAAGCGGCCTTGGCTCACGGGCCCAGCCGCTCGGCGGCATATGGGATCCTCCCGGACCGGGGCACGAACCCGTATCCCCTGCATCGGCAGGCGGACTCTCAACCACTGCTCCACCAGGGAACCCCTGAACAGACTATTCTAAGCGAAGAGAATAACAGGTGCAATGCCTTAAGGCAGGAATAAACTTAAGGCATAAGAAAAGGGCCATGTCTTCGGAGTTTGAGTAAGGGGTTAAGCCGTAGAAGGTGAGGCTGGAAGAATATTTCACTATCATTGAGTCGTGTAGATTATATATATATATTATGAGCAGTGCTAAGTAAATATATGGTCTCTGCTTACAAAATGTTTACAGGTTAAGTAACAAAACAGTAATGCTTCTAAAATGCAAATTAGGTTGTGTCATTTGGACTTGACATCATCCCTACTCCTTGAACTTGGTCCCATCTTCCTCTTCAGTTTCACCAGTGATTACTTTTCCCACAACTAGCTTACATTTACTCTTTCCAGTCTCAGTGCATTTCAGTCATTCTCTTTGAGGCATCCTGTGTCACAAGCCTTTACCCAGTTTCTCTCCTAGCTCTGGGAAGCTTTCTCTGAACACTAGTCTTTCCAAACTTATCCCCTGCACATTTCCTCCCATCCTGTACACACTTAAGCACTCTCCTTCTATGTTTCTGTCACATGTTTTTATACTAATATCAGAGTTTTTATTACATTGCCTCGTTATTATTGTGACTATCAGTCTTTCCCATCAGACTGAGCTTGCAGAGAGTGGTACAATCGTATTTGGTTCTGTATCCTGTATTTAGACATTACCTGGTACCTAGTAGTTGCATTATTAATGTATGAATGAGTGAATGACTGGCTGGTCACAGAATCTTGAGGTTAGGAAGTTATTAGTTACCTGATCTTGTTATTAAGGGTCTTATTTCTTATAACATCTTCCTATTTCTTTATAGTTTCTGGATGGAAGTGTTAATAGATAACAAAATGGAAAGATTGAAGTATTGGAGCTTTGTGAAACATAAAATAAGGAAGACAATTCCATGATTTTCTGGTAATTTCGGAAAGGTTTTGGACAAAGGGTCTTCAACTTTTGTGTTCTCCACAGTGCTAGGCACAGACAGTGTCCCTCATAAAGGTTTTTTGAGTAACAAATTGAATGATTAGCTGAGGAAGACCACAGGAAATATTAAATGTGAATTATTTTATTAAGAGGAATCATTCTTATTTCAGTTCCAAGAAACTATGATCCTACCTTACATCCTTTTGAGGTCCCACGAGAATATGTAAGAGCTTTAAATGCCACCAAACTGGAACGGGTTTTTGCGAAACCGTTCCTTGCTTCCCTGGATGGTCACCGAGACGGAGTCAGTTGCTTGGCAAAACATCCGAAGAGTCTGGCTACTGTCCTTTCTGGGGCATGTGATGGAGAGGCAAGTGTCACTCTAAACGTTGATATTTTAAACTAAAAATAGTTATATTACAAATGTTCTTCCTTTAGTTGTGCGTTACTGTGGGTTTTAACTGGTTTGATTTTGTTTTTCTATGTTCTGTTTTCTTTTAATTCTCAAGAGTAAATTCTATTTGAATTGGTAATTTCAGTAGTTTCTTATCTAAACCTAAGGTATTTAAAATGTATAACTTAAGGCTATTTGACAGTAAGTAATAAGGCATGTTTACAGTACAGATATTTAACTGTGAGGTTTTTTTCACAGAGGATGTTATTAACAATTCAACACTTAATTTCCCCACTCTGGCAAAGAAAGAAAGCTTTGAAACACTTTAAACTAGAATCAACAGAGTATTTAACAGATTCAGTTTTCTGCTTGTTGATATTCTTATCCACAGACATTGCATTATTTTAATCTAGAGGATTTTGTTTTTAGCTGTCTGGTAGAGTGATTTACAGCCTTTTCAGTGTTGAATTTATTTTTGTTGGAATGTACTCCTGTGCCTGAACGTTTTTTATTTACAATTCACTGAAATTTCCTAGTATGCTTTATCATAGGTTAGAATTTGGAACTTAACTAAACGAAAATGTATTCATACGGTACAAGCACATGAAGGTTTTGTACGAGGAATATGTACTCGCTTTTGTGGGACTTCCTTTTTTACTGTAAGTATAATGCAGTTAAATCATTAACTCTTTTCAACATGTATAAGACTGATGTAATTGAATATTTTCTGAGTTCATTTACATGGTCCAAGGGCCTTTCAGAGTTTCACAATGCAAAATAACTTATTAAAACTTGGAAAAGTCCAGGTTTTCTTTATGTAATCCAGCCTTTTCCATACTTTTAAATCTTTTTAATAATTACTTAACATATTACTGAACTAATATTCTATAGGACACTCAGAAGTGGGATTAAAACAAGATGAGTAGGGACTTCCCTGGTGTCACACTGGTTAAGAATCCGCCTGCCAATGTAGGGGACACGGGTTTGATCCCTGGTCTGGGAAGATCTCACATGCTGTGGAGCAGCTAAGCCTGTGTGCCACAACGACTGAAGCCTGTGCTCTGGAGCCCGTGCTCCACAACAAGAGAAGCCACCGCAATGAGAAGCCCGTGCACCAAGAGTAGCCCCCACTCGCCGCAACTAGAGAAAGCCTGTGTGCAGCAACGAGGACCCAAGGCAGCCAAAAATAGATAAAATTTAAAAAAAAAAAGCAAGTCTCTTTAAAAAAAGAAAATAAAACAAGATGAGTAATTTGTACTCCTTTGTCTCTTATTAATACATCATTGAAGGATTTTTGTGTATGATAAAATATACATAACATAAAATTTACCATTCTAACCATTTTTTTTTTGGCGGTACAAGGGCCTCTCACTGTTGTGGCCTCTCCCGTTGCGGAGCGCAGGCTCCATTTTTTTTTTGGCGGTACAAGGGCCTCTCACTGTTGTGGCCTCTCCCGTTGCGGAGCGCAGGCTCCGTGGCCATGGCTCACGGGCCCAGCCGCTCCGCAGCATATGGGATTTTCCCGGACCGGGGCACGAACCTGTGTCCCCTGCATCGGCAGGCGGATTCTCAACCACTGCGCCACCAGGGAAGCCCCATTCTAACCATTTTTAAGTGTACATTTCAGTGGCATTAAGTACATTCACATCATTGTACACCATCACCACTAGCACCTTCCCAGACTGAAACTCTGTACCCATTAAACACTAACTCCACATCTCCCACCCCTATCTCCCACCCCCGAGCTCCTGGTAATCACTGTTGTACTTTGTGTCTCTGTGTGTCCCTGTGTTTCTCATGTATTTCACTTAGTATAAAGTCCTTAAGTCTCATCCATGTTGTAGCATGTATCAGAATTTCTTTCCTTTTTAAGGCTGAATAATATTCCATTATATGTATATACCACATTTTGTTTATACCACATTTGTTCATCCATCAATGGACGTTTGGGTTATTTCCAACTTTTGGCTTTTGTGAATAATGCTATCATGTACAAATACCTGTTCAAGTTCATTGAAAGCTTTTTAATAGCGGTATGACAGAATCTAAGCTGAGCTTTGAGATTTTGACAGCAGTAAGTGATCAGTTTGGAGGCTGTTTTAATAGTCTGCATAAGCAATGATAGTCAATCCTGGGGATTGAAAACAGTTGAAAGTAGTTGTTAGGTTTAGAAACATTTTTATTTTGGGGATTAGAAACAGTTTTATGGAGGTATAATTGACATACAGCACTGTGTAAGTTTAAGGTGTACAGCAATAATGATTTGACTTACATGCATCATGAAATGATTATCACAGTAAGTTTAGTGAACATCCATCATCTCATATAGATAACAAAATTAAAGGAATAGAAAAAAGATTTTTTTTCTTGTGATGAGAACTCTTAGGATTTAGTCTCAACAACTTTCATATATAACATACAGCCATGTTAATTATATTTATCATTTTGTACATTACATCTCTAATATTTATGTTATAAATAAGTTTGTACCTTTCACTGCCTTCATCCAGTTCCCCCTTCCACCTATGTTAACCACAAATCTCATCTCTTTTTCTATAAGTTTGTTTTTCTGTTTTTGAAGTATAATTGACCTACAGCACTATGTTAGTTCTTGGTGTACAACATAGTGATTCAATATTTCTATGCATTTCAAAATGATCACCACAGTAAGTCTAGTTATGATGTCACCATATATAGATACCCATAGTTATTGACTATATACACTGTACACTTATTTTGCAACTGGAAGTTCATACCTCTTAATCTCTCACCTATTTCTCTCATTCCCCCAGCCCCTCCCCTCTGGCATCCACCTTTTTGTTCTCTATATTGATAATTCTGTTTCTGTTTTGTTATATTTGTTCATTTGTTTTTTAGATTTCACATATAAGTGAAATCATACAGTGTTTATCTTTCTCTGCCTTATTTCACTTAGCATTATACCCCCTAGGTCCATCGATGTTCTTGCAAATTGCAAGATTTCATTCTTTTTTTTATGGCTGAGTTATATTCCATTGTGTATATATAGGACATTTTCTTTATCCATTCATCTGTTGA
Source organism: Physeter macrocephalus (assembly GCF_002837175.3). Taxonomy (NCBI): domain Eukaryota; kingdom Metazoa; phylum Chordata; class Mammalia; order Artiodactyla; family Physeteridae; genus Physeter; species Physeter macrocephalus. The sequence goes on along the minus strand of NC_041228.1, from coordinate 33,320,549 downwards.
TGGGCACTTAGGTTGCTTCCCTGTCTTGGCTATTGTTAATAATGCTGCATTGAGCATAGGGGTGCTTATATCTTTTCTAATTAGTGTTTTTGTTATCTTCCAATAAATACCTAGGAGTTGAATTGCTGGGTCATATGGTAGTTCTATTTTTAATTTTTTGAGGAATCTCCATGCTGTTTTCCATAGTGGCTGCATCACTTTCCATCCCCACCAACAGTGCACAAAGGTTTCCTTTTCTCTGCATCCTCACCAACACTTGTTATTTGTTGGCTTTGATAATAACCATTCTGACAGGTGTAAGGTGATATCTGATTGTGGTTTTGATTTGCATTTGCCTGATGGTTAGTAATGTTGAGCATCTTTTCCTGTGCCTAATTTGCCATCTGTTTGTCGTCTTTGAAAAAATGTCTATACAGAGCCTCTGCCCATTTTATATTTGAGTTGTTTTTTTGATACTGAGTTGTATGAGTTCTTTGTATACTTTGGATATTAACCCGTTATTGGGTATATCATTTGCAAATATCGTTTGCCTTTTCATTTTGTTGATAGTTTTCTTTGCTGTGCAAAAGTTTTTTAAGTTTGATGGAGTCCCACTTGTTTCCCTTGCCTGAGGAAACATTTCCCAAAAAAATTAGTAAAATCGACGTTTACCTAATATCTTGAACATATCTGCCACATACCAAAGTCTAAATGACCATAGTTTGTTGCCTTGTTTTCATTTGGGCTAAGGTGCCAGCAGTTCTACCCACCATTTATTTCACCATCTGTGCAACTGTCAGCTTAGTGAAAAGACAAGCAGTGCCTTTACTAACGTGAAAATAGTCTCAACCTCCTGGACCCCTGAAAAATTCTCAGGGTCCTTCAGAAGTCTACACTTCACAGTTTGACAACCTCTGAATTAATAGTTTCTGGAGTTTTCTGTCATGCAAAGAAGGACTTTACCCATGCCATGATTTAAAAATGCCTTCTCTCTAGTATTTTTTACGGGTTTTGTTGCATTTTTTACATATAAAATTGCCTGGAATTTTTTTTTTGTGGTACGCGGGCCTCTCACTGTTGTGGCCTCTCCCGTTGTGGAGCACAGGCTCCATATGGTACGCGGGCCTCTCACTGTTGTGGCCTCTCCCGTTGCGGAACACAGTCTCCGGATGCGCAGCCCCAGCCGCCATGGCTCACGGGCCTAGCCGCTCCACGACACGTGGGATCTTCCCGGACTGGGGCACGAACTCGTGTCCCCTGCATCGGCAGGCGGACTCTCAACCACTGCGCCACCAGGGAAGCCCCTAGAATTTTATTTTTATATAAGATGTCAGATTGGTTCATACTTCTTAAATGACCCATCTGATCTCACAATACCATTTTATTGTAATTCATTTTTCTCCCTAATTTGAAGTCATCTTTATTACAGTAATGCAGTTTTTGCCATGTTTATGACCTAACTTTGTTTCTACCGTACTCTTCTTTTGCTCTGCTCATGCTGTTTTAAATTTTATGTAATTCATGTGTTTGTCACAAATCTTTACTATAACAAGGTGAGACATAAATGCATCAGTAAATACAGTACTGGAAGAATATGGTATGTGTTATTTTTTAAACTGAGAGGTTTATAATTTGATGTATGTGTTGGCAAGTTTACAGTTTATAACTTGTTCATTATCATCATCATAAATATTTCTAGGTTGGTGATGACAAAACTGTGAAGCAGTGGAAAATGGATGGACCAGGCTATGGAGAAGAGGAGGAACCATTGCATACAATATTAGGAAAGGTACAAAAATAAATTGACCCATACTTGGGCTATTAGAATTCTTATCTTTTACCTACAATTATTTCATAATTTTAATTTCAAAAAAGATATAAATAAGAAATCAGAGACTTCAGGCTGCAATAATTGGCCTGTTCTAAGCAACATTTAATGCAATGAATGTCCTTTGCAGTTCAAGAATTTGAACAGTTCTTTGGTGTTCATTGCAGTAGGGTTCAGTTTCTGTTTTTAGCTAGAGGATGCAGTGAAACATTTTCTATAGCAAGAACATGGGGGAAATCTGTAAGGTCAGAAAAAAATGCTTCAGCTTCTGATTTATATCATCATGGATCTTTCACAAAGCTCAGAATTTCTTACTTGAAAGAATTCTTTAGGAAATGAATAAATGTAATAGTGTGGTTTTTGTATAAATCTTATATTTCTTAATATTCTGCAAATCAGATGATATAGTTTAGTTATAGCTTAATAATTCAGATAATTTGGCCTACCCATGTTTTTTAATGCTTACGTTTTGATAATAAGTGAAATTCTGAAGTTAGAATTAATCTTTAAATATCGCATCTTTAAAATCTCTTTGTCATTTCAGTATTTAGTATATATTTAGGTTCTGCTTTTCAGGTTTCAAGAAGTTCTAAATGTTCTTTCTTTAAATGAGGGGTCCAGCCCATGATCAGGGCCTTCCTGTGTTCTAATGGTTGATCTTCGTGTTCTTGAAGGGACATGGAGGTGGGATATTAGTATGAAATGGAAATAATTTGCAGATGGTAAAAAATTAGTAATTCGTAAAACAAAATTGGTTTCATTCTTGTAAAATGTCTTTTCTCTAGGAGTTCCAAAGATTTTTGAAACATTTAGTGTTACCCCTTCTCTGTGGTATTGGGGGTTAATTCTTATTATGGAAAAGTTTGTAGGACTTGCCTTCATGAATAGAAAATAATTCTAAATCTGCGGATGCTGATAAGAGTTCTTAAAAGCTTAAAGTATTGGCTAAATAGTTCCCTTTAATTTGCTTTGCAAACATTTTTTGCCATATAGTACAAAGGTAGACTTTAAGCTGGTTCTGAATAGATGAGTCACATATTTTTAAGTAAATAATACCAAATTTATGAGATTTTATTGCTTTTAACAGTCTTAGCATCCACGCTCGCCAATTTTATTTCTCCCCATAAATTTTAATGCAGTTGTTTGTATCTGTGTTTCTGTCCTGGGAATCAGTACTTCATATGTTAAATGTGGAATTAAGTTTTTTAGAAATTACCTTTGTGTTTCATTAGTTGGTTCCAAGATCCTTCAATACCCAATGATGATTTAAAAATTACTTCAGTGATATGTATTCAAACTTAATTAAATACATCCCATGTTAACATTTTTCTTTATTCCCAGAATGTGTGATAAGAAACATCATTTCTTATGGTAGAGTTTTCTCCTTTCAGTGAGGGCTTCAAAGAAAGTTCTTTGTGAACTGGGATTTTCTTAAACAAATGAGAGTGTAGAGAAATATATTTAAAATATTCTGTAGATTTGAAGTACTAATGAAAAGACTCATCTATAACAACATCTTTGCTTTAAAAGACAGTATATACAGGAATTGATCATCACTGGAAAGAAGCTGTTTTTGCCACATGTGGACAGCAAGTAGACATTTGGGATGAACAAAGAACCAGTCCTATATGTTCAATGACTTGGGGATTTGACAGTATAAGCAGTGTTAAATTTAACCCAATTGAGGTAATGTTCCTTTTTGAAATATGTTCTGCTTATTGTTTTCTTATTATCTAGTAATTTCAGCTCTGTTTAGGAAACTTTTGAATGTATGATACAAGAATTTTCTGAATTTTAATGGTGTTCTAGCATTCAGTCCATTTTCCAGATTATATATGAGTTCTGATACCTTTGGTCAGGTCTCGACATGTTTGCCTGCAGTTATAGTCCCAGATACTAGCGTTCAGCACTGTTAAGAGGTGGGTGTGTGCATGTGCTCGTGGGGGTAGAATCCAAGCACATACTGTCCTGTGAAACTCCAGTTTTATTTGTGCCTTCAACACTCGATGTTCCACAGATAAACATCTTTGTACCTTTAGGAAAATGTTAATTTTTCTTAACTCTCTTGGAGGTCAGAAGAAGGAGTGTTGAGCATTGTTTTGTTTAATTATTTGTACGTGTCAGGGGCACTGGTGCTTCAAAATAACATGCATGGTTATTTTTGTACTACATGATAATTAGTTATATTTTTCTTTGCTCAAAAGTCTGAACTGTGATTCCTAATTTCTTCCAGGTCTAAGGGAAGAGTTAGAGATTAGCCTACTTTTTTAAAAAAATAAATTTATTTTATTTTTGGCTGCATTGGGTCTTTGTTGCTGCGTGTGGGCTTTCTCTAGTTGCGGCGAGCGGGGGCTACTCTTCGTTGCGGTGTGCGGGCTTCTCATTGTTGAGGCTTCTCTTTTTGCGGAGCACGGGCCTAGAGCTTCAGTAGTTGTGGCACGTGGGCTCAGTAGTTGTGGCTCGCGGGTCCTAGAATGCAGGCTCAGTAGCCGTGGCACACGAGCTTAGTTGCTCCGTGGCATGTGGGATCTTCCTGGACCAGGGCTCGAACCCGTGTCCCCTTAATTGGCAGGCAGATTCTTAACCAGTGCGCCACCAGGGAAGTTCCTACTTATTGTTTATTCAGGTCTGAATTTGGGAAAGGAGGCTTCCCTGAAGGCTAAGCTATCCCCTGGACTCCAGACTTTTCCCTGAGCTTTTCCTGAATACATAACAATTGATGAACTCCTTTTCCAGAAGATTCAGTAGAGATGGCTTTTCCTGCAGAAAGAAAAGGAAATCACTGCATGTGTAAGCTGATTTTAGAAATTATCAGGAGATTATTGTGTTAGATGGTATCAGAGAAAATCCTGATCTGCAAGTTTTACACTCTTAGAGACCCTAACTGATAAAATGAGGAAAAAAGGTTAAGTCAGAGTAGCAGCGTATTAAGACTGAGGTGCTGTGCGGTGTGACGTGAACTTGGCTTTGAGGTGCTGCTGAGAAGTCAGTCAGAGGATGCCCTCCTGCCTCCAGCACACACCTGCATATACACTTCTGGGAGAGGCTGCAGGTCTAGAGCAGAGGTTGCCAAGCTATGGTCTGTGAGCCCACTGCCTGTTTTTGTTTAAAAAAAAAAGATTTACTGAAACACAGCCGTGCGGTGCCCTTTTGCTCATGTATTGTTTGAAACGGCATTTGCACTACAAAGTAGAGTAAGCACTGCAGAAACCATATGGCCCACAAAGCCTAAAATACTTCCTTTCTGGCCCTTTACAGAAAATGTTTGCTGCTCGCTGGTACAGGGTATCTGTCCCTACTTTATCTTCCTCACTCCATCCTCTATCTACCTTCCCTTTGTTCCCCTTGATTGTAGAAGTGAGATATGGCATGAAGGGGCAAGCCAGCTTTGCAGAGCCAGCCCAAGGTGAACACTAGGCAGAAGCAGGTTACAAACACAAGCAACCTGTGGGAACATTTTATGTCTTACTTGCTGTGGACCTAGGCTGGAACTGTATTTCCTGCCAGCGTGCCTTTGCATTGACCTTATACAAGTCACAATTTTTCTCTGTATTTGTTTATTTTTAAAATGAGATTAATTATATCTTCCATTGTACTTCATAGGTTTGTTATAAGCGTAAAATGTGATAATATATGTGAATATTTTTAAAAGGTGCTACCCAAATTTAAGATGGTGGTATTACTGCTATTTAAAAAAAATAATAAACAGGAGGAACAGATACTGATTCCTAGTTCTCTAAAGGGTAAACGAGATCTTTTGTTTCTCTGTTTTGGTGAACACCTGTGTCAGAAGAGCTGATGGCCAATTCTAAAATCATAATTAATTATTAGTGATGACCTAGCAACCATGTTTTTCAAATTTGCCTGTATAAAAACTCTGTTTGTTCAGCTGCGTGTGAATGCGTGTTTTATTAACCTACGAACTGACTTAGTGGTAAAAGCAAATGGTGTGCATGTCTCTTACCCTGTATTAAACTTAATGGAAAGGGCATGTTGCTATGAACAAATGGACTGTGTTTGTCTCCTAATCATTAATAATTAATTTTCTGTTAAAATATTGAAGCCTAGAATTCTCATAAAGCCAAAAGTTTATGCTGAGCAGCGCTACATTTTACAGTATGAAAATCAGCTTTCTGTCTAGGTAGAATTTTTTGCTTTGTTCAAATTAAAGTCTATACTTTTAGAAACAGAACCTGGTCAGACTTTGGAGTGACATAATGAGAAACTAAGAAGGGTTGAGAGGAGTCACTAACTAGGGGAAAGGCTCAGAGAAGAAGTGGTTTAAGAAGGAGGGTTTTGGAAAGAACTGAGAAGAGATCGTGATGGTAACATTGGCTTTATGAGTTTTATTTGAACTATATACACCCATGTAGTAGGAGCTAGCAGGCCATACAGCTGCTTAGTAAATAACTCTTCTAGTTCCTCCTAACGCTTGCAGTAGGAATAATAGAGGCAGAAGCCAAGAGTTGTATCAGGAAGCATGGGTGAGGAGGAATCTACAAAGTGTGGGATTTGGGACTCCGCTGGTAGGTAGATGGCTTATTTTCACTTAATGCCAAGGATTATGTAAGCACTTAGCACATTTATAACTGACTTACAAATAAATATTTCAAACATCTTGGAACAGTTGGACAAAGGACACGCCTAGTTTATACAGAGAGTTAATAAACATGAAATGTTTTAACTGCTAATAAAGCAATAATTTATATAGTAGGCCCTCCATATCCGCGGATTCTGTGTCTGTGGTTACAGAGGGCAAGGGACTCGTGCGTCTGTGGATTTTGGTATCCGTGGGTGGTCCTGAAACCAGTCCCCCACAGATGCCAAAGGATGACAGTATATAGGAAATATTGCCATACAGATATTATTATTATTATTATTTTTTTTTGTGTGTGTGTTTGGTATGGGGGCCTCCCTCTGCTGCGGCCTCTCCCGTTGCGGGGCACGGGC
>NC_041228.1:33275657-33313676 GCF_002837175.3 Physeter macrocephalus | reverse complement strand
GAGCGCGAACCCGGTTCCCCTGCATCGGCAGGCAGACGCGCAACCACCGCGCCGCCAGGGAAGCCCCAGATATTATTTTTAAATGGCACTACCTATTGCTGCCCAGTTGCAGTAGAATTAATATATTTCCACATTTTAATGTATATTGGTACAACTCTTTGGAAAACAATTACTCCTAAATATCAAAGCCATAAAATTGTTCATACTTTTTTTTTTTTTTTTTTTTTTTTGCGGTGCGCGGGCCCCTCACTGTTGTGGCCTCTCCCGTTGCGGAGCACAGGCTCTGGACGCGCAGGCTTAGCGGCCATGGTTCACGGGCCCAGCCGCTCTGCAGCATGTGGGATCTTCCTGTACCGGGGCACGAACCCGTGTCCCCTGCATCGGCAGGCAGGCTCTCAACCACTGCGCCACCAGGGAAGCCCCTGTTCATACTTTTTGATTGAGTAACACCACTACTAAAATCTTACCCTTAGAAAAAGAAGAGCTAAATGTATGCAGATGTTTTTTGAAGTGTTATTTATAACACTGAAGAACAGGAAACAGGTCTAAGTTGAAGAATGGATAAGTAAAATATGTTGTTTTAAAATAGAATGCAGAATTTTCTGTACAGTATTATCACAGGCATCTAAAGTAGGGATTTAACAATGAAAATACTTGGCTTAGGTTGCTGAGATTATGAGTGATTCATTGTACCCTCTGAAAATTGACTTTTAACGTTATAACTTTGTATCTTAAACATAAACACTGAGGGTAATTAAATCATTTGTTCACTGAATGGACGTGGTTTGCTGCCAAGCCTAGCTTTTAACTGATGATTGTTATACTTACTTTTAGACATTTCTCTTGGGAAGTTGTGCTTCTGACAGGAATATAGTACTATATGATATGAGGCAAGCTACTCCTCTGAAAAAGGTGAGTTTCAATTTGTCTTCTGCTTTATACAGTTGTTAATGCATCCCCCTGTAAGTGGAGTGACTGAAAATATGGAGCAAATGTTTTTTCAGAATTAAAAAAAACTCTTTAATAGAGGTGTCCTTAGAACCCAAAATGATCATAATGGCATTCTCTCAATTTCCTGTTGCTTGTTAGAGACCCTTACATTTCCATGAGGTACTGTATCCTAGTCTTTGTGTCTTCCATAATGTCAGCAGATTTTAGGCATCTAGTTTGTACTTACTGAATTGGAAGTTCTTAAAAAAGTATTGCATCCCGTTACGTCAGGCCCTGTGATTATCATATGACACATGGTATTTTATTCCAGAAGGTTTTATAACTAATTCACATAACTACCTTTATTTGTTTAGTTACATGCCAAGGGGTTTGACGTTTTATTTAGACAAGCTCTGTCCTGTTCAAGGTGTCAGATTTCCCAACAGTTCTAAAGCATTCATTCCAGGACTTAGATATCAAAGTTAATACAACCTTAAGCTGATTCTAGAGAGGGAAAGAAATATTGTTGGTGAAGAGGGGAGTGCCATTATAAGTAAAAAGTCATGAAGTTGATTTCAGGTGCTAGAATTGAGAGAGTGCAAGAAGAGCTAGACCTTGTTCATGTGCCACAAGTCTGATGGCATAGTCCACGCGTAACAGAAATGCTTTTAATATTTTTGTTGTTCCTAACAGGTAATAAATTCAGAAATATTAGAAGTAGAGTATATTCCTTGAAGTTTGAACTAGATAAATAGGATAATCTTTCCAAAGTATTCTACCACTCCAATCATTTCACTCATTCATGTGATATGGAGGGAAGATCCTGCATGAACTTTGGTGTTAGACTTTAAGCAGGTAACTTAACCTGTGTTTCTCCTGTGAAATGGTGGTATTAATAGCTACCTTGCAGCCCAATGGTAAGAATAAAACAAGATACTTAAGCATTTAGCAGAATGCTAACATGAAGTACCAGTTTAATAATAGTAATTTCTACCTCCTTCACCCCTCCATTCTCAGTTGTTAATAATAGAGCTTCGTTACTTTTAGGTTGAAGAAAAGAACTGTAGCTCTCAAGGGCCTCCAAAATCTGGTCCCAAATTGTATTCCATTTATTTATTTGCTTTAGTCAGTAAGGGCTTGTTACATGTATGTCACGTTGATGGATGCAGACATGCTATTTTCTATTATTTCTCTGTTCTACCTACTAGACTATCAGTGTTTCTTCTATCTTTTCTCTCCTTAATGTAGCTGTTCTCATTCAGGGGTTGTACCACCCCACCAAGTATATTTTTAGAAGTGAGGGAGGGGCATTTAAGAGACTGTTACTCGCATTTAATGGGCCGGCTCCCGAGAGGCTATATATCCTCCAGTGGACAGTCACACACAACAAAAGATTATCCTGCCCAAAATGTTCCTGTTGAGAAACACTATAATATTACTGGACCTTCACAGATCAGCCCAAATCATGCTTATTTTTTGAAACCTTTCTTCTCCACTTTAACCCTAAGCTCACCATTAATTTTGCCCCTGATTTGATACTTGATTACTTGCTGCTTCACTGTTTATATTTTAACTCTTCTTATGTGTATCTCATTTTCCTGACTAAACTATAAGCTTTTTGAGGTCAAGGGACCATTTATTAAACATTTTTATATTTTTCAGTATTTAGAACTCTGCCTGTGTGTTCAGGAAACAGTTATTGATTTTCTTTTCGTATTGCATTGAGCCAAGTACTGTGCACATAATAGGTGTTTACTAAAGTACTTGCTTAAATCAATGAGAAAAGAAGGAAAGGAAATGAAGTGGGAATTTATCCATTTTAGAGGGACTTAATTTCATAGTAATGGGTTAGTGTATGCTTCTTTTCTTAGGTCATCTTAGATATGAGAACAAATACAATTTGCTGGAACCCTATGGAAGCTTTCATTTTTACTGCAGCAAACGAAGATTACAAGTAAGTTTCCCTGTTTAAAACTTAGTTAATTTCTATCAGAAATAACTCAGTTGTATGTCTTACTAATGAAGTTTGTTTTCCTAGGTAGTATTCCTTCATACACTCTAGAAAATTGCTGTTTGTTTTGCTAAAAAAAAAAAATATTTCCCGAATTAGAGAAGTGCTTCTTAAAAAGTATTCTCAGTTTTCAAAATGATGCAGACCAGGGACGATAAACTGTGATCTGTGGACCAAATCCTGTCTGCTGCCTGTTTCTGTAAAGTTTTATTGGAGTATAGCCACATTTATTTCTGTATGGAATATGACTGCTTTTGTGCTATAATGCCTGAGTTGAGTAGTTGCAACAGAGACCATATGACCCACAAAGCCAAAAATGTTTATTATTTGGCCCTTTACAGAAGAAATTAGCTGATCCCTGACATAGACCATATAAATAATGGCTGAATCATACATGTTTTAAGAAACTAAAAATATCTGCCTACAAAGTGTGTAGCTCTTCAGGTAGTTGATACTCATGTGGTCATGTTATCAGCTACCACTATTACTTCAGTAAGACAAAAGGAAAAATAAAGTTTCAACCTTTACCTTAATATTTGCAGATATATTATTCTGTGACTTCATGTAAAGGTGACATAGAAGCCTTATGTTCTTGACCTAGATGGAATTTTATGATTTCTTATATACTGCTTTAAAACCTGTTGAAGCATTTGTCATCAACTAACTTATTTTATCTTTGCAGTATCCCTGTAAGGTGGATAGGACATGTATGTTATTCCATTTTTACAGATGAGGCTATTGATGTAGGGAGTTTAATCTCCTGATGAGGAAAGAGTGTCTTATTCATCTTTTTTTATCCAAGCATTTATTGTAGTGCTATGCATATGATGGATTCTTAATACATGTTTTCTGGGGAAGGTGGAAGTTTGTCATTAGATTGAACTTTAGATCGTTTGTATTTAAGTTCTTTGTTCTTTCCACTACTCTTATTTATGAAAGCATAAATTAGCTCAGAAATAGGACTTATTACATGATGTTTTAGTGGTACCAACTAAAAACATCTCTTATGACTTTCCTGTACTAAAAAGAAGCTCAGCTGGACTCTCATTAACTAGCAATACCAAACCACATTAATTGAAGCCCTTTTAGCCTTTTTCTCATGTAGAAATTAAAACAGAATTTACTAAAAAACAAAATTTTCTAAAACAAAACAAACCTGGTTGAGAACCACTGCCTTAGATAGGGACTGTAAAGCAGTTGTCAACTCAGAAATTTAACCTCAAAGATCAGTATGACCTTGGCTGACAATCCTGTGGTATGTTTGAAGATTATGAAAGAGAACAATGACTTGTCTCTTGATGAGAATTTCATGGTATTTGGAAATTTGTATCATTAGCATCAGTGACTTCTCATAATAATCATATTTAAAAATATTCTTTTTGAAGTGTTAGGTCTTTTTTTAAAAAAATTTTTGTTTTGAAATAATTTTAGGCTTATTGAAAAGTTACACAAATAGTACCAGTCAGCCAGTTTCCCCAAATGTTAGTATCTTACATCCCCACAGTTCAATTAGCAAAACCAAGAAATTAACATTGGTACACTACTATAAATTACAGACTTTATCCCATCACCAGTCTTTCCACTAATGTTCTTTTACTGTTCTAGGATCCAGTGCAGGATCCCACATTGCCTTTGATTGCCATGTCTCCTTAGCCTGCTCACTCTGTGACTTTCTCAGTCTTCCCTTTTCTTTCATGACCTTAGTACTTTTGAGAAGGACTTTCTTGTGCATTATATTGTAGACTGCCCTTAATTTGGGCTTAACTGGTGTTTTCTCATTATTTCATTGAGATTATGCATATTTGGCAAGAATACCACAAAACTGATACGCCCTTCTTGGTGCATCAAATCAGGGGTACATAATGTCAGTGTATCTTATTATATTACTGGTGATGTTAACCTTGATCACTTAGTTAATGTACTGTCTGCCAGTTTTCTCCACTATAAAGTTACTATTTTTTCCTTTTGTAATTAATACATGTCTTTGGGGAGATACTTTGAAATTATGTGGATATCTTGTTTCTCCTCAAATTTAATCTTCGCATCTGGAAGTATTTTGATGTTGGGAACTTGGTCATAGTAATGCTGTATTACTACTGTCCATCATCCATGTTGGCTCATTTGAAGCACTGTTTTTTTAGCTGTTGATTAAGAATTTTTAAACCTCGAAAATCATGAAGTCATTGTTTTTGCCAATTGTGCACAAAGTATAGTTTTCTAATTTTAGTATACACTTAGAAAAGCTGTGCTCACTCTTATATATCACTGATGGAGTATAAATTAGTGCAACTTTGTTGGAAATGATTTGTCAACTCAAAAGACTTAAAAATGCTGTCTTTTCTACTTGTAGGAATCTATTCAGATCTAATTGAATCTGTCCCATTCAATTAAAAATTAAATATCAAAAATTAAAATTTCCTTTAAGAATTATTTATAGTAAAATGTTGGAAACTTTATTAAATAGATTTATTTAAACAAATAATTATTTTAACTCATATTTACATATGAAAACATTAAAAACATTCTCAGATTATTTAATAGATAAATGTTCATAATATGCTACATGAAATATCAGGATATAGAGCTTTATACAGTATTATCTTAATTTTATTAAAAGTTACATGATTCAGTAGTATGGTGAAAAGATTAGAAATAATTACACTGTGCTAACTGACTTTCTCTGGGTGGTGGAATTAAAGGTAAGTTTTGACTAGAGCATGGACTTGAGGACATGGGGAGGGGGAAGGGTAAGCTGTGATGAAGTGAGAGAGTGGCAGGGACATATATGCACTACCAAATGTAAATTAGATAGCTAGTGGGAAGCTGCCGCATAGCACAGGGAGATCACCTCTGTGCTTTGTGACCATGAGAGGGGTGGGATAGGGAGGGTGGGAGGGAGGGAGACGCAAGAGGGAAGAGATATGGGAACATATGTATATGTATAACTGATTCACTTTGTTGTAAAGGAGAAACTAACACACTATTGTAAAACAATTATACCCCAATAAAGATGTTAAAAAAAAAAAAGAAAAAAAAAAAGAAAGGTAAGTTTTGTATTCTTCATACTCTTTTGAAGTTTGCACATTTTCTACAATGAGATTTATGTCTATAAGGTTGAAAGTGTGTAAGTGTAATCTTAAGGAATAATAAAAACTGTTGATATTTTTCCCTGTCCCTTACCTGCTGTGTAAAGAATTGAGCTGTTTATTTAGATGTGCATTATTTAGCCAGCAGTCTTATTTTCACTAGTGTCTCTTAGTACTACATATGCTTTTTTTAATAGAAATTTGTATCAAATAATTAAAAATTCTTTTACAGCTTATATACTTTTGATATGCGTGCACTGGACACTCCTGTAATGGTACATATGGATCACGTATCTGCCGTGCTTGATGTGGATTACTCTCCCACTGGGAAAGACTTTGTGTCTGCTAGTTTTGATAAATCTATTCGAATCTTTCCTGTGGACAAAAGTAGAAGCAGGTATGTTACTACTGATAAACATTTGTTTTTGTTTGATTTTTTTCCTTGTCTTGATCATTTATCTTTTTTGAAAGGTTATTTGGTTGTGTGTATATGATGGAGCTCACACCCAGGTGTTGTGACTTGGGGTACCAACTTCCACTGCATCATCTATGGGTAAAACATCAGCCTACTGGGCAGTTTCTTCATTGAACAGGATATTATCTTTATATAATTTGTTTATATGAAATCTTAGTGTTTGCCTTAGAGCAAAACCTTTTATTTTAGAATTATTTTTAAGTGTTTTATAGTAATTTTTTAAAATAAAGACTTTATTTTTTTAGAGGAGTTTTAGGTTTACAACAAAGTTGAGAGGAAGGTAGAGAGAGTTTTCATATATTCCCAGCCCCTACACATGCAGAGCCTATCCCATTATCAACATCCCTTATGGGGTGGTACTTTTGTTACCTCACCAGAATGTAAGATGAACCTACATCATAATCACCCCGAATCCATAGTTTACCTAGGGTTCACTCTTGGTATTATATATTTTATGGGTTTGAATAAATGTATAATGACATATGTCCATCTTGATACTATCATAGTATTTTCACTGCCCTAAAATGTAGTAAACTTAAAAATTTTTTTAATTTGATAATGAAGAACTTAGATAAGGTTTTCCCTAATACAGTTTAAGAGCAGTTAATAACAATAATACCTTACATTTGTTATTACTTACTTATTTAAATTCAGCTCTTACACAGTGAGGCAAAAATAAAAAAGAGAAAAATAACAGTTTAAATTGTCAGGACCATTTTCCCTCCATCCCACTCTAGTAGGTATACGCCCTGGAATGATCAAGAGGTGGGAGATATGAATGCTCAGCTGTCGTATGCTCTGTTTGTGTGTCATTGTATTAGCACATTGAATGTAATTCTAGTATTTAAGAGGTGTGTTGTTTTGTGCAGCTTGGCCCTCTACTACATATTATATGTTACTGAATGTAGTATATATTTATACATCCATATTATTATTATGTCATATGTTATTGTATTGAGGTAGTTTACAGTAAACTGTGGCATTTTAAGGTTTTCAAGGATAGTTTTGACTGAATTTGATCTTTTGCTTTATAGGCCAACTTTAAAACTTAACTCCTATGTAAGATACAGCCCCTTGTCTAGTGTGCTATGATTTACAGAGCACTTTCATGCATATTCAAAGCAAATCCAAGCAAACTAGAAGAAATTTTCCCATAAAAAGTGATAGTTAAAGGATTATGGTGGTGTTGCTCACACTTGAAGATATCACCACCTCCATTTTAACACAGCAGTAATAGTAACAGTAAAATGTAAAAAGAAAATAAAACATTCTCTCTAAGATAATATATATATACATGTATATGTGTGTGTATATATATATATATATATATATATATATATATATATACACACACACATACACAATACATGCATGCATATACATATATACTTGCTTGGGTGACCTAGTCTTGCTTTAGTATGGGAGAAGATGGACATGGTGAAAGACAAAGGGGAATGATTGGAAGTCATAGGAAAGGAAAGGAGAAAAATAAGCAGTATCAGGGAAAAGAAAGAACAGAGAACCTGTATATTGAGGGTGGTAGGTGATGATCTGTTCTAGAGGACAGCACTGTGGAGCTGGTGAAGCAGTTTCCCCAGCTACATAAGGATAGATTAGCAGAGAATTTTTCTGGGTCCCTTCCTTCACTTAAAAAAAAGCAAACCTAGAGAACATTCAGTTTGGTGTTGTAACTATAACAGGGTATAGAAATCTCACCATTTTAGTGCACTGATGAGAATTTTGATCATTACTTTTAATGATAACTAGCCTAGCTTCTACAGTGCTGAAGGTGTCTGAACTTTCTGAAAAAATGATGTTCATTTTCAAAGATATATCCTCCTTTTTATGGCTGAGTAATATTCCATTGTATATATATGCCACATCTTCTTTATCCATTCATCTGTCAGTGGACACTTAGGTTGCTTCCATGTCCTGACTATTGTAAATAGTGCTGCAATGAACATTGTGGTACATGACTCTTTTTGAATTATGGTTTTCTCAGGGTATATGCCCAGTAAAACTAGCACACCATTGTAAAGCAGTTATACTCCAATAAAGATGTTAAAAAAAAAAAAAAAAAAGACATATCCTCCTGACTCACCGTCTTTCTGTTCCAGCAGGGCCAGGACTAGAGTACATTTTAGCGAGCTGCCTATGGTTCAGAATTCAAGCAGTTACCCATTCTGAGGGTCATGCAAGTGCCAGCCCTGCATCTGCACCACCCTGAAAGAGATGCTTCCTTAAAGTTTATACTGTAGGCACCGCATTTGCCTCACCCTAGTCCCAGCCCTGTGTTCACACAGAGCCTCTTCTTTAGAGTCACACAGCTCTTTTTTTGGTCATAGGCAATCTGCTTGTCTAACTCTTTGGTATTTTTACTTGTGATAGTTGCATCTTTCTCCCCTCTAATCTGAGGAAACCGTATTAATTCCTAAACCTTTTTGTATAATCATGAATTGCTAGCAAATAATTGTCAGCATCGTCATGTGTATGATTAAAAAAGTGCTTGAATTTGAATCAAAAGCATACTGAGTGGGTGTTCTGGTGACTTTGATCTTCATTCCATCATCTCTGCTGTGGAACTCCTCCTGGGGTTGGTTCCTGTATGGCTATTACAACTAACTTGATATTCTCCAAACTGTCATGAATGGTTTGTTGGGAATTGCTCAGTCGGGCCCAAGGCAAGGCTGAGAGTTTCCATTCTTCTCACCTCTCTGGAAAATATTAAGAATCAAGAGAGTGTGGCCCTCCATCATTTCTTGGCACCAGGACCTCCAAAGGTAGTAAGTAGGACAATACTTTTCTAACATGATGCATAAGCAGACATAAAGACCAAAGGAAGAGTATGAGAAATGGGAATGTTTAGGCACCTATGATCCCAAGAACCCTGCAGCTGAGCTCCAGCTGCATTGTTCTGCAGCCAGTGTGGGCAGTTAAATGCAAGTCTAGTTAAAAGCTCAAATTATTCCAGAACTGTATGAAGTGAGGAGTTCTTATACCCCGTTTCCAGGGAATTGTCTCCTGATGTTATCTGGAGATTTTGTCATCACAATTTAATATGTGTTACTTCCCATTGGGTTTATAGTTATAAGTGGTATCCCCTCTGACCTTCGTCTGCTTGAAAGCCGCTTCTCGTTTGTTTCTGTGGTCTGCCCTAGTTTCCTGTCATTACAGACATCAAATGGCACAGGCAGTGCTTTGAAGGATATGTATTTTTAAAATGTTTTCCTTTGAAAGATCTTAAAATAGTTAAAGTGTATTTTAAAAGTAAATTTTGAGTAGGTTTTCAAAAAGTACAGTTAAATGAATATTTGAAGGTAAGCTTCTGTTGGGATTTCATTCAGTATTTACTTAGCAAACAAATTCAGTTGCATTCACACGGAACAATTCATTTATCTTGACTACGTATATAAAGAATTTAAGTTTTTAAATGTATTTATCCCCAAATAGTATAACTTATAATGAACTTTATGTATCTATTTTAAGTACAAGGATAAACATATCTAGAAGTTAAGAACCCTGTGTAGTTTACCATTAAGGAGAATTCTAAGTTGGTTAAGTGACTAACCATTGGGTTTGTCTGGTCTAATACATGAACTGATCTAATACATGAATAGATTATTTTTAATAGTTACCAAAGCCTAATCAAATTTCCTAATATTTAAATTCAGTACATTGCTTTGGGAAAAAAGACATCTTAAATAGTTAGAGGTTATAAGAATTGAGTCTTGTAAAAGCAGAGCGTTGAGAGAAGAAAAAGCTGTCTGTCTCATCTACTTTTCCTTTTAATAGGATGTTCTTTCTAACCATACTCTCTTTTAGAAATAAATTTCTTATGGTCTAGCTACATGTTCATTCAAGAGCTCACAGTGTATCTGTTAGAAACAGTGTAATAGACTAGTTTTGTGAGTGTATGTCAGAGATGTTTTTATAGATATGAAATCTATTTGATTTCATCATCACATACGGGTTTTCTTTTACTGTGCAGAATTTGCTGAGCGAGTTTCCTTTCTCTCAAGTAGTCTGCATTTTGAATCACTTAATCCAGATATGGAAACTTTACTTCTCTAGAACTCCTCTCATCCTTTTATTTTTTCTGACCTTGTCTTTTACTTGCTCTTTAATGCTCTGCTTAACACTTCCTAATATAGTATCTTCTGTGGATTCACTTCTGTGAATTTCACAGCCTTCCAAATAGGTATGATATTTGACATCTCCATTTATTAAATGATCCTTACCTCATCACTTCTATAGCCCTCCATTTCTTTTCACATATATAAATCATCAGCTCTCACTTCAATTAATTGAGCTTTTTAAACAATTTGACCAAAACAGAAATCAGACATTAGGATCAACATATCAGGATGTGCTCTTAGAGTGCCATTGCATTTATTTTTCAATGAAAAGAAACCCCAAAAAAGTGTGGTGGTTGACCTTATTGTTACAAAATTACTCCAGCTTCAACATATTTTATTTGTGTTATATGCCCTCAGTTATTTTGTGATCTTTTCTGGACATCTAGTTTTGCTTAATTTGTTTATACTTATTTTTCTTATTGGATTATAACATCTCTGAGAGCAGGAATTTTTAATTCCCCAACACTTAGAATAGAATCTTGTTAGATTGGTCCCATAAAAATACATTTAAATGAATTTTAATTTCTCTTTTATACTCTTTTAGGACTCAAAAATGTTATCCTGATACTTGATAGGCAGTGGTTAAAGAAAATCTGTACCAAAACCCTAAGAGTTTTAACTTAATTCCTCTTCTATAGGGAAGTCTATCACACAAAGAGAATGCAACATGTTATCTGTGTAAAATGGACTTCTGACAGCAAGTACATTATGTGTGGATCTGATGAAATGAACATTCGTCTATGGAAAGCTAACGCTTCTGAAAAGTTGGGTGTGGTAAGAGACCCCATTTTCTTTCATTGTCATAAAGCTAGTTTCTAGATTTATTGAATATCATTATGTTATAAAGAGAATTTATTTGAAATGCGTTAGTTGCGATAAAAAAGGCTAGCAACAAAACAGGGTTGTATTGAGGTTTACTTTTTTTCATGTCAAAGACATCTTCAGAGGCCTTTGGTTTTTGTTTGTTTGTTTGTTTTGTGGTTGGCCACGCCGCATGGCTTCTGGGGTCTTAGTTCCCCGACCAGGGATTGAACCTGGGCCCTTAGTAGTGAAAGCACTGGGTCCTAACCACTGGACCACCAGGGAATTCCCCCAGAGGCTTTTGTTAATGAAAATGTTTGATCATATTTGAGCCTTCTTGTTTTTTTGTATTTTCCTTGAGGTGGGGAGAGAAGATGTAGGGACTAGAGGCTTAGAACTTAGAACGCGCATTTCTTCTGTTAAAGGAATAGTAATCAGGCGAGTCAAAGGCTGCAAGTCTCTGTGAGGTATTTTAATATCAAAGAGACAGTGAAACACTTAAAAAAAATACACAGCTTCAGACTTTTAAAAAAGACTCAGTGAAAATCTAACAAATACTACCATTGGCTAGCTACCTCTGGGTTGTGAGTTATGGTTGATTTTTGTTTGTTCTTAATGTTTTTCTAAATGTCTCATGTTTTCATACAGGGTATTTATAACTGAAACAAATATTAAGTTTAAGAAGGAAAGGTTAAGTGTGGGTTATTTTCTGCTTAGCTCTGGAAGGAAAATCAAGATATGATAAGTAGTAATTAAAAATAGTTTTATTTTAGGTTTAATGATTGCTAAGTACTACACTATGCCTAGGTTTCAGTTCTTCATTAAATGTTCCTCTAAATCATATCATCCTTAACAGTTGTTAGACAAAGGCTAGTTATTACGGCATCAGACACTTTCTTTTCTGTTTCAGAAGTTATTTTTACAGAAAAAAAAATTTTTTGAGTGATTCATTTAAGTGCTTTTACTATGCCTAGAGTGGTCCACAGAGCCCAGCTCCCTTGGCACTGCTCTTTTTCACTTGGTGGCATCCATCTACATTGTAGGCGTGCTGCCTAAAAGGAGATTCAGTGCTCGCAAACCTGGTATCATTAACGTAACCTTGTAAAGGGTGTAGTTACATTAGCAATTTTGGTCACACGTCGTGAAAGTTTAGTTTTTTTGGGGAAACATTGCTCCTAACTTTGTTGTACTGAAGCAAAACAAACACACCATTCGTTAAAATATCAAAATGCATTTTTTCAGCTTACGTCACGAGAAAAAGCAGCCACAGATTATAACCAGAGGTTAAAGGAGAAATTTCAACATCATCCTCACATAAAACGTATTTCTCGTCACCGACATCTACCAAAATCTATCTACAGCCAGATTCAGGAACAGCGCATCATGAAAGAAGCTCGTCGACGAAAGTATGTTTTGGAGCATTTGACTCTCTCTCAGTACCCTTTTCTAGCTCCCCCCCTCGCGTCTCACCAAAAACAAACCAAAAAACGAGCCTTTCAAGGGAATAGTTTATATGCTGTTGTGCATCAGAGGTGTCTTTTTTGTTTTTAATTGGGGTATAATTGATTTACAATGTGTTAGTTTCAGGCGTACAGCAAAGTGAATCTGTTACACATATATATATATCCACTCTTTTTTAGCTTCTTTTTCCATGTAGGCCATTACAGAGTATTGAGTAGAGGTCCCTGTGCTATACAGTAGGTCCTTATTACTTGTTTGTTTTATATAGTAGTGTGTATGTGTCAATCCCAATCTTCCAATTTATCCCTACCCCCCATACCCCCCTGCTAACCGTAAGTTTATTTTTTACATCTGTAACTCTATTTCTGATTTGTACAAGTTCATTTGTAGCCTTTTTTTAGATTCCACATGTAAGCGATATCATGATATTTGTCTTTCTCTGACTTAGTTCACTCAGTTTGAGAATCTCTAGGTCCATCCATGTTGCTGCAAATGCCATTATTTTGTTCTTTTATGGCTGAGCAATATTCCATTGTATGTGTGTACCACATCTTTATCCATTCCTCTGTCGATGGACATTTAGGTTGTTTCCATGTCCTGGCTATTGTAAATAGTGCTGCAGTGAACATTGGGGTGCATGTGTCTTTTCGAATTATGGTTTTCTCTGGGTGTCTGCCCAGGAGTGGGATTCCTGGGTCATATGGTAGCTCTATTTTCAATTTTTTAAAGGAACCTCCATATTGTTCTCCATAGTGGATATACCAGTTTGCATTCCCACCAACAGTGTAGGAGGGTTTCCTTTTTTCCACACCCTCTCCAGCATGCATTGTGTATAGATTTTTTGATGATGGCCATTCTGACCGTGTGAGGAGGTATCTCATTGTAGTTTTGATTTTTATTTCTCTAATAATTAGTGATGTTGAGCATCTTTTCATGTGCTTTTTAACCATCTGTATGTCCTCTTTGGAGAAATGTCTAGTTAGATCTTCCACCCATTTTTTGATTGGGTTGTCAGAGGTGTTTTTGAATACTTCTCTGGGCCTTTTTCCTTTTCCTGATAAAAGAGGGGGCAATGGTCATCTCACATGGTGAGAATTTTCATTACCTATCTTTGAGCATATGTTTAAAGGGCAAACAATGCCAGTGACTTATATCAAAATAAGAAAATGCTTCTGCTCATGCTAAAAAACTATTATCAATGGAGAATGTTTGTAAAAAATAATTTCTAACGTAGCTGGAATTAAGAGGTATTGTGTATTTTCCAGCTTAAAGACTGCCAAGAACATTTGTTAGATAAAAATTTGTCTAATATGCTTCATCATAGCATTTGGAATCTAACATTTTGGCTCTAAAGCGTAGCGTTCCACCGTCACCACCATTTCCCCTGTGGAATATTCTTCTCCTTGCAGTCTTTGAATTCATGTGAAGTGTTATAGAAATTCTAAGACAGAGTTCTTTTTTTCTTTTAATTAGACTATTCAAATGATTATTTTGTTGTCTTTGGGTAGATGTTGGGGTTGAGTCACTTTTAAATATTTTAACAACTGCAGCAGGTTTTTAAAGTTAGTAAAGGACACAGATAGTAAGAGAAGAAGCTAATAAATAAGTTAACAAAACTTGATTTCTAGCTGCTTTTTACCTAATCTCATTGTGAAAACTTTTTTTTTTAATAGATGGTTTTCCAGTGAAAGAAAATGCCTTGTGATTTTTCTGAGGAAGTTTTCTTTGGTTAAGATGATTTCTCGTAAACTTGCTTATATTTTGTGCATTTTGTTTTATTTCTAGGGAACTGAATCGTATCAAACATAGCAAGCCTGGATCTGTGCAGAGGGTGTCAGAGAAGAAGAAACGCGTAGTGGCAGTTGTGAAATAATATTTGGTATTCCTACCAATACTGATGTATAAGTATTTGTTATGTTTTGATTTGTGAACTCTACAAATAAAAGTACTGGCTCTAGTATAGCAACGAGTGTTTTAGTTGTATGTGTAGAGCTTAATCATTGCACATTTTTGCTATCCTGAAAAATTATCTTTAAATGTGACCTGGTCTATAAGACTATCCAACATTTTATTCCTAATCTTCTTTCTTACTGCATTAAAGAATACAGTATTAAAAAAAAAAAAGAATACAGTATTTACAAACTAACTTATTTTTTTGCTGTTAGAAATTGCAGATATACTTTCGCTTTGATTTGTTATTTTAGACACTCTACGTTTGAATTTACATTTAAGACCAAACATCTCTTTTGTTACCTTTTAATATTACTTTAGATAATTATTGCAGTGATTCTTCCTAGGATTCCATAAACACATAGAAGAATTATGTCAGAACTTTTTTCAGTTGAATTTATTTTCTGTGCTTTTATATTTGGCTTTTTGAGACATTAAAGATGATCAGCCTACATTTATATAACTTTTATAAACAATAATTATAACATATGGTCAAGTCAAGATAATAAAACATCCTTTTTCTCAGCATTGTGGCTTTGATCCATTTCTGCTAAATAATTTCAGTTTAATCTCACTAAATTGTAAATAGTTCTGTGTGACAGGTTGGTTTTTTTTTTAGTCATCAGTTTAGTAAACTATTATAAATACATGTAAGTCTAATTTTTAAGAAATTATAAGTTAAAAATAAATTAAAAATCCAAAGCAAAAATATGTTAAGAATTCCTATATTTAGGGACTTCCTGGCGGTCCAGTGGTTAAGACTCCGTGCTCCCAATGCAGGGGGCAAGGGTTCAATCCCTGGTTGGGGAGCTAAGATCCTGCATGCTGCACAGCGCAGCCCAAAAGAAAACAACATATAGTTGTAGTAAAAATATTATAACATGCACAACGATGATAAAGATCAAAATCTGGAGAGTGGGAGAGAAGGGTACAGTCAGAGTGGGATACACAGGAGATTTCAACTCTTTTGATAAGGTTTTTTTAATATATATATAAATTTATTTTATTTTTGGTTGTTTTGGGTCTTCGTTGCTGCACGCGGGCTTTCTCTAGTTGGCGTCGAGCAGGGGCTACTCTTCGTTGCAGTGTGCTGGCTTCTCCCTGGGGTGGCTTCTCTTGTTGCGGAGCACAGGCTCCAGGTGCACGGGCTTTAGTGGCTGTGGCATGTGGGGTCAGTAGTTGTGGCTCACGGGCTTAGTTGCTCCGCGACACGTGGGATCTTCCCGGACCAGAGCTCGAACCCATGTCCCCTACATTGACAGGCAGATTCTTAACCACTGCACCACCAGGGAAGTCCCAATAAAGTTTCTTTCTTAAGCTGTGTGTTCATTCTGTTACTTTTTATGCTTTCTTGGATATCTTAAATATTTCATCATGTTTTTCTCAAGGCTGATAATATCACCCATTTCCCTTTTAATCCTTAGGAGCTATTGTAGGCCTTGAATTACTTGATTGACAGGGTGAACAAAGTTCTCTTGGGCATCTGTACTGCTCTTAGTTTGGGTGTGGTTTCAAAGAAAATAATGCAAATACTGGTCTGTAAATCTGAGCTTCTGTGTCAGTTTGATTCCATCAAGAAGCAGATGCTTATGGAAGACGTGTCGCGAGAGATTCATTGGAGGGAAGTGTCTTTGAAGTATAAAGAGGAGGAGTGGGAGGAGGCAGGCGGAGCCTTCCATCTGTACTGTAGGCTTGACTCCTGGGGCAGGAGAGCAGGAAAGAAGGAGCACCGGCTAGGAAGAGCCTCAGACTGCAGTGCAGTTCTGAAAAAGGTTGGGCCAGGCTGTTGGGGTGTCCTCGAGCACACGCTGCTTGTCAGAGGAGTCCCATGTTGTGCAAGACCGGACCAGCGCTGGTACCCTCTCTGTGCTCAGTCAGTGGCAGGGAGCAGCCCCGGGGAAGCCTGGCCTTGCAGCGAATGCGGCGGTGAATCCAGAGCGGTGGCAGCCAGGACCCCTCAGTGGGGACTCAGTCAGCTATGCTTCCTTCAGCCAATTCTCTCGAAGGAATTCTGAACGGAGCGTTCCTAGAGCTGCACCCCTTGCACCCCACAGACTCACTTCTTGCAGGATTGGGGAGCAACTCTGTGATTTCTATGTACTTTGCTTAAGGAGGAGTTGAGTTGGATCATCGGTATCCCCTGTCACTGAAGGGCCACATCTAGTATTCATCCTGTCTTCCATTTTCCATTTTAAACGTTCCTCATCCACAGCTATCACCTTAGCAGGTTTTGGTGGCTTACCTAATGGTGTGACCCAAACCTTCATTCCTGAGGGGTTCCAACCTTTGCTAATCACACCCTTATCAGGCTGGGGTTGTTACACATATCCATTTACAGTTGCAGTGGAGCAAGGAAATACCAGTAGGCACCAAATGGGTCACCTGTGTTCTGCACATAGTCCTCCCATCCCCCCGACTCCCGCTGAGCGACGTCAGTAACCCCTGCCAGAAGGGTGACTGCTCTTCTAGCTTGCTGGTCCCTGGACATAGGAAGTCCAAAGTACCTTGGTGACAATAATGGCATGTAGTTCAGTAGGACTTTTGCTGTGTACCCTAGTAAGAGTGTACCCCCTTTGGTGACCAATTCTTCCAACCCTGAAGAGCCCAGAGTTTTAGGAATGATAAGCAAAGTCCTCCAGTGGGTCACTGGAAGTGATGGTAATTGGAGCCATCACTTGTATCCTCTCATCTTGTGATTTGATGCATATACTGCATCCTGAAGGATGGTACCCCATCCTTTCAGCATGTTGCCTCTGAGCTGGTGCTTACATTGTGTCTTCAGTAGGCCACTCCAGTGACCTGTGAGACTGCAGATTGTGTTTATGTGATATGATCAGTGGGTTCTGTGGTTGGGCCCACTCTCACTCCTTTGCTGAAACAGATCCTCTGGATGAAAACTGTTTTGGGGGGGGATTCATGCCGGTGAATTAAGCATTCCATTAACACCCAAGTAGTGGTGCTGGCTGAGACTTTGTAGCTCTGGTATCTGGGGATATCAGAATAGGTATCCCTGTGAAGTTGAATTGCTGGCCTTTCTAGAATCAAAAGGATCCAGTGTAGTCAAGATGACACCAAGTGGTCTGTTGTTCTCCTAAAGGAATAGCACCATATTGGCATAGCATTAGTCTCGGTTGCTGACAGATCGGACAGTCAGAAAGAATAGCTAGATCAGCTTTGGTAAGTGGGAGTTCATCTGTTGGGCTCAATCATAGCCTCTGTCTTTGCCACAAGCAATTCTATCCATGTGCCCATTTTGCCTCTTCCAGGGTGGCCAGTGTCAAATGATGGGATCATTTTATCTACTTGGTTGTAGATGAAAGTGCCTCTTCTATGGTGGATGCCCGTACCCTCACCAGAGGGCTAGCCATTGACCACTGCCCAGGAATCTCACCTAAGGCCACTTCTACATAAAACTATGAGCAGGTACCTTGCTCCCAGATTTTCTCTCACTACTGTCTTTCAAGGCCCACCCCTTTTTATGTCTCTAATGCAGCCGTGGTGCATTTGTGTCTCGCACCCACAATTTGAGCCAAGCCAACCCACTGGTATTGGGCATCGTCCTCCTTCAGCTGGTTGTACCCCACCTCCCCATATGGCTGTAGGTGCAAATGGGGAAAACAGCATTAATGCAACTGTGATTGACGTGTAGGTCTGAGCTACCTGCTCATTCATCTTACTTGTACCCTCTGGTCTTGCTTGGGCTCAATCACATATGTACCATTTTTGTCTTCTGAGGGACTGCTGCTGAGTTCATACAACTTTATATATCTTGGTGGGTCTGACTAAACTCATAACGGGCAGTTCTGGACACATGGTTACTTGGTGTTCATGGTCAAGCATGCTGTGTCTACCAGAGCTCAGCAACATTTTAGGAGCTATTTCTCAAATGGCTTAATTCGCTGCAGATGACACGACTTTGCTCTGGAATCCTAGAGTCTTGTGTTGTGATTCTGCTGCTGGGGCTTGTCATAAACTCCACACTGCATCTGTCCCACCAGGGATGCTTCCTATACCGGAAGGTCTGCTGGATCTTATGGCCCAAGTTTCAGGGTTGCTTGCACCACAGCCTCCTGCAGCACTATTTCCTGCCCTGGGCCCCATGCAAAGCTGGTAGGCTTCCATGTTACCCAACATATGAGCCAGAGCATAAATATTACTAGGTGTGGAATACGTTACCTGCACAACTCAAAGGGCCCTGCCAGGCACAGTACTTCCTTCCAATGCAATATTTTGGAAGAGATATCATGGCATTCCCCTGATCGCTAGACCTCTAAAAAGTCACTGAAGTGGCAGATAGCTGAACTTTCATAGGATTAATTTTTCACCCTCTCGACTGCATATGTCTTACCAAGGCTTCAGGGGTACTAGTCACCTCTGGCTTGTCCTGTCCAATCAGCAGAATGTCATCAATGTAATGGATACATGTAATGTTCTGTGGGATGTCCAGTCAGTCCATATCTCTTTGGACTATGCGAGAGTGCAGGAGAGTTAACAGCCCAAGGGCAAAATTAAATGAATAGTATTCATTCCATGTGAATGTGAACTGTTGCTGGTCCTCTTTTTAAACTGAAATAGAAAATACATTTGCCAGATCAATAACCGCATACCATGTACCTGAGGCCTAGCAACACATCTGCTCTAGCAACGGTACTATGTCCATCACAGCAGTTGTGATTGGGCCTGCTTGCATTGACATTACAGTCATCCTCCAGAATCCATCTGGTTTGTGCGGAGGTCAGACTGACAAATGAAACAGAGATATGAAAGAAACCACACCTGCTCCTCTCCCTGCCCCCCACCCCCATATTTTAAGTCCTTAATGATGGCACTAATCTTCCCTATCCTACCCACCCCCAATGCAGTATTGTTTTTTATTTGCTAGATTTACCTTGGTAGGGAGGATGGGGTGAAATTTAAGAAGTTTTTTACTTGTTTTTCTTTACCCTCTTACCTTACAGGGCAAGGATTGAATATGGTGTTTACTCCAACTACATCATTCCCATTTATGCATTTGGGAACTGAGGAAATGACAACTGGGTAAGTCCTTGGACTTATAACTTACCCAGTGTATAAGTTAGACTTTAGATAGATCATTTATTAAATGGCCCTCATGAGCTTCCATTCTAACAGGGTCATGATGACTCTTTAGGTCTTTGGGAATCAAACTCTGGGTCCAAAAGTCCTGGCAATATCTAGCTATTCCCCCTTTCTCACAGTTCCCTGAGTAAATGGTCATAGGTCCTTTTGAGGAACCACTGTTGTGCATACTTGCTGTGGTTTTGCAAGGTCCTTCCTCCTAGGGACCCAACCACCTCTCTAGTCAGTGGTTCCAGATATGAAAGCTGGCTCAGGTCTGGTAACTGAGCAAGAGCTTGCGCTTTTTACTGTGACTACACGTGGCCCCCCTACTCCTACAGTCTTGCCTTTTTCTGGTTGTAGGCATCAAGGAGTACCCTCATTGGATGCCCATCTGTTTTGCCTAAAGGACACCGTGCTTTGTATTCACAATTACCTGCAGATTAAGACGATTTGGCTGTCTCTCAGCCTTGCTGATCATTATAGCCTCCTGGCTTCTAATGGTGAAGCACCACCCCCTGACCTCTATTACTGGTATATATTTGGGGGCAAAGGTATGGTCACCATAGATTTTTTTTTTTAATTTTTAAAAAAATATTTATTTATTTATGTATTTATTTATTTTTGGCTGTGTTGGGTCTTCGTTTCTGTGCAAGGGCTTTCTCTAGTTGTGGCAAGCGGGGGCCACTCTTCATCACAGTGCGCGGGCCTCTCACTATCGTGACCTCTCCTGTTGCGGAGCACAGGCTCCAGACGCGCAGGCTCAGTAGTTGTGGCTCACGGGCCTAGTTGCTCCGCGGCATGTGGGATCTTCCCAGACCAGGGCTCGAACCCGTGTCCCCTGCATCAGCAGGCAGATTCTGGCCTCTCTTGTTGCGGAGCACAGGCTCCAGACGCGCAGGCTCAGTAGTTGTGGCTCACGGGCCTAGTTGCTCCGCGGCATGTGGGATCTTCCCAGACCAGGGCTCGAACCCGTGTCCCCTGCATCAGCAGGCAGATTCTCAACCACTGCGCCACCAGGGAAGCCCCACCATAGATTTTAATGAGCCCAGCTCTGGCCTGCAGAGGAGAGCCAGCAGTGAATATTTTGGTGATGTCAGTGCTCCTCTCACCAGCACATTCCTGTTGACCCTGGTGAATGGTGTGTCTTCTAGGCTTTCCCATGGAACATAATCTGTTTTAGCCTAACATAATAATATATCCATCTAGCATGCCAACTTCCTTCAGCTCTTCATTTCTTCCTTTATAGGCTAACAGAGCAACACAGGTGTTTCCACTTTGCTCAACATTGGCTATCACTTTCTCTAGGCTTCTAAGAACCACACTTGTTTGCCCCATCTCCTGAGTCCTTGCCAGGGTGGTAAATCCCATGAAGTAAGGAAGCACCCCCAGTTCAATGCATTCTTCCTTTTGGAGCGTTATGTTCCTGCCCCCTTGATCAAGCACCCTTAGAATCCAGTCCCAGCAGCACTCCCCTGGCTCCTGCCAGTGTACACATGGCTCCTTTGAGGTGTAAACTCTCCTCTCTTGTCAAGGCCAACATATCCCCAGACAAGAAATGCTGGAATTTAACTTTAGTTATTGGGCTGGCAGCATGCAGTGTAGATGGGGAGAGCTCCATCCCTGCTGCGTTGCAAGGGAGAAGCCTCTGCAGTATCTTCCCATATGGGGAAGTGCTAGCCCTTGGGTAGACCACCTCTCCAAGTTCTAGGGATTCAGGGAGGTTTGCAGTGCCCAAATCCTTGGGACATCCTTAGAGATCTCCCACCCCATATTTCAAAATCCTATGTTTTCTCTACCAGAGCCCTGTCCTCAGCATAACAGACCTACATTGGCTGAGCATTTAAATGTCTCAGGAGCTCTACAACTCTCGTTATCAAATCCTTTGTCTGCTTCTCAGCTTTGTCTGCACTTTTACTGCAGCAGCTGAGGGCCTCTGTGGAAGCTAGCAAAGCCTCTAGTCTCTGGCTCTCACACTTACATTTAATTGTTAATGGCCCTCTTTGTTGCTCTGCAGGGCACCAATACAATTTAATTACCAGTGACTCTGCAATCCTTACAGGCTTTTTGCCCCTCGTATCTTTCAGATGCTTGAATCATCACGCCTGCAATGGTAGTTTTCTTCATCAGGATATTTTTCTAGGTCATCACCACTGAAACCTTCAGCAATTGGGCCACTCAGGATAGTTTTTATCAGCCAGGCAGTGAGTGAGCCTATTTCCAAACTCCATCTTACTGTCTATGTGTTTTCTTGAATCACTCCAAGTGTCACCTGGGTCTGTTCAGGTTCTCTTGAGAAACAGACACCAATCAGGGTTAGACAAGCAAGAGATTTATCGGAGGGAACTGTGTGTGAAGGATAAAGGGGAGGCAGCAGGAGTAGGTGGCAAGAGCCTTCCATCTGTATTGAAGGCTTGACACCTGTGACAGGAGATGGAAAGAAGGTCTGAGTAGGAAGAGCCTCAGACTGCAATGCAGCTCTAGGAAGCCTTTAGCCAAGCCAATGGGGAGTCCTTGAGACAGAGTTGCCTGTCAGAGAAGCCCTGAGTCCCTTGATGACAGGCCAGCACTAAGACCCCTGCTGTGCTCAGTCACTGGCTGGGAACAGCCCAGGAAAGTGTAGCTTGACAGGAGCCTGGTGGTGGATCCAGAGGGTTTGCAGCTGGGGTTCTTAGGAAACAACACTCCCCGCTGCCAGTTCTCTTGAAGGAGATCTGAGTGGCACATTCCTGTGGCTGCTACAGCCACCCACTTTCATTCCCATTGTCATTATGATTTAATACCGATTCGTATTTCTGTATAGGAGATCTCAGATCACTGTTAAGTGCGCAGTAATTTTTTTACTTATCCTGAAATTAATGTAAGTGAAAGTGCAAGTCGTTTGTAAAGTGCTATTTAAATATTTGTCTTAAGTGATATTCACTTAAGTGATATTAATTTAATATTGGTCTTAAGTGAAAGTAACTGTTACCTGATTGGGAGTGACCGTGGGAGAGAAAGCAGCCAAGCTCAACACTTAGCACTTGGCACATAGTGGGTGCTCAGTAAGTGTTTGTTGACATAAAATAAAACCCAGACTTGGGTTCCTGGTAGAATATTTGCTTATGATTTTAGTTATGTATTTTCATGACTTAGCTCTTTTTCCTTAATGCCTTTGTCCTCCATAAGCCGAGGAATGCAGAATGTCCCTATGTAAGGAGAATGCTGCCTTAAAATATATTTTGTCCTGAAATAGTAAAAAAAAAATATCGTCCACATGCATGAATAAAAAACATGTGGCTCAATTTTTTGATGGTTCTAATAATAAAAATTGTATTTGATACAACAAAAAGTTGATTATATTCATTGAACTATGCATTATAGCTGGTTACATTCTTTTTTTTAATCAATGTAAGTTTTTTTTTTAACATTTTATTTATTTCTTTATTTTTTGGCTGCACCGTGTGTTAGTTGCGGCATGCAGGATCTTTCGTTGCGTCACATGGGCTTCTCTCTAGTGTGGTGCACAAGCTCAGTAGTTGTGGCTCACGGGCTAAGTTGCCACGTGGCACGTGGGATCTTAGTTCCCCGACCAGGGATGGAACGCGCGTCCCCTGCATTGGAAGGTGGATTCTTTACCACTGGACCACCAGGGAAGTCCCTGGTTAAACTCGTTTTGATGAAAATATTCAAGATATTTTTTGTCACCCATACCACACCTCAATTTGAATAAATTAATTGAAATAATTGATTAAAATAATTGAAAATATATCCATATACCAAAATTCAATCAAATATTTAAAGTTAGGCCAAATAGATGTTTACAAGATACCTTTCTGATGTTATTGTTCTGTTGAAGAGTAATCACGGTAACTGAAACAGGACCCAACCGTGAGTTTTTTGTTTTTTAGTTCTTTTGTTTTTTTGCGGTACGCGGGCCTCTCACTGTTGTGGCCTCTCCCGTTGCGGAGCACAGGCTCCGGACGCGCAGGCTCAGCGGCCATGGCTCACGGGCCTAGCCGCTCCGCGGCATGTGGGATCCTCCCGGACCGGGGCACAAACCCGTGTCCCCTGCATCAGCAGGCGGACTCTCTCAACCACTGTGCTACCAGGGAAGCCCCCGACCGTGACTCTTAAGGGACAGGGGATGAGAGTGCATATATCCGGTCATGTAGTTAAAACACAAAACCCCAGTTTTCCCTTTTACTTGATTTCTTTTTGACCATGCTATATTTTTTCTTAAATTTTACAAAGCATAAAGGAGGACCACAGATTTTTTTGCTTATTGAAGGTGATGGGCAAGGGTATTCAGTGGTGGAAACCCTAGTACTAGTACAGTGTTCTGGCCTATCCACAAGCCATTTGATCACTTTTGAAAATTTCCATGTTTGCCATCATTCTTTCTCATGTTTACTTGAGGGCAGTGTAGAGGGAAATGATGGAGGGTGAATGGTCACAGATCTTACTCTCAAGTATGATGACAGAGTTCTCAACTTGAAGTCAAAGAGAGAGGTCGATAAAATGAATGGACAGAAGCATTTTCTAAAAAACAGTATAAAGTAATTATAGTATATATATATATTATACTTGGCCCATATATATTGCAAATGTCTAGGGAGGGGGAAAACTTCTGAAATGAGTCTTATTCCTCTGGCACTGAAGCTTAAAGTTCAATTTAAAAAACTTTTTTCCTCAAAAATATTAAAGAAGAGTCTGGATTCACAGCTCCCAGACACCTGGGAGCAAGGCTTTTTACCTTTGGACCTGTGGTTCTCAACTGGGGGCAGTTGTGTTGCCCTGGGGACATCTGACAATGTCTAGAGACATTTTTTATTGTTACAACCAACTGGGTAGGGGTAGAAGTTTGTTGTAATAGGGGCGGGGCAGGTGCCACCGATAGCGGTCCTGCTCAGCCATCCGTTGGCACCGCGGTGGGCCCCTCCCCCTCCCCTTTCTCTGTATAAAAGGATCCCGAATTCGGACTGAGGCAAGACGGTGTTTTGAAGTCTGCCATTTTCTCCATCTGCTGGCTTTCCGAGTCAAGTCGTTATTCCTTGCCCCCAACAACTTGTCTCCCGATTTATTGGCCTGTCATGTGGTAAGCAGAGCGAGCTTGGGCTGGGTAATACTGTCATTGGCATCTGGTAAGTAGAAGCCAGAGATGGATGCTGCTAACATCCTGCAAGGCACAAGACAGAACCCTCACAAGGAAGAATTATCCGGTCCAAAATGTCAATCGTGCCATTGTCAAGAGAGCCTGCTTTAGTCAAATTTAGCCAAGCTGCTACCAAAATGCCACCAGGGATCCTTCTATTTTTAAATCACAATGCAAAACTGCACATTTTTAACAGTTTCTATTTCATTAAGGAAAAAAAAAAGATTCCAGTCAACAAAGCTGATCATCATCTAGCAATATCTTATCCTTACAGGTCATGAGAATGAGCCTAACAGGAAAGCGCGTCCTTCCCTTACAGCTTCCCCTGAGTAATCAGTTCCAGTCACTGAGGCCAACTTTCAAGTGATTTACAAAGCTGAGTAGAATGGAAGTTTACTCTTTTTTTTTTTCCTCTCTCTTTCACCACTTGGCTGATCTTTCTCTCTTGCTGTTTTTCCTGCTGGTGTTTTGGCTGATCTAAAATACGGTTACACCTGAGCCCAGTGAACGTCAGCGTGTATACCACCTAAAAAATGCAACACCCATAGTGTGGTGTTTGCTCAGCATCTTGTGGGGCACTG
The DNA here is from genome assembly GCF_002837175.3 of Physeter macrocephalus. Taxonomy (NCBI): domain Eukaryota; kingdom Metazoa; phylum Chordata; class Mammalia; order Artiodactyla; family Physeteridae; genus Physeter; species Physeter macrocephalus. The sequence continues at coordinate 33,288,035 of NC_041228.1, read as the reverse complement.
GCTACTATTGACTTGAAGGGAAGTACCACCTGCTGAGTCACTGGATTGACCTCCTGCTACCACCTGTGGTTTCCATAGTGACGTCTCAGTGAATTGCTCTCAACAGAACCTGACTGGATGAAGACGAGCAATTTCCTGTAATTTGAGCCTTTTACTAATCTTGAAATGGAAACATGCTTTCCACCATTCTGAAGAGTAAATTTTCCAGTCAAAATCTTTTGGAATAAAATGCACAGAGATGTTTGAAGAAGTGAGGTTATTAGGGTAGAACGCTGAGGGAGAAAATAAGAACGGTGGTGACACGAAAGTGTTGCTTAAGGAGATAGAGGAATGTTAGTAAACACAAAGGGTTTCCAGTAGCTCCTCAGGAAAGAAAAGTTGCCCCAAATACCTTGTTATTAAGTCTTGCCACTTAGTCACTGCCAGAACACTTACCTGATAGAACCAGAGGAAGCAGATTGTTATTCAACCTATTTTTAAAAATAATCTCCACTCATCTTATTTTCAGAAAAAAGAAAGGGAAAAGAACCATCGATTCCCCTCACCTGCCACCCACTTAGCGATGTGAACATAGAACAGTCTTTTTGTCTTTTTCTTCTTTCCTTCCTTCTTCCTCTGTCCTCTTTTCCACCTCCTTCCCTTCCTCCTCCTCTTTCTTCATTTGCTTTTATGTTTTACAGTTACAGAATAGATTAGGGAGAATTTTTCATCTCCCTAGTATGTAGATGGTGTGACAGCTACATACCAGGGAGACTTGAGGACTAGTTATAGATAAGGAGGGATAATCAAGAAATCAGGCATCTTAAGTCCTTAGAGAACATTCGTGGTCAGTTTGGATGTTTTAACAATGAATCCAAAATTGGTTGCTGCCCAGTGAACATTGATTATTTATACAGGGCCTTAAAGCCCCATATTAGAAGGTACTAAATAAATATTTGATTATTTGGTGAAAGAAATTTAAAAACATATAATAGATCAGTGTTCTTCAGTTTTTTGGTATTATAACATTCATAATAGTGCTAATGGTATATACAATTTAAAATAAACATTACGTTTACTTTGATCCCATTCCTTAAAGCTATTGAATAGCTAGGGTTAAATCAGGGCCAAGAACTCGTTTATTGAATGAACAAATGAATGAATGAATGAGCATTCTCTCATTTACTCAACGTTTATTGAGTCCCGACAATGGGAGTGTGTGTTTTTAAGTTAGCCTCATGCTTGGGTCTCTTCATAAGCATTGAAGCTAATGTCCCCACATGAACTCATTATTTTGCTCCAACTCCCAATTTTTATCTCCTTTTTAGTTCCCTATTTCTTTCTTTCTTTTTTTTTTTTTTTTTTTTTTTTTTTTGTGGTACGTGGGCCCCTCACCGTTGTGGACTCTCCGCTGCGGAGCACAGGCTCCGGACGCACAGGCCCAGCGGTCACGGCTCACGGGCCCAGCTGCTCCGTGGCATATGGGATCCTCCCGGACCAGGGCACGAACCCGCGTCCCCTGCATCGGCAGGCGGGCTCTCAACCACTGCGCCACCAGGGAACCCCCAGTTCCCTATTTCTGAATGGCACATCACCCACAGGGATACCCAGACAGAAAGCTAGGTGGAAGGAAGCAAATTTTATTAATAATAATCGTAATAGTAACAATAGCTGCTAATGTTTATGGAACTCTCACAACACTGCAAATGCTTTGCATGCACTTAATTTAAATTCATTTACTTTCAATTCTCCTAAGAACCCCCAAAAGAAGGCCCTTTATAATCCATATTTAGTCTCTGTACTCTGTGCTCAATGTATAAAAGATTCTGAAAGGAGCACAGTCTTTTTTTTTTGGCTGCGTTGGGTCTTTGTTGCTGCATGTGGGCTTTCTCTAGTTGTGGCGAGCGAGGGCTACTCTTCAGTTGCGGTGTGTGGGCTTCTTATTGCAGGAGCTTCTCTTGTTGAGGGAGCATGGGCTCTAGGCGTGGGCTTCAGTAGTTGTGGCGTGTGGGCTCAGTAGTTGTGGCGTGTGGGCTCAGTAGTTGTGGCTCGCGGGCTCTAGAGCACAGGCTCAGTAGTTGTGGCGCACGGGCTTAGTTGCTCCACGGCATGTGGGATCGTCCCGGACCAGGGATCGAACCCGTGTCTTGCACTGGCAGGCGGATTCTTAACCACTGCGCCACCAGGGAAGCCCAGGAGCACAGTCTTAAAGGAGATGGACTTGTGAAAACAAGACATTGCAGTACATTTTGATGCCTGAGAGGATACTACAGCCTCTCCCAAGAGAAGGGGCCTAGCTTCCTGCTGGGAAGGAAAAAGCCTCCAGAGGTGAATGACGACCACCTGAAGCCGCTGGTTCTGGCATGTTGCCTGGGTGAGTAGAAACACAGCAGGACTGTTTTCAAAATAAATCTGTGATCCCTCATTCAGTTGTGTCACTATGAATGGAAGAAACTGTTACAGCAATGCTTATCAGAATCCTATTACCTAGGTCAAATAATATATAAGGTTTAGGCTAATATTCTCTAGGGAGATAAGAGAGTTGAGGATAGGCATTTCACTAGGCACTAAAAATTAAGGGATCAGAAAGCACAAAAATTATATCGAGGGCTCTTAGGGCAAGTGGTAGGTAAATATAAAGGTGGGTGTGAGCAGCAGAGGTGCCGAGTCAGAGTAGGGCGCGCTGCAGGTCCTGGTGGGTGACCCACGGCAAGCTCAGCCACCGGCAGGTGCCCACACGTACCCGTGTGTGCGAAGGAGCGGGGAGAAGGCTGGCTGCAGTGGAAAGGGAAGACATCTTCTGGTCTTTATGCCCATAAACCCATCCAAACAAAGGAGGGAGTCAGGTTAACTTTCAGGGCCAACTTTAAAAATAGGCCTGAATGATTTTGTGGTTCCCTCTGTCCTGCCCCCACTAAATAAACCATCTCGTTATTGCAACTAAACACAAAGATTGAAAATACACAGATTGGTTAATACATTGATTTTTGTTTGTTTTGTTGTGTATAGATTGAGGGTCATTTTGTTACAAGGAACAGTATTTTCCCCAAGGCAGTTCAAGAACTTTGTGGGGAGGAATCTCACGGAAACCCAAGGACAGGACCCCCAGTACAGCTGAGCCAGATGGCCAGGACTCTGGAGCTGGGTGTTGGAGAGCCACAAGGAAACAAGACTCCTGCATCTGCTCTGCCTGTTCCCTACGAACTGGCTTCTTCTCCTTGCTTGTAATTGCTGCTTTTTTGTAACTTCAACTCTTCAAGTCCACAAACGGCTGCCCCAGCCTGATTCAGCATGGGTTTCTTGACCCATCAATTGGCTCCTTACCTCTATGTCTTTCAACTTCAATTCCTGAGAGAGGGAAATCCGTTAGTTGGGAATCACTTACTTGGGGGCAGAGTCCTTTGTGACAGAGTCATGTCAGAGGCCCTGGCCAGCAGATCTGCCCTTGACCACTCGCATAGCATGGGCTAGAGGTGGGACGTCTTCAGAATGAGCTCTGGGGATGCAAGTCCCCCAAATGCTTAATCCAGTTCATTTAACCATCAAAACAAATAGCACTCAGTATTTTGCAATCATATCAAAATAAACCACATCAGTATTTCGATATGGGCAAGGAGGTGAAGAAAATAGGAAGGACTTGGGAGTCCACAGTATGGGACAGGTCACTCCTGAGCTGATAGAAGAGCACAGAGAGAGGAGATTGATGTCAACCTTAACTCACTTTGACTGCCTCTGCTTTCCTAGCTCCTCTACTCCAGGTCTCCTGATGCTCGCCCCAAACACATCCCAGTCTTGCCTCTGCTGTATATAACTGAGGTAGGAAGTACAAGGGAGGCTTGGAATTCAGTTAGACTCCCTAAACCCTCAATGTCTCCCTGCGTCTGGCTGTAGATCCTAATCCTCCTTTCTCTCTATGGTCACCCTGAGCCCTGGTGGTGAGTAATGCCACAGAACTCTAACTAGTTCCTACTAAACTGGCCTCCCCCGTGGCTGGATCCTGCTGGCCAGGCCCTACTTTCTGGCATAATGGACGCTTTGGTATGTGTCTTGTCTGGTTCCTACACTGAACCACCACTCAGAAACCCTCCCTCCATGCTCTGACCAACCACTAATAAGCCCCTGAATGCTGCTCGAGCTTGCTAAACCACAGCATCTCTGAGAGCACTGCAGAATTACCAGCATCCACAGCTCCTGTGTTGCCAGGCCAGACCTTATTCTTGCTGCTGAGGTCCCAGCATGCCTTGTACCTGAGAAAAATTTTACAAACCTCATAATTACTTCAAAGGGAATTTTATCTTCACCTTAGCAGGGATAAAATAGAAACTCTGTACAGAGGTGTTGTTGTCCTGCTAACACGTTCAGGAAGCCTTGCTTTGCATGATTTATGAAGCTTTTTGTTGGCTTTAACACCTTGAACTTCCTCATGAAGAAACGTTTCCCTAAGGATTCCTTAATCAAAACTGCTCAACGTTAGACTTGTGAAAAAGTTCCCTTCAACAATTAGAATTTGTAGGGAATTTAAGCCCAAATATTGAGTTTGGCATGATGGTAATACACATTCCTCAAAGCTATTGTTCTCAATATCCATAATTTTAATTAAAAAATTCATTTGAACTTACTTGTATTATCACTGTACATAGAATCCCAAATATAAAAGTTTCAAACTCAAACACAACAACTAACTAGAACAAATATATTTGAATCTAGTTTCAATTCTTTAAGGAAATAGGTCAGAAATGAATTTATAAAAAGCAATCTTGTTAATTAGATTCTTTCCAGGTGAAATGTGAAGCTTTGAATAGCATTACCTATTCTTATTTATAATTAATGGACTCAATTTCTATTGTAACGAAATTTCCTATTCATCCATCAGGGACTTTCAAATCACTATCATTCATTTTATGAAGAAAAAATGTGAAATAATCCTAGAGGAAATATATATTTAAAAAATAATTTTACAGGGGCTTCCCTGGTGGCACAGTGGTTAAGAATCTGCCTGCCAATGCAGGGGACATGGGTTCGAGCCCTGGTGCGGGAAGTTCCCACATGCTGTCGAGCAACTAAGCCCGTGTGCCACACCTACTGAAGCCCGCGCGCATAGAGCCCTCGAGCCACAACTACTGAGCCCGCGCCTAGAGCCCGTGCTCCGCAACAAGAAAAGCCACCTCAACAAGAAGCCTGCGCACCACAATGAAGAGTAGCCCCTGCTTGCTGCAACTAGAGAAAGCCCGCGTGCAGCGACGACCCAATGCAGCCAAAAATAAATAAATTAATTAATAAAAATAATTTTAAAAAATAATAATTTTACTAGTGATGTTTTACTTAAATTGGAGTAAATAAGGTAGAAGAAATTAATTACTCCAAATCTGTTTATATTCCATAATAACCAATTAGGCCTATAGTACATGATTATAGGCAAAACACTATCCTCTCTGAGACTCAGTCATGTCTTATGTAAAATGGGTATATAAAATGGATATACCTACATCTTCAGAGAGCTGAGGGTTTCTAATGAGACAATGCCACAAGTAGACAAATGGCAATCTTGACAAAGATGTGTGCTTCAAGATCTAAGAATCAAAGTCAAATGTAGACCTGGTGGTGTTTATTATTTGAGTCAGCCAGTGAAAGTAACCGTTAGGCAGAATTTCTTTGCTGCCCTTGCAAATGCTTTTGAAATCCTTGGCTGAAATTCTACCCTTTCATTAAAGTAACACTTTAGTAAATTATCAGAAGCAGGGTGCAGTGGGCATTTGTCCTCTTTGTGGCTGCCCAGTATCTACTCCAGTGGAATCCATTCTGTGTGATTATTGGAAGTGACGGAGCCAGACGTTCCCTCTCCCCATTCCCTTATGGGAAAAGCCAATTGGATGTTTCTGCCCAGTGCTTTGAATTTGGGGCTAGTGAACTATTATACGGGGACAGGTTTTTTTTTTTTTTTGCGGTACGCGGACCTCTCACTGTTGTGGCCTCTCCGGTTGCGGAGCACAGGCTCCGGACGTGCAGGCCCAGCGGCCATGGCTCACGGGCCCAGCCGCTCTGCGGCATGTGGGATCTTCCCGACCGGGGCACGAACCCGTGTCCCCTGCATCGGCAGGCGGACTCTCAACCACTGCGCCACCAGGGAAACCCTACAGGGACAGTTTTGAATTCACACATGGAGGTGCATCCAGCAGCAGCTGAAGGCAAAAATGGCTGTCATGTCCATTGAGACATCACAAACAGACCATTCTTGCAGTGGGAATTTGGCCTGGTTCCTGCTCCCTAACTTTCCCTGGTTCCTCCCAAATTTCCAGCCTTGGAGTCTAGCCTTCCCATCCAATCTATGACCTATCCTCTACCTTTCCAACAAATTCCTTTTCTGCTGAAGTTAGCAATAGTCAGTTTCTGTTTTTTTAAGAGCAAGCATATAGCTCTGAGCCAATTAATTCATTAGGAAATTACCATTTGGTAGTTACATTAGAAATAACTCTATTAATTTTTCTTAAGTAAATCTTGCCTTTCAGAGAATTAATTTTCTTAAAAAAAAAAAAAAGAAACAGTTGACTGAGAATCCTACAAAGAATGGTAAGCCCTGTATTGATTTGAGTATCTTGCATATGATCTGCCTCCTCTTTTGATTTCAATGGGGACTCTTTTTTTCCTGTTGGGAATGTATCTTTCCCTTTCTCTTTCCATTTGTAAGTCTGTCTTGCTTTTCTCAAGACTATTTTTTGGGGACTTCCCTGGTGGTGCAGTGGTTAAGAATCCGCCTGCCAATGCAGGAGACACAGGTTCGAGCCCTGGTCTGGGAAGATCCCACATGCCACGGAGCAACTAAGCCCGTGTGCCACAACTATTGAGCCTACGTGCCACAACTACTGAAGCCCATGCGCCTAGAGCCCATGCTCCCACAACAAGAGAAGCCACTGCAATGAGAAGCCCGCGCAGCGCAATGAAGAGTAGCCCCCGCTCGCCACAGCTAGAGAAAGCCTGCGGGCACCAACGAGGACCCAATGCAGCCAAAAAGAAATTAATTAATTTTTTTAAAAAGACTATTTTTTCTCATTGTTCAATCCCTGCCCTACTCCACGTTCCTGCCACTGATCCACAGATTAGCCCCAGTTGGTCAAGGAAGAGAGATTTTGTAGGGAGGAGCGCCAAGGAAGGGAATCTGCGGCAGCATCTGGGAAGGGGAGGAGGGGCAGGAAGGAAAGCCTATCACATTTCTACTTAGTGAACTTCATTTTCCTACATTCCCTGGGCAGTTTCTGCTTTCCACTCTTTGGGTAGAGAAATGAGAAAGGGGTAAAGGTAGAAGAGGAAAGAAAACCTTGTTGCCATAACTCTTATTCTCAGCCCCTTATTTCCAGCTAGACTGCAAAGACCTGTGTATTGTTTATTGTTGATTTCTCAGCACATAAACAGAATCTAACAGATGCTAGAAACTGGAATTGTTGAATGAATGTGAGGGATCTCTTCAACATGATTTATATAGATTCTATTCTAGCTATATTAAGGCTTAAAATAAATTTTTATGAACTGGTTTGGGAACTCATTCATGATTTGTAACTTATTCTGTTAGAAATTATATTCCAAGAGTCAAATAGTAGTCTTACAAATAAACTTCTATAAGGCAAGTTCAGGTAGACTAGACACTGCCCTTCCAGTACTAATGTTGCCAGTCATGATTTAGTAGGTAAAGGAGATTTCAGCTCAAAGTTGATTTGTGTTGATGAAGAAAATATTAACAGGATCTTAATATATGAATTGGCTAATAACTTTTCTCCATTTTAAAATTATCTGCTCAAATTCTACCTTCATCAGTAAATCTGCACCAGAGAGCTAAAGTGAATTTTAGTAAAATATTTAAGAAGTGTTTTTGAAAGTGGCAAAGAAACCTCAGGAGCCTTCCTCCCCACAACCACCCACATTCCTCTTCCTACTGTCATCCTAGGCATCAATCCCTGCCTTCTCCTCCAGCTGCCATACCAGCATCCTACACACAACCTCCGGCTTCTTGTATCTGCCCTGCAACTTGCTAGCATTGCTCCACTAATTAGTTTGATAATTACCCAGACGCTAGATTTCTACCTTTGGATGTCCCGGGCTCTTCTCAGTTCTTTGATCACATTGTGCTTCTCCTGCCTCAAAACTTCCACAGTTTGTTCCTTCTGCCTTCAGGGCTTGTCCCAAATTCTTCAGATTTTCTCAAGCACCATTTCCTCAGAGAAAACTTTCTGGACCCCATAGGGCAGGAAGTTCCCTCATTCTGAAATCTCTGAGCGCTTCTCTGAGAGCTCAAAGGGGACACAGACCATGCTTGTCTTATCCTCAGCTGTATTCTCAGCTCCCTGACCTGCTTTGTCACATCACCACTTATGGGCTAGCTATTACTATTCTCCAAGTTTGGAAGCTAGTAGGTCTAACTCTTTCTCTCGGTTCCGATATTAGATTCTCACGTCTGCAACTTTGGCTGTCCTTCTTCATTATGGCATTTGTGACAATGATTTTCTGTCTTCTCAGCCTCTGATCGTTGTTGTAAAATGTCTATGAAAGGTCAGCAGACTCTTCTGCCTTCAATATTAGCCAACACTTTCCACGTCTGGAGCTTACTCCATCCTTATGGGTATTGGGAAGATAAATGGAAATGATTAAGATGTACTTTCCAAAATATAAAACATTGTACTAAAAGAGTTTGCCAAAGGGAATTAATATAACCAGATATCTGTAGAAGAACTTTATGAAGACCCTGTGTATCTCTCAACCTTAATATCTAAGATTGTAGATACGATAGTCTGTAAACAGCATGTAAAAGCAAATTTATTAAAGTCTGGGACAACTGCATTACCCAGCTGTACACAGCATGTTCTTTCTTCAGACGCTGAGATAAATGGAAAAAAATGGTTGCCATAGAGATAGTTAAACTATGCCCTTTGGCTAGCAGATTAGAAGTCCATTTCAACCTGGGAGAAGAGAATGTATTTTGCCTTTCCAGTGATATTTACGGATTATTCCTATCACAATTGCAACCAAGTTATTAAAGCTCAAGTGCTAAACCTATAAACATTGCACTTTATGAAGACTTCTGTTCTTTTGCTAAAACTTATTTTTCCATTAATGTGCAAACCTTAAAGCTACTATCTTTTTTCCTCGGAAAATGTATTTTTAAAGTTCTTCCCCCTAAGATGTTATTAAACTCTTCCTTGAAATCTATTCTACCACACAGTTGGCTTCATTTCCTATGAAGCTCATATTTTATTTTTGAATCATTTGTCAGAGGCAATATGTAGTATCACAAAGGATGCGCCAGCACAGGAAATGCTTATGAAACATGGAAAACCCACTTAATAATAACTCATACTAGTCAGTTAGCAGAAAGATTTGTGGGTGGTCATATTCAGATCCTTATGTAGTCATTTAGTCTGTTCTTCAAAATTAAGAAAGTCTTTACAAATCCGTAGCTGGGAAAATCTGCCAGCTGATGCAAGCATTTCCTGCAGGGAGGCAATTTGTCAAGGTTAAACTTACTTTGCCTGGTTGGGTAAGATAGGTTCTGTGGATAACAAAGAGGAAGCTGGATTTTTTTTGGAAATTCAATATATTTTATGTCATCATAAATCTGACCACTGTTCCCTAAAATATTGCTGCATAAATCCATTTCTCAGGTGTGATAAAAGAGATTTGTATTCCCTAGGGAAGTAATAATTTCCCTCCTTTCCTGGCACTGGGTATTCAGTCACAGCCTTCCATTGCCCAGGCCAAGGTTTAGGTAATTTCTTCGTTCGCTTATGCTGGTGTTGACGATTTATAATCTGTGTGTATGTGTGTGTGTGTGTGTGTGTGTGTGTGTGTGTGTGTGTGTGTAAGTGTATGTGTTTAATTGGGCATTTACCGGGAGGAAGAATAGTAGAGACAAAATACTTGGCTAAAATATTCTGAACTCCAAACCAGTACCCCTTAAATTTCTAAATTTGGGTGAGTCAATGATCATGTGGCTCGTTTCTCATCTTCCCCTCATCCCCAATCTCCAATGTCTTTCTCTTAAATGTAGGAAAACCATACGAGTCAATATGCATGAAGATCTTTTAGGACCTGAAAAGGAAGGCCACAAACCATTTAAAGTAGAAGATCAGTTTTCCTTTTTTCTGAAATGAAGTGGAAACAAGCATCTTCACACTTCCTAGATTAAGAGAGTTGGAAAAGGAGTCATACATTGTCCATGTTCTTGTTATTATCCATAAAATCGGTTATTTTACTTCTCCATCTAAGAATCTTTTTAATGTTTGTACAAGGAAAAGTGTGGCAAACAATGAAATAAGACCAGCCTAAACCCATTCCCCTCCCCCTTCCCCATTCCCAGCCCTCCACTAGGGAGGCTAGAAATGCTAAATATTTTCTTTCTACCAGGCTTACAGTTAGGTCTGGGCACGTGACCTGTTCTGGCCAATATGGCATAAGCAGAGATCTACTGTGAGCCTTCCGGGAAAGCTTTTTTTTTCCTAAAAAGGGGCAGATGTGGCTGATGCCACCTTCTTCCTCCCAGAACTCATCCATCTTTCATTATGTCTTAAACGTGAACGTGATATCTGGTACGGTGGTAACCATACTGTGACCATGAGTCCAAAGTGTGAGGCTAAGTAGGATGGAATAGAAAGATAGGAAAGGCCAGGGTCTTTGATGGCATCATTCAGCAGGAAATCTGACCTCCTGTCTTCTAATTCTGTGAGACAAATAAATCCCTACTGGTTTAAGCCACTGTTAGTTTGATTTTCTGAATACTTAACAGCCGAGAAAACATCTTAACTGATACCAGACTTGGTTTGAGTTTCAGTCTAACCACCTCCCCACCCTACCCCAAAGGATAAACATACTTTTCATTTTATTTCTTGACTATTTTAGGTGAGATTGTTCCATCTGTAGTGATCATTATAAGCTTTTTTCAATTCGGTAAGTAAACTCGACTTTTCCAAAGGGTGGAAGAGAGGTGATAGTTTAGTGTTATGGAAACATTTGCACGTTATCAAGTTGTGCATGTAACACAGTTCAAGAATCATCCTTAGGGTGATAATTTTTAACCAGTTTGGGAAATGAGGCCAGTTACAGGAAAGAGAAAATTTAAAGTTAATCCCTTTTAATCAGAGGTTCAGGTGGCTCATATCAAAGCACTTCTTTGTGTGTAAGTTAATAAAACTGACTTCCATACAGTAGAAAGCACATCTTCCCTGTAAGGATTCTTCATTTTTCTACCCCAAATCTGTATCCCTGGGCATAGAACCTGCTCTCCTGGCAGATTCACCTGCTTTTAGTAGAGTGATGTACAACTCTTCTAAAGCACTTCTCCTGTTGATTTCCCCTGGTCCTAATTAGCACTCCTCAGAATTGTAGATGTACTTCTATAGTTTCTAAGCTGTCAGCTGCAGTGCCATGTATCTTATCAGCTTCATCACCTGACACTATCAAGTTCCCTAGGATCTACTAGTCACTTCAGATAGCCAGTCCTGTTCAAATTAATGTCACTTGTTCTGAACCAGTTCTCCATCAGTTATGGGGAAACAGAGCTAAATAATTTATACCGCTATTTAACAGATATCAGCTTGAGCATACACACTCATAAAAAGGATTCCCCTGAAAAGATAGCCTTTTATGGTTCTTTAGAAAATTATTTCAATTCAATGGGCTGTATATTCCATCAAAATTCATGGCTATAACAATGGTGCATTCTGTTGATTCTGGCTTCAAATTTGCATGTCAGATCATTAAGTAACAATCATCAACTGCTTTTGGTTTTAAACTGAGGTTAAGTTCACATAACATAAAATCGACCAGTTTGAAGTGTACCATTCATTGGCATTTAGTATATTCACAATGTTGTGCAACCACCACCTCTATCAAGTTCCAAAACATTTTCATCACCGCAAAAGAAAACCCATACCCATTAAGCAGTCATTCGCCATTACGTCCTTTCAGTCTGGGGCAAGCACCAATATGCATTTTGTCTTTATGGATTTACCTATTCTGGATATTTAATATAAATGGAATCATTCAATATGTGACCTTTTGTGTCTGGCTTCATTCAACTAGCATCATGTTTTTGAGGTTTATCTACATCATAGCAGGTATTGGTACTTTATTTCTTTTATGACTGAATAGTATTTCACTGTATTCATATACTACATTTTGTTTATCCACTTATTCATTGATGAACATTTGGGTTGTTTTCACCTTTGGGCTATTGTGAATAGTACTGCCATAGACATTTATGTGAGAGTGTTTGTTTGTGTACCTGTTTTAAATTCTTTTGGCTACATACCTTGAAGTGGATCTGCTAGTCATATGATAATTTTATGTTTAGCTTTTTTTTTTTTTTTTTTTTTCCGCGGTACACGGGCCTCTCACTGTTGTGGCCTCTCCCGTTGC
>NC_041228.1:33255194-33274071 GCF_002837175.3 Physeter macrocephalus | reverse complement strand
GTGTCCCCTGCATCGGCAGGCGGACTCTCAACCACTGCGCCACCAGGGAAGCCCCTATGTTTAGCTTTTTGAGGAACCACCACACGATTTTCCACAGCAGCTGCACCATTTTAGTTATCCATCAGCAAGGTACAGGAGTTCCAATTTGTTCACATCCTTACCGACACTTGTTTTCCTTTTTAAAAATTATATCCATCCTACGGACTTCCTTGATGGCACAGTGGTTAAGAATCCGCCTGCCAGTGCAGGGGACACGGGTTCGAGCCCAGGTCTGGGAAGATCCCACATGCCGCGGAGCAACTAAGCCTATGTGCCACAACTACTGAGCCTGCGTGCCACAACTACTGAAGCCTGCACGCCTAGAGCCTGTGCTCTGCAACAAGAGAAGCCACCCCAAAGAGAAGTCTGCGCACCGCAACAAAGAGTAGCTCTTGCTTGCCACAACTAGAGATAAGCCCGCATGCAGCAGCGAAGACCCAACACAGCCAAAAATAAATAAATAAATTTATTAAAAAAAATTATATCCATCCTAGTGGATATAAAGTGGCATCTCATTGTGGTTTTGACTTGCATTTCCCTAATGATTAATGAAGTTGACCATCTTTTCATGTGCTTGTAGGCTATTTGCATGTCTTCTTTGGAGAAAAGTCTATATAGATCTTCCTTGACTTCTGGTGGGGCTATGTCCCAATAAACCCATTGTAAAGTGAAAATATCATAAGTCAAAAATGCATTTAATATACCTAACCTACTGAACATGATTCAGCCTAGCTTACCTTAAACATACTGAGAACAATTACATTGGCTTACAGTTAGGCAAAATCATCTAACACAAAGCCTATCGCACGAACCCGTGTCCCCTGCATTGGCAGGCGGACTCTCAACCACTGCGCCACCAGGGAAGCCCTCATGTAACTTATTGAATACTCTACTGAAGATGAAAAGCAGAATGGTTGTATGGGTACAAAATGGTTGGAAGTGTATCGGTTGTTTACCCTCATGATCTCGTGGCTGACTGGGAGCTGTACCTCACTCCCAGTGCCCAGCATCATGAAAGTATCCTATTGCATATCGCTAGCTAGCCCCAGGAAAAGAATAAAATTCAAAATTCAAAGTTCGGTTTCTATTGAATGTGTATCATAAAGTCGAAAAATCACCATAAGTTAGGGATCATCTACATCTCTTTGCCCATTTTTTAATTGGGCTATTTATTTTTCTGTTATTGAGTTGTAAGAGTTCTTTATATTTTTGGGGTACAAGTCCCCTCTTGGATATGTGATTTGCAAATTTTCTCTCCAGTTATGTGGGTTTTTTCAGTTTTTGACAATGTCCTTTGATGCACAAAAGTTTTAAATTTTGATGAAGTTCAGTTTATCTATTTTTTTCCTCTATTGCTCATGCTTTTGGTGTCATAGCTAAGAAGCCATTGACAAACCCACGGTCATGAAGATTTACCACTGTGTTTTCTTCTAAGACTTTTATAGCACTAACTACTTTTGTGAAGTTAGCACAGCGTGACCACTTAAAAGTAAAAAGAAATAAAGTTTATATACTAACCTGCTCCAGACAGAGCTTATTTAGTGATGAAGACTTTGTTTTCAGTACTGTATAATTAGAAGTTGGTTCTGGATTCTGCTACCTAGCTACCTAGATGTCACCTTGTTCTCTTAGTATCTAATTAACAGAGATTGTTAACCGGTGAGCTAAGTGAGCAAAAGACAATTTAACAAGAAGGTCAGCATAGCCCATGGAAGACAGGCAGATTGTTTGGTGACAAGAAGCCAGTCTTTTCACCAAATGAAGGCTTCTAGCACAAACTAATCTTTGCTATGTTTCAAAATACTCTACCCACCACATAAACTCATTTCATTTCTTAAAATACTCCATTAGTGAATATCTTTCATTGACTATCAAGGCAGAGCCTCCATTAGTAAGATGTTAGATGTAGCTTTGAGATGAGTAATAGGAACCCCTCAGAATGCTATCCAACGAGCAGAGCCAGCCTTTGGAAAACTGGACCAGAGATTAAGTTTGTCTTTAGTACCCATTTACCTACTGAGGTTTCAAAGAAAGATAGGCTAGGCTTCTGATCAACCTGGGCCCCAACTATGAATGATTTTCTTAGTAGAGCCTCCACAGATATTTAACCTTGCGGGTTGAAAAATTATTTTTTTACTTCTTACAAAATTGTTCAAGTTTAGGGGCAACTCATTCATTCTAACTTAACTCAGAAGAGGCTGATTTATAAGTTAGGATGCCAATTTCAGAATTTACAGAATTTATATCTATCCAGATGCCAACATTGGCTATTTGCTTCAACTTCTCTCTCTTAGTGGTAAATCCAACTGGGAGACAAAATGTTGGTGCTACATTTTGGTAGAAACTCAATAAGGATGTGTGCAGTGGGTCCAAGTAGGCTGGATCTTTACCTGTTCTTCATAGTATGTGGGTTCTTGAATATAAATGTTAGTTGATTTTCTCCAAAGAGGGTCTGTCTTTCAACAGGTACACTGTTCATTCCCATCCACAGCTTTTCTTTATGGTGGGTTGTAGCCTGAATAAAAGCATTTTCAGTGTATCCAGGAGCAATCAGTCACTCCATCTGCCTCTCTACGTACACTTCCTTCCATACCAGGGGAGCGCTTGCTCTTCTACTAATCTAAAGCCCTCCTACAAATGGCTACCCCCCTGGCTTACACTTTGAGTAATCAGTGGTTTCAAAAACTTAAAAATAAGTCCCTGGGCTTCCCTGGTGGCCCAGTGGTTGAGAGTCCGCCTGCCGATGCAGGGGACACGGGTTCGTGCCCCGGTCCGGGAAGATCCAACATGCCGCGGAGCGGCTGGGCCCGTGAGCCATGGCCACTGAGCCTGCGCGTCCGGAGCCTGTGCTCCACAACGGGAGAGGCCACAGCAGTGAGAGGCCCGCATACCGCTAAAAAAAAAAAAAAAAAAAAAAGTCCCTGAGCCACCCAAGTAGGAGGGAATTAATGATGCTATATTTTTCCTCCTTTTTCCGCTCAAAAGGGAAGGAACCTGAAGAAAAAGTGAGTTCTAAGTGCATTTAGTACTTACTTTCTTACACACCAAACCACAGCATTACTGTAGACAAACAATATATTGATATACCTTAGGGTTTCTCAGAATGGGATCTGTGTATCACCAGTTGTACAATACACAGGTTGATTTCTTCTGTCACACAGATGAAGAACTTTTAAGGTTATACATTTACGTTAATATATGTTAGAAAAAGATGTAACTAGCTTATCAAACTCATGGGGTCATAGATACCATTGTTTAGGATGAAGCTAAAGTTTGAAAAAAATTAATTGTTTTAAAGAATTACATTAAACAGAGTATAAGTGGTATGAGGATATGGCCAAGATGATAAAGGTAGCTCCCAAAGACTAAAACTGGGGAAACCCTGAACTTATTTCTTATATTAAGTAACAGTTCTAGCAGCATTTATGCAATCTGTCTTGATAGCTGATTTAATACATCCAACTAATCAAATGCTATTCCCTATCTTCTACTTTGGTTCTAAATGCTTACCCCTCAATTGCTTGACGTTACAAAGTATCAACTTCATTGGGAAAAAAATGCTTACTATGGCAAGCTCCACATGGGACGTCTTCTCCCAATTTTCCTCTTCATGCAGGCATTTAGATTAAGGTGTTATCTATAAATGCACTCCCTTGTGATTATGCCTCATCCTAACCTTCTCTTATCAGTAGGTCAGCCTTGCCTTTCTCCAAGTCTTTCTTTCTGTTCACCCACTCCTGAGCTGCATCTCTTGTGAAACTTCCATTTAGCCATTTATTTTCCTATCTGGCACTAAATGTACATTATATTCCTCATCCATGACATTCTTATCCACTCCTCTTCCTAGTTCTCTCTGCCTACTGCAACACTTGGTGAAAATAATAATAACAAAAATAGTTAGATGTAATTACTGGCTATTTTTATAAAATTGAGTGTACCTTGCCCCTGCTCTATTCTAGGTATAGTCTAACTAAATAATTGACATTGGTCCTCTGAAGCCAAAGTGTCCTGCCATCTGGGGATGCTGGGTAAGTCTAATATCAGCTTGCTCTCTTGCCTTCCTTTTCTTAGGTCTGAGGCTGGCTTCCAATCCTCCTGTTATGACAGCACAACAAGAATCTGAGGCATTTGACAATATCACTGAGTGGACTACAGTTTTTTGAGAAACCCAGTGACTTTCTTAATTGGACTAAGAGACAATGGCTCCATTCGGACATGTTTTTAAATCACTGAAAGTGAGTCATTTTTGCAGATGCAGTCCTATCCAGTTTTTTTAGTTTGAGTATCAGAAGCTAACCTTTCCTTGACCTCATCCCCAAATTTTGGAGCTGTATTCTGTCTGGAGCCTTAATGAATTACTGTAATCTCCCATGTGGTTCCTAAGCATCTCTGCATCCAGGTCCTAGGCTATACCCTACGATAGGGTCTTCCTATCTTAATCAGGTGGCAAATGTAAAGCAGTCTTGGCTAACAAGATTTTTGATGATTAAACTTGTGACTAAAAAAAGATAACCCTTCCCCAGTGAATGTGTGGTTTTAAGGATATAGTGCCCTTGTTCATATGGAAGCAAGAGTAACTGAAATGTAAATGGGCTCTATGTTTTATCAAGAGGGATAGGATGAAGGTTCTGCAAGTCCTGGAGGTAAAACTATGAGAGGAAAAGGTGGATAAAATGAAAGGTAGAACTTACTTAAAGAGACACTTGGGGAGAGTTCCAGAGACATGAGGAACCAGAGCAGGAAGGATGCTAGGAGAGTCCAGTGGGAGAAGTATATTAGCTTTATACAGATAAGTTATCTAGAAAAGGCTTAGAAGGAGGAAGAAGCAGCTTAAATCACTTCACCTGAATAGGCCTAGGGCTCCTGAGATAAGAAATTTGATAAAGAGGTTTAGGATAGAATCCAAAGAGAACTGTTCAAGCAGTATCCAGAAGTTGCAGAGAGAAAGCTGTTTTCATTTGGGACCAAGGGCAGTGCGTAGTGGCTAGAACTGAGCTGAATCACCAACTGACCTGGCAGTGAATTTTGAGTAACAGTCTGTTAAACTTGGGTTTAATGAGTTAAGAAGCATCAAACTGGTTTAAGTAGCCAGACTGTACTCCTATCACTGGATAATTTATATCCTGAAATTTTTGCACTGCAGAACAAAGCCATGCTGAAATATAAGTGACTGACTGCCTGAGATGAGATAACGAAGACTCAGAAAGGAGGGGAAATTAGAGACATAATTAATTAATTAATTAATTAATTAATTAAAATTAAAGCCACAGTCCATATGACAGGTGATGATGCCAAAACTTACCAGTCAGGGAATTCTAGGAAGTTACTCTCTGGGGGTTATTCTGATATATTTTTGTCCCAAGGTATAAAAAAGATTATTTTGGGGTATGAGATCTTTCTAGTTACCTCCAAATCATGCCGTGTCTAGTCCTGAGAATGAACTGAAATGGGTCAAAGTGTACCTTTTTCCCCAGCGTGCACTAAAATCCGATGTGTGACTGCAGCATAGTGAAAAACTTTTACATACATTTTCCTTCAAATCAAATTTTCCCTATGTCTGAGGTTAAACCAAAGAAACATATGTTCCAATTCTTTATTCTCTTTCTACCACAATTGCTCCATTCTTCCTTACAGATAGAGGTTCATGTAGCCATTTAGGTTTGGTGAGCAATGGTATGTTTTTGATTACTTGTAATTCAAATGACTTTTAAATTATTTTGTTGGTGGTGTGATTAAACTCCAAGCACATTTTTCTTAGAGCTCATCTTCCCCAAAGACCAATTCTATTTTAACACAGAGGATTTTTGTAACCTTGTTTTTAAAACAAAGCTGCTAATTGAATCCAGTGGTTAACACAGACAACACAAAATTTTGACTTTAGAATGTGGAAACGGTTTGGAAGTTATTAAAACGAAGTGACTTGGGTGGTAGAAACAGCTCTCTAAGTGAACAAAAGAAAACAGGGCATATGACACTGTGCTATCTCAGAAATGGGAGACCCGTACCCGTGTCCAGTGTCAGTAAAAGATGGCATCTGGTTCAGAGACAGGCATCAGCCAGATAAGGCAAAACTGGGGATACTCTCCTGGGCTCTTATTTAGTGCCCTGCCCTCACTCACTGTGGTGGGAGAAAAACCCAAGGGGCAGTCAGACAAGGGAAAGAGAGATGGTCCATATTGCAGGTAATAAGATAAGAACTTCATAAACATACCCTTGGCAGCAGAAGTGCAGGCAGAAATTGACATATAAGCCTAAGGAAGCAAGTGGAGTGGGTAGGGGTGATGGATAAGGCTTTTTTTGAGAAGGGAACAGCCACATAGAAAGGCTGCTACATTTTGTCTTTCACCTCAACCGTTTCTCAGTCTTTTTAAAAATGATTTTATTTGTTTATTTATTTGGTTGTGTCAGGTCTTAGTTGCTGCTGCAAGTGGGCTCCTTAGTTGCGGCTCTCAGGCTCCTTAGTTCCAGCATGTGAACTCTTAGTTGCGGCATGCATGTGGGATCTAGTTCCCTGACCAGGGATGGAACCCGGGCCCCCTGCATTGGGAGGGCAGAGTCTTAACCACTGCGCCACCAGAGAAGTCCCCCCGTTTCTCAGTCTTGATTTCACACTGCTTCCTCTATATCTTCCCATCATGGTACTAACAACTGCCAAGCCTCATGATGGGAAATTGTTGGAAAAAAGCCACACTATAGTTGATACCTAAAACCTTTCATCTCCAAGGCAAATTGAGAACTCCTGTCCCCCTCCTGCCTCCTCCAATTTCCTTCCCAAACACAAGCACATGTGTGTGCATGATATTCAAGCTGTTTGTAGGCCTCTGTGACTTTTTCCTCCACCATGGTTTCACTGATGTTCATCTGTAAATGTTTCCTGTCCCTATAGAATGGCCCTGTTCAGACACCATGTACTCTCCACTACGCATATATTGATACAGTCAGTGGATATTCATGGAGAAGAACCTGCAGGTGGGTGTGATCTCCCCCTGTGTCTGCAGCTCCCAGGGGTTCTAAACTCTCTCACTAGCCCACACTCAGCCTTTAGCAATTCATTAAAAAATTAGTTGTAGCCTTCTTACCTGCTTGTGCTGCACCTGGAGTTTCTTCCTTTTGTGCTCTGCCACGAGTAGCCTGTGTTCTTGACTGTCTCTCCTTGGAAGTTTCTGTCTTTCTTTGGATTTCAATGTACTTTTTTTGCCCTGTGATATCAGCTGTTTGATGGGCTTAAGAGAAGGTATGATTATGTTGATTGACCTTTTTCTTTTTATTAAGGTGGAAACAATATTCTTTTCAGCTCTCTCCATCCTAGATAGAAGTGGAATTATGTTTACTGTCAAATATATTTGATTTGGGCTTATGGCAAGATAAGCATGCAGATATTTCTAAGAAGTAGTTACAAATGTGAGACACAAGACATGAAAATTCAGGTGTCACCTATAGATGTGGTCATCAAAACTGATAGAATAGATTTTTTAAAAAATTTATTTATTTTATTTATTCATTTTTGGCTATGTTGGGTCCCTGTTGCTGCACGTGGGCCCTCTCCAGCCGTGGCAGCGGAGGCTACTCTTCATTGCGGTGCGCGGGCTTCTCATCGCGGTGGCTTCTCGTTTCGGAGCACGGGCTCTAGGCGCGTGGGCCTCAGTAGCGGTGGCTCGCAGTCTCAGTAGTTGCGGCTTGCAGGCTCAGTAGCTCCGCGGCATGTGGGATCTTCTGGGACGAGGGCTCGAACCTGTGTCCCCTGCATCGGCAGGCGGATTCCCAGCCACTGCGCCACCAGGGAAGCCCTAGAATAGATGATATTTTAGGGGAAGAATAAACTGGAAAAAAAAACTAATGGTTGGAGAGACAGAATGAAATCATTGAACTTACTGAAAAAAGAATAATGTTTGTGTATATGTGTGTATTTGATGGCAAGTGGATGGTTGAACAAAATAATAATTATATATTTATATATAGTCTGCCATTCCAGTTTTATATCTGGTTTCCTGCTATCTGAGCCTTTTAGTTAAGCAGAACTGTTCCTAGAAAATCATCTGAAAGTTTTTTCTCTCTTCTTTCTCAGCTAGTTAATATTGATACATCCTGGCTTTATCAGCAAAGAAAGAAATCACTACTTCTTTTATTTTTTTTCTTCAAATTTCATTAATTATTTAAAGTGGTGCTGCTCCAAATAGCTAAAGACTGACAAAAAAACCTAATGGTGATTCATTCATTTCCTCTGCCAGAGCCACATCTCAGCCCAAGGGCTCATGATGGCAGCAGCATGAGGTTAATTCTGGAATCACAGGCTGTTTGCCCGAGAATTGTTAGTTTTACTGCTCTTCTCTTCTGGGTGGGGAGTTCCCACTGATTGCATATACAGAATGATAGATAAGAATTAGGCTTTCTAATTGGGAGTTAGGTATTTTGAGCAAAATTAGGGATGATGTAGGTAGGGTGGATTAGGTTGAAATGACAACCCCCCCAACAAAGCCCTTAAAATATATACACATACTAGATAACAAAGCCAGTATCCACCCTCAAGAACAAGGTAAATCACCAAACATCTGCAATGTCCTACTAGTTTTCTGGCAATAGCAGCATAGTATGATAATTAAAGTAATTAAGGCTCTGGACTCTGAGTCTAAATACCGGTTGCATCACCTGCTAGCTGTGTAACCTTGAAAAGTTATTTTGACCTCCCCAAGTTTCAGTTTCCTCTTGTGTTATATAGGGGTTAATAAGCATAACAAACATGCATCAAATATATGCTACGTACAGTGTCTACTCACTTATTCACTTATTTTTTTATTTTGAGAGTGAATAGAATTATTTAGACAACAAAGTATATGTAAATATTTATTTTTGATTTAACCAACTGGAAGAAGGGTCAGAAAAAAGTATTCTGACTTAAGCTCCAAAAGGGATAAAAAAGACAGAAAAGAGAGGAAAAGATAAATGGGACACAGTGAATAGGTTTAACACATGTAGCTGGAGTCCCAGGAGATGAGAGAGAAGGGGGGAGAAGTTTATGCTGCCAGACCCTTTCTAAGCACTTTACAGATATAACCAATTTAATCCTCATAAAACCTCTATGAGGTAGGTACTCTTCTGGCCACATTCATTTTACAGAGGAGGAATCCGAGGCACTGATAAGTTAGGTAACTTGCCCAGGGCCGCTTAGCTCCTAAGTAATGGAGCTGAGATGTAAACCCAAGCAGCCTGTTTTCACAGCCCACATTCTAAACCAGTCCAAACCTGAGAACATTATATGTATTAACTCATGAAATGCTCACCCAAAAGCCCTGTAAGATAAGTACTATCATTATCCTCATTCTCTGAGTGAGAGAGGTTAGGTAATTTGCCCAAGATGACACAGCCAGCTAATGATGGGGCCAGGATACAATCCCAGGCAAGTCTACCTGTAAAGCCCACCGTCAAAATCATCATGCAGTATCCCCTCTCAGGAACAGTACCTACATCATAGCGTTCTTGTTCTTGTGAGAATTAAATTTAAATTAAGTATTTAAAGCACTTAGCCCATTGCCTGGCACACACTCAGATGGTAGGCCTACTACTACCACTACTACTACTGTTACTGGTTACCCTCTGATGGCTTGTGGCACAAGGAGCAGTTGCAGTGAGGCAGGAATAGCATGAATGTATAAGAGCGTACCTGATATGACACCCTTGCTCTCTTGCTTTCTCTTCCTAAGAAGAGGGTCTTTGCTGGAGAATCTTTGTATCCCTCTTCATTTACCTCCAAGGCCTAACTGCAATATAGCAGGCGACTGGATACCAGAAAAATTGTAGGAAAAGAGAAAGGGTCATAAATCTTTTGCTGGGAGTTTTTAAAATTTGATAGAATTCCAATAGATCTTAACTGACAGCAAAGCTAACACAGAATACCACCTCCCACCTCCCAAATGATGCCAAGGCATTTATAACAGTAAGAGGTTTTGTATCATCTTTACTCTGTGCCAAGTACTTTTCTAAGTGCATTTATGTTAATTTACATATTCCTCAGAAGAGCCTTATGCGGTGAGTGCTATTATTCTGTCCATTTTATAGAAGAGGTTCCCAAGACCATACAGTCGTTAAGTGGTAGAGCTGGAATTTGAACCCAGTTTGGCTCCAGAATCCAGGCTCTTATGTTCCTCTTACATTGGTACTAGATTTAACACTCTTCCCATATTACTGACTACTGACATATCTTATAAAGGAAACAAAAGATTAAATATATAATTTAAAATACAAAGTAGGCATTTTTGATGAAGTTGTTTTGGGGTCCTCCCAAATTAAGGATGCCTCCCATCTCTCTCCATTAAATTGCATTTTGATTCTTTTACCTATAATGCTTTCAACCTTTCACCAAAGGTGAGATTCTTGATTTGTTCTGGATCCATTTGGGAGGGCTTGCTTGGCTATGGAATGGATAGAGGTATCTTCTTTCATCCACAGCCAAGCCTGTGGAGATAATCAGGTGGGAGGTGCTCGGATGTTGTCCTCCTCTGCTTTTTTTGTGGGGGGCTCGCCACTCGGCTTGTGGGATCTTAGTTCCACAGCAGTGAAAGCTCTGAGTCCTAACCACTGGACTGCCAGGGAATTCCCACCCCCCTGCCTTTTATTACTTTGCCTAGGGTAGAAATTGTTGGCACATACTAGCAACAAATGACAACCTCATTTCACCTTATTTGGGATACTAAGAGATCAATTTCTCCTAATTTATTTATGAAGAAATACTTATAATACATATATATTGTATTTATATAATAACATAATATAAATATCAATGCATAATATGTAATGCATATATTATTCTATATATAATATGTAAATTGTATATAATATAAAAATATGTGTATATATCTCGAAAGACCAAGCAAACAGGATTTGTAAACAAAGGAGATTTAGGGAATTTGTAGGTCTTACATGTTTTTCTTCCTAAGTGCAGATATACAGCTTATTCTGTTTTTTGGAAGGGACAACGGAAAATTTACTGTAAGTAGCAGTATACAATAGTCATGGCCTGCTAATCCCATCTGCTTCTCATGAGAAGAACAAAGATCTGTGAGGCATTTGCCCCCTTCTGTAAGAGGTTTTCCTGAGGGGTTTACATAATCACGTGTTTTGCTTGTTGACTCCTTGGTGGTACTGGATTGGACAATCTATGCTGATATGTAACACATCGATTAATGCATTTTCCAAACTCATGGCCAGCTGTATTTCTATAGGTTAGATCTTATAATATAATCTATAAATGTAAATGTAATGCTATTTTGTAGTATTTTAAGAGATATTAGTGAAGGACTTGAAAAATTAAGAGACAGTATAATGCTAAACCTTTCTCTTTGGATAGTTCTGGCTATTACTAATGTGAATTTGTTGATACTACTCTGATGCTAATAGTAAATTCTTTGAAGGTAAGGTTTTTATTTTGTAGCCCATAGTGAGCCTAACATAGTAACTTGGATGTACTAGATACTTCATTAATATTTGTTGAACATGTGGATGATTAAGTAAGTATAAATATAAATATGGATAGATGGATACATCGTGTTCTGTTTCTCTGGAGAATGCTGACTGATACAGGCCCTCATCCTCAGGGTCCAGTGTGGCATCCATATTTCAAAAGCAAGATGCAGGAAGGCCTGTAGGAAGAGGATCCAAGAGCAAGCTCCAGGTCTCTCTTGAGAGGTTCCCAGAAACTGCCACAGGACATTCACTTTTACATTCCATTAGCCAGAGCCTAACCACACAGGCCACATGAACTATATAAACACCGCTGGAAAATGTTCTCTTTATCCTGGGTGGCTACCTGCCAGCTGAATGTTCTAATACCAAGTAAGCAAGGAAAATGGATATTGGGGACAACTAGCAATCTCCCATTACAAAACCAAACTTAGGTCCACTTGCCTGCGTGTGGTAAAGCCAATCTACTGACACTGGGTGGTGGTGAAGGACAGTGCAGCGTTTATTGCAGGGCACCAAGCAAGGAGTCCAGGGCAGCTAGTGCTCAGAAAGCCCAAACTCTCCGATGGGGTTCCGGAAAGCATTTTTTTTTTTTTTTTTTTTTTTTTTTTTTTTTTGCGGTACACGGGCCTCTCACTGTTGTGGCCTCTCCCGTTGCGGAGCACAGGCTCCGGACACGCAGGCCCAGCGGCCATGGCTCATGGGTCCAGCCTCTCCACGGCACGTGGGATCTTCCCGGACCGGGGCACAAACCTGTGTCCCCTGCATCGGCAGGCGGACTCTCAACCACTGCGCCACCAGGGAAGCCCCGGAAAGCATTTTTAAAGGCCAGGTGAGGGAAGGGGGTTGCAGGGTATGCGATCAGCTTGTGCACAGTTCTCTGATTGGTCAGTTGTGAGGTAACCAGGCAGTGTCACAGGGATTAACATTATCGATCCTTAGGCTCCGAGGCCTGGTGGCTATGCGCTCATGGTCATCAAGTAGTTAGCATCTTCCATTTGGTGGGAGTTTTCTCGTCTGTAAAACAACTCAGGAAATGTGCGTCATATACTGTTATCTAGGTACTTCAGGGAGGTGCTAAAGAAGAGGGCACGGGGAGGGGTCTGTCCCAGGAAGGCCCCATGGGGTACTGCTTAGTTACAAGCCCAGTCTTCAAACTGGCACCTTCAAAGTCATTTCAATTAAAAATTCGATTAATTAAAAGTTTTGTTTTCCATGATAATTTAAAAACTTAACTCTCATGTATGATGTCACACAACTATATAAAATAATTTGCTTAGAGTGGAAAACTACTTGGTGAACACGTTTTCACCATTACATTAATTTTCTTCTAATATACAAGAATAAGAACCCTAATCATGCCTTTTATTATAAAACTGTATTCCCTCCAAGCAATATTTAAATGAAAATACAAAATATTAAGTTTATTTTAAAAAATACAGTCAGGGCTTCCCTGGTGGCGCAGTGGTTGCGCGTCCGCCTGCCGATGCAGGGGAACCGGGTTCGGGCCACAACAGAGGGAGGCCCGCATACCACAAAAAAAAAAAAAAAAAAAAAAAAAAAAAAAATACAGTCAAAAAATTTTTCCCCAGAATACAATCCAAAGTTACCAAATTATAACTTTGTCTCATTTGTTTAACACTGAAATTGCTTGAGAAATAAAACGTGTTGCAAACTGAATTGAAGAAAAATCAAGTGAATTTCATTTTCCCAAAACTCATGATATTAAAAAGATAGGCACAGGGGTTAGAGGAAAGAGAGGGATAAATAGAGTACAGGATTTTTAGGACAGTGAAACTATTCTGTGTGATATAATTGTGGATACTTGTCATTATACATTTGTCAAAACCCATACAATGTACAACACCAAGAGAGGATCCCACTCTAAACTGTGGACTTCGGGTGACAATGATGTGTCAGTGCAGGGTAATCAGTTGTACCACTCTGTGGGATGTGGATAATGGGGGAGGCTATACATGTGCGGGAGCAGGGGTATAATATGAGAAACTTCTGTACTCTCTATTATGTTGCTGTGAACTTAAAACAACTCTAAGAAAGAATTTCTAGTTTTTAAAAAAGTTGTGAATAGTGGCAAGTCAATTTTTGTGAATCAAATAATATTTTTCATTCATTTAACAAATACTTATTGCTCTCCTACTATGTTCCAATTATGGCAGAAGATACAAGCATCTTGAGGGACTTTTAGAAATACCTGGGAAATAATCTGTTGGAAGGTAAGACTTCCTGGGGTCAAGCAGGTTGAACTCTCAGGTATTGTTATCTAGAAACTGAAGGGACACACTAGTATTTGAAGGTAGGAGAGACCAGGCTCATCTTTTATTTAAAAAAAAATTTTTAATTTGTTTTTATTACTTCCTGGGGTCAAGCAGGTTGAACTCTCAGGTATTGTTATCTAGAAACTGAAGGGACACACTAGTATTTGAAGGTAGGAGAGACCAGGCTCATCTTTTATTTAAAAAAAAATTTTAAATTTGTTTTTATTATTTTATTTTATTTATTTTTTTTTTTTTTGCGGTACGTGGGCCTCTCACTGTTGTGGCCTCTCCCGTTGCGGAGCACAGGCTCCAGACATGCAGGCTCAGCGGCCATGGCTCACGGGCCTAGCCGCTCCGCGGCATGTGGGATCTTCCCGGACCGGGGCACGAACCTGTGTCTCCTACATCGGCAGGCGGACTCCCAACCACTGTGCCACCAGGGAAGCCCCTAAAATCAAATTTGTTTTTAAAAATGAAATTTTACTTCTATCAAAGTAATTTTTACGAGCTAAATAATAACGAATTCTTAGGTGAGAGGCTAAATTATTGTAACATAAACAACCATGAATACAAAGGCTCAAGCAAAATAGAAATTTATTTTTCTCTCATTTAACAGTCCAGGAGGGTAGGTAGCTCTGCTCCAAAGGGTCATCCAGGGACCCTTCTACCATGTTACTCCCAAATTCTCTAAGGTAGTTTTCTTTTCTGCATGGTTGAAACTGGCTCACCACCAGTAAGTCCATGTTCCAGCCTGAAGGAATAGGAAAAGAAGAGAGGAACACCAAGCAGCTTTCTTTTAAGGACATAAATTGGAAGGAGCGACGCCTCTCTTTTCATATCCCGCTGACCGCTTTAGCACAAAGGGGAGCTAGGAAACAGTCTTTAACTGAACAGTCACATGTCCAGCAAAAATTCAAGAGGTTCTATTACCAAAAGAAAAAGGAGAAGAATGAATATTGGGGACAGTTGTAGTCTCTGGCTTAGGCACTGGAGAATTTCCTTGACTGACTGATGATTCTTGGCCATCCATTCCTATTTAAGAGTGAGGCACTGAGGACCTGATTTGAAGATTGATTTGTGGTAGTGAGCAGGTGGGAATTAGGCTTCACTGTTGGTTCATTTGACAGTTAGACAGTTTTTTCCTTGTATGTGTGAAACTCCTAAATGTCAATATTTGTAGGGCTTTTCTCAGGGACTGTTCAGTTTTTCCAGAAAATAGTCTTCCAATTTGGCCTAAGGACAGATGTATTAGTTTCCTTAGGGCTACGGTTACAAACTACCACAAACTGGGTGGCTTAAAACAATGGAAATCTGTTCCCTCACAGTTCTAGAAGTTGGAAGTCAGAAGTCAAGGTGTCATCAGGGCCATGCTCTGAAGGCTCTAGGGAAGACTCCTTCCTTGCCTTGTCTTTAAAATAAACTTTTTTTTCCCTATCAAAGTAATTTAAAAAGCTAAATAGTACTGAATAAGTAGGTGAGAGTCGAAACAATTTTCACAAAGATACCCCCAAATACAAGGCTGGAGGATTCGCCATTGTATTTGATGGCTCCCAGCAATCCTTGATTGACGGCTCCTGGCAATCTTTGGAATTCCTTGGTTTGTAGCTGTATCACTCCAATCTCTGCCTCCATCTTCACTTGGTCTTCTGTCCACGTGTCCCTGTGTGTTCTCTCCTCCTACAAGGACACCAATCATTGGATTTAGAGCCTACCCTAGTCCAGCATGGTGTCTTCTTAACCTAATTACAGCTGCAAAGATCCTATTTCCAAATAAATTCACATTCTAAGGTTCTGGGTGTACATAAACTTTTGGAGGACACTTGTCAGTCGACTACAATAGGTATTGGTGCCTTTTGTCCTGGAACCAGGGCAGGAGAGGGGGGTCCATTAGATTGGCTTAATCTCTTCTGTTAGCCCTTTGTCTTCCTACTTTACCCCCAAGCCTGGACAAAAGTCAGAGCCTCTTTGGTTCAGGGTCCCCATATATCTATGGTATCATGGTGAAAGTGTTTGGGAATATGGTAGGGGTGGAGGATGGGGGGGGTGGATATGGAGTCATAAATTACATGGGGTTGAAAAGGGAACCTAGGGAGTCTAATTATTTTCTGTCCAGATTTTTCAACCAATCCTTCTTTCAGCCCCAAACCTTACCTCTGCCATTTGCTGTATCTTGGACCTTCAAGGTGAAGCCTTTCCATGGTTCTAAGGTTAAATCTCCTTCATTCTCTTTAATATCCTCCCTTCCTGAAGCTCCTACTGCCCCCACCAATTTCACCCCCAGCAAGCACTTAGGTTTTGGCCTAATCCACCCTGCATAGTCTGTTGCCACTTCTTCATCCTTCCCCATGGTTAGGCAGATGTTCAAATTATATTAAAAGATACAAGAAGGGTTGAGTATGTGTGGGCTCATGAGAATCACATAAGATATTGTGTCTGAAAGCACTAGGCATATAATTGTCATATAGTAAGAATTTGAAAGGTATTACTTGAATCTGAATTTCCTATAATAGTGGTGTTTGTAGAGTCGTGCTTTCCATATATCTAGATGTTCATATGTTGAATTTGCATCAAGCAGGCTAATATTTTAAAATCTTCATCTTTCATTTAGAAATATTCTCATAAAAATAAGTTTAAATATGTTTCAAGGAATCTTCAATTTAGAATAATAGGGCCAAATAAATTTAACAATATTAACTTGTTTTTAAAAGAAATGCTTATTTTTGGGGACTTCCCTGGTGGTGCATTGGTTAAGAATCCACCTGCCAATGCAAGGGACACAGGTGCGAGCCCTGGTCTGGGAAGATCCCACATGCTGTGGAGCATCTAAGCCCGTGCGCCATAACTGCTGAGCCTGCGCGGACACAGGTGCGAGCCCTGGTCTGGGAAGATCCCACATGCTGCGGAGCATCTAAGCCCGTGCGCCATAACTGCTGAGCCTGCGCTCTAGAGCCTGCGAGCCACAACTACTGAGCCCACGTGCCACAACTACTGAAGCCCGCGCAACTAGAGCCCATGTTCCGCAACAAGAGAAGCCATCACAATGAGAAGCTTGCGTACCACAATGAAGAGTAGCCCCCACTCACTGCAACTAGAGAGAGCCCACGCGAAGCAACGAAGACCAAATGCGGCCAAAAATAAATAAATAAATTTATAAAAAAAAGAAAGAAATGCTTTTTTTTTTTTTTTTTTTTTTTTTCCGTACATGGCCTCTCACTGTTGTGGCCTCTCCCATTGCGGAGCACAGGCTCTGGACGCGCAGGCTCAGCGTCCATGGCTCACAGGCCTAGCTGCTCCGCAGCATGTGGGATCTTCCCGGACCGGGGCACGAACCCGTGTCCCCTGCATCCGCAGGCGGACTCTCAACCACTGCGCCACCAGGGAAGCCCAGAAATGCTTATTTTTAATGTGACATTTGATAAATATAACAATCTGGAAAAATATATTGCCTGGAAATTTTCATATGCAAATATAGAATTAAAAAGTTCAGTATATTTAAAATTCTTAAGGAATCAACAAATTTATAATTGTAGTTAAAATGGTTATATAGAGTGTGCTAATATGAAGACAATACTACTTTAATTTAAAACTTCTTTTAAAATGAATTAATTAAAATCTGAGAATATACTGTTAAAGAAAAATATATTAATAGCAATTAGTGTAGTCATTTGAAACTTTTTCATCAAATCCTCAGTTTTACTTAAGATACTACATTGGTATGTTATTAAAGAAAAAAATTACTTCATATAAATTACAAGTCAATTTGGTCTTTAATTAGGAAAAATGGTTATTTGGACACCTCTTTTTCCTCTTTTGTACATAACAATTTAACATTTCTATTCACAGTCGTTCTTTAAAGAAAAGTTTTAGAGCAAATATTTGACTTGGGGAGTATAATTCATCTCATTCCCACTCCTTCCCTCCACTTAGGCCAGATAATACTCTTATTCAGCCATATTATATAAACCTCAAACAAATTTGAGCTATTATGTGTTCATTAATCCTATATATTGGAGCTTCAGGTTTCATATGACAGCAGCAAGGATAGACTAGCAGTTGTGGGGAAATAGCACCATGCTGGGGCTTGACAACCTTGCCTGTATCCACATAGGCCACACAGGCAAGACTGAACCTCAGCTGACTTGGCAGAAGGCTTGTGATTCTCCCAGAACAGGGGAGCATGGGAGGCTTGTGAGTTGTTGCTATATGGCCTTTTCCTACTCGCTCCCTGTCTATCAGGGAGGGTATCATGAAACTGCTTCCCATCACCTCCTGGGGTCTGATGAGGTCTAGGGCTTTCTGCCTTGCCCCCGCCCCCTACCTAGGGCACAGCCACAGCCTGTAAAACTGCTTAGCTGCAGGGTGGCATTGGCTTCTCAGCAAAAGGGTGTCCCATCATTTGTGTGGCAGTCATCTGGCCTCTTATGTTTTGGTGTTGCCATGAGCAAGGTCCATGGGGAGCTGGCACCTTTGGATAGTCTTCTTTTTTTTTTTTTTTGCGGTAAGTGGGCCTCTCACTGTTGTGGCTCTCCCGTTGCGGAGCACAGGCTCCGGACGCGCAGGCTCAGCGGCCATGACTCACGGGCCTAGTCGCTCTGCGGCATGTGGGATCTTCCCGGACTGGAGCACGAACCCGCGTCCCCTGCATCGGCAGGCGGACTCTCAACCACTGCGCCACCAGGGACGCCCTGGATAGTCTTTTTGCTGTCCATGTAAGTCATAAACTGTCTGAATCTAAAAAAAGGCTCATTGTTTTTTTCTGGCCAAATCTATTAGTCAGATCTTACCTTGCGCTTGACAAAAAAGCTAATAACAAAGTTTGCTAACATATATATACATATATACACATATATGTATATATATCATAAATATGTCAGGAAAAGATGGATTGTTTAACATTTTGGGACAACTGGCTGTTTAGGAAAAAAATGTATCTCCATTTCTTACAGTGCCCTCTTCCCCCCCCCGCAAAAAAAACGCCTGCTGATGCAGGGAACACGGGTTCGTGCCCTGGTCCGGGAAGATCCCACATGCCACGGAGCGGCCAGGCCCGTGAGCCATGGCCGCTGAGCCTGCGCGTCCGGAGCCTGTGCTCCGCAACGGGAGAGGCC
>NC_041228.1:33198228-33255179 GCF_002837175.3 Physeter macrocephalus | reverse complement strand
CGTACCGCAAAAAAAAAAAAAAAAAAAAAAAAAGGGGGGGGGTGGTGTTTCCCTGGTGGCGCAGTGGTTAAGAGTCCGCCTGCCAATGCAGGGCACATGGGTTCGAGCCCTGGTCCGGGAAGATCCCACATGCCGCGGAGCAACTAAGCCCGTGCGCCACAACTACTCAGCCTGTGCTCTAGAGCCCGCGAACCACAACTACTGAGCCTGTGTGCCACAGCTCCTGAAGCCCGCGTGCCTAGAGCGTGTGCTCCACAACAAGAGAAGCCACTGTAATGAGAAGCCCGTGCACCGCAACGAAGAATAGCCCCTGCTCACCACAACTAGAGAAAGCCCGTGCGCAGCAACGAAGACCCAACGCAGCCAAAAATAAGTAAATAAAATAAATTTATTGAAAGAAAAAAGAAAGAAATGAAACCACGATAATGCCAATGAGAAAATGGATACATTTTTGAAAATACTTTTAGAAATGAGAGGGCCTTTAGTATGGTACAAAGTACAGACTACATAGCAAAAGAATGATAATAAGGTGACAACATAAAAAGTTGAAACAGCAATATGAGAAAAATGCACCATAAAAATATTCAAAAGAAAAAAGGCAAACTGGAAAATATATTCTCAACGCATAAGACAGCAAAAGACCAATTTCCTTCATGTGCAATTAAGTTTAGAAATCAGTAAGAAAAAGACAAAAAAGGAGAAGCAAAGACATTTTGCAGTAACTCTCCACAAATGGCCAATAAACGTTTGTCATTCATAATTAAAGAAGTATTAAAATAGCAGGAAGGTATTATTTTTCATCTATTAGACTGACAAAGATGAAAGAGAGTTGTAGTACCCAGTGCTGCTGAGGGTGTAGGGAAACAAGCACTCCTACACAGTTGGTGGGAGAATAAGTTTGTGCAACCTTTGTTAGAAGACAGCATTGGCAATTACTTAAAAATGTAACAGGGAAAATTCCCTGGCCGTCCAG
The DNA here is from genome assembly GCF_002837175.3 of Physeter macrocephalus. Taxonomy (NCBI): domain Eukaryota; kingdom Metazoa; phylum Chordata; class Mammalia; order Artiodactyla; family Physeteridae; genus Physeter; species Physeter macrocephalus. Next base: position 33,254,206 of record NC_041228.1, on the reverse strand, counting down.
TGGTTAGGACTTGGTGCTTTCACTTCCCGGGGTCTGGGTTTGATCCCCGGTCAGGGAACTAAGATCCTGCAAGCTGAGAGGTGCAGCCAAAAAAAAAGTAACATACATCTACCATTTGACCTAGGAATTTCTTTTCTACGTACCCGTGCATGAGTACACAAAAATGTGCAAAAAACTGTTAATTGTAGCTTTGTTTGTAATAGCAAGGAAACTGGAAATAACTTTAATGCTCATCAATAGAGGGTTGGTTCAATAAATTATGGAGCTCTGCTATAAATGGAAAACTATGCAAAATATTAAGGATGATGGAATCATACAGTACGAACATGGAAAGGGTTCCAAGATTTAGTTTTAATTAAAAATGCAAATTGGTAGAACAGTATGTAAATTATGATCTCATTTGCCTTAAGTACATATTGTATATGCATAGACATATTCTGAATGATTTTGGCGGAATCCGTTAATACCGGCTACCTCTGTAGAGTGGGACTGGGGATAAAGAGGAAAACTTTTGAATTTTCTTTTGCCATGAGTATAGTTTATTTTTAAGAAGCTACTTAATATAAATAGTAAAAACTTACACCATGCCAATACTGTATACATTTCTAAATTTGTACAAATTCCTAAAAATGTTTCCTAAATCATAATCTTCAAATTTAAATTTCAGTTTTTCTGTGAGTCAAAGCATTAAGAATAAACAAAGGCCCAACTCATTTTATACAACACTGGAGAAAAAAGGAGTTAAAAACATGGCCTCAAGTAGCTTATAACCTTTCTAGTAAAGCTTTAAAGAAAGAAATATTTCTTACTTGCACTAACTCTAAGGAGAGAATGATTTGAGAAATAGGATGCATCCATGTTGTTACAGCCAAAGGAACTGAAAAAGGTCTCTTTCTGGCAGTTGGATTTGAACTGAACTTTGAAAATGAGCCAATTTAGTGAACAGGGCAGCAGCAAGGTCATTTCAGCAATACACTGGCACTTGCACAATCAGTAAAGCAAGAATGGGCTTGGCATTGTGGGAGAAGTGCTTAGATAGATGTCCCTGTCTGAAATGAGTATATGTTTTAGGCAGTATTGGAAAGTAAAATTTATACAAGGAGGGTGAATTTGGATGGTGGAGGGCTCTTATTTTCTCCCAAAGAGAAGCTTGGCCTTGATACTCGAGGCAATGTAGATTCTTGAGAGGATGAATGGTGACATGATGAAAATAATTATTAGGAATATTAATCCGCTGGCCTTAATACAAGACAGATTGAAGTCTGGTGAAGTGGCGGTTGAGAAGGAAAGAAAAAAGTAAGAGTAGAGAAAATGGTTAAAGTAGAAAGAATTTAGTGACAGTATAGATATAGGGGACTCAGTGGAGGAGTCAAAGGTAGTTCTCATTTCTTCCAGTCTACAAGCCTAGAGAAATTGATTAAAATGCTCTAGGCTCTAGACACTGTTAACTGGTTTATTGAAGCAAATGAGGACCATATTTCTCCATCTTTTATGTACCTCTTGGGTATAATTTCTTCCCTTCAAATTCAGGAATATATGTAGATAAAGTTTTTTTTCCCCAGCCATTTCTTCTGCCATTTTTTTCTCAGTTATATTTGTCAAGACCCAACCCACAATTCCCCCTGATTTCAATGCTATTTCTCTTTTATTTTAACTTCTCTAAACTTTCCTCTAACTGAATTTTATACCTTCTTTTACTAGCTCTTAATATTATTTCAACTCTATTAAATCTCATACTCCCAATTATTACTACATATTTGAAGCCATTAGGGACTTATCTTTGTACCAGCCTAGCACAGCATCAAGCGCAGTAGAAAGTAATCATCAGGCACCATGGGGCTCTATAATTAAATTGATGGTGATGGTACTAGCCAAAGATGTCCCCATGTCTTTAGTCTTGTTTCGCTGAGATTTTCCTCCCTATTTTTCTACCTCCTTCTCTTAGGGAAATTACATGAGTTAAGAGTGCTTAACTCACGCTTAAGAATGATCTTATAAAAACTTTGTAAAAATATGATGTGTCATGATGCTGTGTCACAACCCTTTTCTTATAAAAGCTAAAACACAAAACCTTCTGAAGTTCTTTCAATGAAAATTCTGGAAGGAAAATCTCTAGGAGGAGAAGCCAAGCAAATGACCCTAATTATTTCACCTCCATTTTCATCTCCCCTTGGGAAGATTTGTGCTGTCCCAATTTGAATTATGCTGGGTACCAAACTCTGGTCCAAAATGTGAACAATATTTCCTTCCTTGGTTCTCCTTAGGACAGAATAAATAAGTGGTCATTTTGAAAACTTCACTAAATATTAAGATAGAACAAAAAATTAAAGGAAATAGCAAAAAAAAAAAAAACCCACCTCAAGCGTAAAAGATGTGTTTTTGATTATGAAATAATTATAACCATACAGAAACCTTAAAGGATTAGATCAATTCTGCAAGCACGGTTTCCTTGCCTTTCATCTCCCTGCCTCTATATGACAAGGCATCTCAGTACCATCACGAGACGGGTGTTTTCATCACATACTGACTCATTCTTGGACTAAGGTTTAGGAGACTGGCTTAAATGTCTCAGATTAATTGGGGTCTTCTTACGCAGTTCAGGTTTCTAGCTTGAGGTATATACCTTATCCATAGTGGATTATCGGAATTCACACAATATCTAAACCTTTCTGGCTGAGGTTAACAGATCTGCCAACTTCTTGAGCATTCTGTGAGGAAGTGATCTAAAGGGTCATCATCATCATCATCACAAAGTGACTTTAATCATATCCCTATAACACATACACAGTAACAAAAGAATAGTCCTTTCATAGAAACACATGGGAATGAAGAGGGAAAAAACATCAGCAATCCTGTAGCAGAAAATTATGACCTCCTACACTCAGCATTAAAAAAGAGTTTAATCATTTTTCTTCTTTTTCTAAAAAAGTAAAATTAAAAAGGTAGATTAAAACTAAAATGAAGATGATCTAGGATTTGAAAATGTGAAGTGATGTTTTATCACTAACCAGATATATTTAATTTTTTTTCAATACTTAGGTTAACAATAAAGGCTAAAAGCAAAAGGAAAAAAAAAACCACCTCAGCATTTTAAATGAGGAAAATCACATTCCTATGCTTAGATGTTTTTCTTTCAAGTGTCAGGATTTTAGAGTCAAAATATTTCCTATCAATTGCTGGTTTATTAGCAGGGCTTATTGATTTTTAATTAGATTTAATAAATATTCAGTGGTATAGAAAGCACTATGCTAGAGAATAAGTGAATAATAAGAATAAGGCATTTCACATACCTTCAGGAGTTCAAAATTCAGTGGGGAAGACAGAACAATTATTGGAACCATTACCTAAAAATGCATTTTTTAAGGTTTGAGAAAGAGAAACTGCAGTAGTTATTTGCATACTTATTGTTTATTGAAACTGTTTTTAGAAATGAGTTTATTTTTTCATAACATGTTAATAATTCTCACCTCTATACTTTGCTATGTTGTTCTGGTGAATCTGACTTTATATAAAGAGTCTTCATTTGATTTAGCATTATTAGGAGAATATTTAATAGAGAGAAAGAAAGCATTAAGTGAGTGCTAATGATCTCAATTTATAAATAAAAGGTTGCCTCACAATTAGACAGCTGGATTTGCTTTCTTCTTTTGAAATGCAATGATTCAAGGAGAATTTTTCTAATTATTTCAGATCAGTCATATTTAAATTAAAAATGTAAATTAAAAGTTAAAATGCCAGCCAGCTGCAAATCTACAAGCAACAGTTGTACTGTGAAGCCTTTATTATTAGAGACATTAGATACACAAATTTCAAGTCAATATAACATTCATTTCAATATAACATACTGTGCGGTTTCCATTAACATAATATTTTGTATAGAAATAGCAAAATATTTTTATACAAAGCAGTGGGTCTGTCATCACTTCCATTTGCAAAAGATGAAGACTGTCAATAATTAGTCCTGTCTGCAAGACCATCTTGGGTTCTAATGGTTAGGGGAGCAATAAAGAGGTCAAGGGAGCAGTTATGAAGTAAATGAACAGAATATGTTTTCCCTGATACCACGTGAGGAGAAACACTTTGCGAGATCCAAAGGAAATAAGAAACTTACATTGAGATGATCAAGGCTAAGAAAGCCACTTGTGGAGGCATAAATATAATCATCAAACAGAGCTATTAGAAAATCATATTGGCCTCAAATCTGAAAGTAGAAATGGGATTCCTATCACTCCCCTAATCCTATTTTGGGGAGCGACACTTCCTGAGTTATTTTACCCAGTGATCCATTACCTAGGTTGTTCCTCTCCCCCAGAACTGTTCTAAGAGCTGTGATACTCTTTTCTACCCACCCGACTTCTTTCAACCACTTAGTTGCACTTTCCAAATACATAGCACTGAATCCACCGTACAACTGTTTTATCCTTCAGGGAGTGCTCTCTATATGTGCTTAGTGCTGAGTAGGAATATAATGTCCCTGACTTCAGGAATTTATAATCTACTGAGAGAGGCAAGACATATACATAGTATAAAGCAAGTCAAAGCAGTGTTTATAGAAACTAACATCGTCAAACAGATAGTCTTTAACTGGGCTTTAGGGATGGTGGAGTGGACATTCTTGGCTCCATAACCAATATTCATTATTTGCTTTCTCACTATTAACAGCATTCAGACTTTAGCTGGGATAATATCTTCTACCATAAGCTCAAGTATTTGGAGGGAACCTGATCCCACCTCAAGTTTCAGGGGGATTTGTGGTTGGTTTGATTTAATCACTGGCACATTCCATTTCCCCTGGTCACATCATTGTTTGGTTGGGGCTGAGGGTGGGGGATGGGAAGAGGAGACTATGACCCAATCAAGGTGAATTTCAGGACTCTTATTTGGAATACTGGGAAGAATTTCTCTCTTCCTCAAATAACAGGGTACATGAATATGAAGCCTGGAACAACTAGAGCCATTTTTTTCCAGGTAGTAAGTCAGCGAGAGGGTCAAGGAAATATACAGACAAGGGCACTGCCAAGAGAACTGCAGAGAAACAGAGGTGGAGCCACTGGATCCAGCCAATCTAAAACCTGCCTTGGGACTTCCCTGGTGGTCCTGTGGTTAAGGCTCCGCGATCCCAATGCGGGGGCCTGGGTTTGGTCCCTGGTCAGGGAACTAGATCCTGCATGCTGCAACTAAAGATCCCGCATGCTGCAGCATGCTGCAATGAAGATCCTGCGTGCTGCAACTAAGACCCAGCACAGCCAAATAAATAAATTAATTAAATAAAAAAAAAATAAATAAAACCTGCCTTGCCACCAGGCCAAACATTTCCTTATTGTTTAACCTAATTTAAGGTTTTTGTTGGTCCGTTTGTTTTACATGTAGCTGAAAGCCTTTTGATTTCAAATAAGTAGACGAAAGAGGCTGACGTATTCCAGGCATAAGTGGCATTGAAGAGATGCAAGTAAGTCAGAAAGCCCTTGAAGATAAAGCGTAGACCAACATGTTTGGGAGGGAGCGTCTATAGAATGTAACAGTAAAGACAGGTGTAAAAAAAGTGGTTCAGAGGTAGATGCAGAAAAAGTTAAAACTCTGGCTACAGATTTTGGACTTGTTTTGTAGGCAGGATCAGTTGTTGGATTTTGATTGGGTAATGTAAGAATAATAAACATTTATTGAGCACTTAATAATGTGCCAGGCATATACATGTATTACCTCATTTAATTTTGAGCTCTTAATGAGGTGCTATCTGTTTCCCTGTTCAAGAGATGAGGAACATGCTTTGTAACATGGTTGATAAGTGGCGGAGCTGAGGTTAGAATCCTTGCATTCTGACCTTAGAGCTGGCACTCTGAACTGTTGCTTTAGTCTGCCTCCTACATGTCATAGTAAAAGGGGTGTTTTTAAAGGTTGATCTGATAGCAGCGTACTGAATGATTTGGAGGGGAAAAGTAGAAGAGACTGAAGCAAGAGGAAATAGTTCTGGCACAAAATTTTAGAACTGAAGAGAACATAGTGACAACCTTGTCCTGTCCATTTTACCTGTTTAATTTTTGGCCGTGCCACACACATGCCATGCAGGATCTTATTTCCCGGACCAGGGATGGAACCTGCGTCCCCTGCATTGGAAGAGCAGAGTCTTAACCACTGCACAGCCAGGGAAGTCCTAGCCCTATTCATTTTATAGATGAATCTGGGGCTCAAAGATTGTGATACCTAAAATGACATAACTAATTGGTGGTATACGGAGTCCAAGTCCGGTGAACTTTCTCCGACTAGGATATTGCAATTATTTAAGTGGGATGTGATAATAACCTAGGTTAGAGTGGTGGCAATGAGAATAGTTTACGGGATATCTCTGAGATATGATAAAGAAATAATTGATAGTTTGCAGGGGCTGATTACATATAAGAAAAAACATAAGGAGTAATCACAGATGTTTTCGACATTCCTGCCACAGAAGATTTGGGGCTGGGGGGTGGGAGTGGGAATAATGATTCCTATGACAGAAAAATAGAAGTTGGAAAAGGAACTTTTTGTTGTTGCTGGGGAAGGGATAGTGGATAAATTCTGTTTTAGGCATATTAAGTTTGATGTGGTAGTGGAATCCTCAAGTATAAATACTTCATAGACAGCTGAGAATGAAGAAGTGAAATGAGATACAGTTTTAGATATTCGCTTCATTGAGGTAGACGGTGAAACCAAAATTTTGTCATTCAACATCAAGTGAGAGTAAAACAAAGTGTGGGCATTATTATTACTATTATTATTATTTTTAATCTCCTGCATCCACCTGGGGTCCTTTTAGTTACTTGAAAAAACATTAGGGGAATAAACTTTCAGTTATTTTGAAAAAACTTTTGAAATGTTTCTACTGGATTTGAATAAAAATCTTCCAGTCAACAGTGGAGAAATGTAGGCAATAACTTGCTTAAGGCTGTACCTTATCATGGTCATCAATTCAATACATATTTGTATATTAGAAACTCTATTTATAAGGTAATTAATTCCTATGTGTGTATATTTTAACAGTAGGGTGGCCAAAGTCCTTCCACTTTACTTTTGGTACTGCTTGCATTTTATGAAAGATTCTCATCTATAGTTTTAGAGTAAAATCTGAATATATCCCAATTATCCTTATACCATCAATTGTTTTTGAACCTATTTCCCCCACTTTTTGTGGCTGCAGTAAAAAGTAAAATTTACCTTCATGCCACCATTTTCTTCCTTATGCTTTCTCTAATGTGATTTTTATCTGTGAATCTGAAACATCATTTGCTTATTTTCACATTTCACAGTGTTTTTTCTTATCAAGAAAAAATGGCTTGGAATGTAAGGATTTAAAAAAATAAGTTGATATAAATGAGAACTAAAAAATTGTCTTCTTTTTCTACTGACATTGTAAATATTATGGTTATTTCCCCAACATCGATTTCAGTCTTCCCCTTTTATGTGGCAACCATGTGGCTTGGGTAGGCCAAGCCTCTTGCTACGATGATGGATTCAGGTTAGTCACACCTATGTCATCAGAGCCTGGACTGCCCTGGCCCCAGGGATGAATGAGAAGTGCTCTAATCAGTGCACAGTTTAGAACTTCTGTTGAATGGATATGGTAGCAGACTAGCTTAGGTATGAAAAGGCCCTGATTATTTTTGTCAGCCATATTAGTTCAGTGAAAGTAATCATTGTTAAAATAAAGTCAACACCATGTACAGATTTAGAATGAAACTGAGTCCTTGATAAAACATAGCTAGACTGCTAGACCAATCAATTCTGAAACCTTATCCACTTCTGGATTTTCTAGTTAAATGAGCCAATAACTTTACTTATTTGTCAGTTTGTGTCGAATTTTTCTGTATACATCACTGAAAGCATCCCATGAGGTAAAGCATTATTTCTCTGTTGGTAAGCTAACTGTTGTTATGGGGAAAAGTCCTGGAATAGACTCTTTCTTTAAACTTCTATACTCCGTTTTTTATTCTTGACTAAACTACTCATGACAGTTGCACAAGGCTTTAAAATTGAACCTTATTTACTTATTGCTTACATATGGGGAATAATGTATCTTTTATCATTTTCTCAAGGGTGTTATGATCTTGAGACGTCTTCTGGGATTTTCAAACCTGGATGTTGTTTCTCAAAAGAAAACAATGTTGAGTCTGCCATGATCTCCTCACCTTCAATATGGTTTTCAAACATTCCCGTTTCTTTCTTTTCAGCTCTTCTGCCCATTTTTATTTATTTATTTATATTTATTTATATTTATTTATTTATTTATTTATTTTGCGGTATGCGGGCCTCTCACTGTTGTGGCCTCTCCCGTTGAGGAGCACAGGCTCCGGACGCGCAGGCTCAGCGGCCATGGCTCATGGGCCCAGCCGTTCCGCAGCATGTGGGATCTTCCCGGACCGGGGCGCGAACCCGTGTCCCCTGCATCGGCAGGCGGATTCTCAACCACTGCGCCACCAGGGAAGCCCCCATTTTTAATTTTCAATTTGAATTTCTTTTTTAAAAAATTAATTAATTAATTAATATTTATTTTTGGCTGTGTTGGGTCTTCGTTGCTGCACGCAGTCTTTCTCTAGTTGCGGCGAGCAGGGGCTACTCTGTTGTGGTGTGCGGGCTTCTCACTGCGGTGGCTTCTCTTCTCTAGGCACGTGGGCTTCAGTAGTTGTAGCAGATGGGCTCAGTAGTTGTGGCTTGCGGGCTCTAGAGTGCAGGCTCAGTAGTTATGGCATAGGGGCTTTGTTGCTCTACGGCATGTGGGATCTTCCCGGACCAGGGATCAAACCCGTGTCCCTTGTGTTGGCAGGTGGATTCTTAACCACTGTGTCACTAGGGAAGTCCTGTTCCCGTTTCTTAATTCATTGTCACACTTAAAAAAAAAACTAAACTATCTTACAAATAAACAAAGAATAAAGATAATGGAATGTTTTTCCTAATGTTGACTCCTTGCAATACAGATGTCTAGATGAGCCTCTATTAGTGCTGTCCAATAGAAATTTCTTCTGAGATGAAAATGTTCTATATTGATGCTGTGCAAAATGGTAGCCATTAGCCACATACAGTTATTGAGCACTTGAAATGTGACTAGCATAACTGAAGAATTGAATTTTTAAAAATTTTTATTGAAATATAGTTGATTTACAATGTTGTGTTAGTTTCAGGTGTACAGCAAAGTGATTCCATTTTATATATATATATATATATATATACACAGATATATATATAGATATATATAGATATAGATATTCTTTTTTTGATTCTTTTTCATTATAGGTTATTACACGATATTGAGTATAGTTCCCGGTGCTATAGTAGGTCCTTGTTGGTCCTTATCTATTTTATATATAGTAGTGTGTATATTTTAATCCTAAACTCCTAATTTATCCCTTTCCCCCTTTCCCCTCTGGTAACCGTAAGTTTGTTTTCAATGTCAGTAAGTCTATTTCTGTTTTATAAATAAGTTAATTTGTATTTTTTTTTTAGATTCCACGTGTAAGCAGATATGATATTTGTCTTTCTTTGTCTGACTTACTTCACTTAGTAAGATAATCTCTAGGTCCATCCATGTTGCTGCAGATGGCAATATTTCATTCTTATTTTTATGGCCAAATAATATTGCATTGTGTATATATACCACATATTCTTTATCCATTCATCTGTTGATGGACATTTAGGTTGCTTCCATGTCTTGGCTGTTGTAAACAGTGCTGCTATGAACATTGGGGTGCATGTATCCTTTCGAATTTTAGTTTTCTCCAGATATATGCCCAGGAGTGGGATCGCTGGATCATATGAAGAACTGATTATGTTTTTTTGGTTGTGCCATGTGGCATGCAGGATCTTAGTTCCCCAACCAGGGATTGAACCCATGCCCTCTGCATTGGGAGCACGGAGTCTTAACCACTGGACTGCCAGGGAAGTCCCCAAGAATTGAATTTTTAATGTTACTTAATTTTAAGTAATTTAGTAGTAAATTAATATAAATGTAAATTTACTAGCCACCTGTGGCTAGTGTGGCTATGGCTAGTGGCTACCATATCAGACAACACAGCTCTAGATCAACCTTAGACTATTACAGAGTTAAATAGAAAAAATGGCAAAAGATTGTTGTAGCCAAACAAGTGTACTTTTTTTGGCTGCGCTGCATGGCTTGTGGGATCTTAGTTCCCTGACCAGGGATCAAACCCATGCCCCCTGCAACGAAAGCACAGAGTCCTAACCACTGGACCGCCAGGGAATTCCCAAAACAAGTGTACTTTTACAGTCTTTTCTTATCTTTGGGATGAAGTTCAACATTGATTTAATGAGATTTTATTCGTTTAAATCAAATTAAGTGATAAGAATTCCCTGGCGGTCCGGTGGTTAGGACTCGGCGCTTTCACTGCCATGGGCTCCGGTTTGATCCCTGGTTGGGAAATTAAGATCCCGTAAGCCATGCAGTGCGGCAAAACAAAACAGACAGACGAAACAAAAACAGAAACAAAAAAACCCCCCAAACACCAAATTAAGTGAGTTTACTGGATTCTTTTGTGGACTCTTCTCTCTCCCTCACCTGTCCCAGCTGATTGGTCACTAAGTCCTATTCTTCCTACATCTTCAGAATATTTTAAAGATATCACCTCCTTTCCATCTGCATTACCACTGTTCAGGTCCTATCTGACCTTTATTATTTTAACAGCTTCTCAATTTTTCTTTTCACTACCATGCTTGTTTCTCTCCATTTCACTTCCTACCTTTTTATAGAGTAACCTTTCCTAAAAACAATCTCACCATATCACTTCCATTCTTTAGAATACACTTCACACTTAAAATGTGGTCCATGGATCAGCAGTGTAGGAGGCATTGCCTGGAGCTCATTGGAAATGCAGAATCTCAGTCTCCACCCAAACTAACTGAATCAGAATCTGTATTTTAATGAAATATACAAACGTGATTTTTATGCACATTCAAGTTTGAGAAGCACCGTTATAGGATGAAGTCCAAACTCTTTAACATATCATAGAGGTTCTGGTCTAGCTCAGTTTCTGACATCATCTCCGGCGACTGCCCCTTTCCAATCTCTTAAAACCCATATTCATTGTTGTACAAAATAATTTGTAATTCTGAGTATTCACCTTTGTTCCGCTGCCTAAAAAAACTTCTTTGCCCTGATCTTCAATACCCATTTGAAATTTTTCTTTCTATGGTTTCTCATAAGAGTTAGGTGTATCTTCTTTGTACTCTACAGAATTTTATAGATACCTCTCTTACAGCATGTATCAAATGGATTCTAAGTACTTGTGTGTCTCTTATACTACACGTGAACTTTTTGATGTAAACATTTTTCATATAGTCATGCTGTTCTCAGTAGTTCCTGACCCATGCTTGCTGTTTGAATGATATGTTTCAGAAGAGAGTATTAGATAACGGCAGTATTTCATACAATGGCTACATTCAAAAGGTAGAAAGAATCCTTATAGAGGATTTTTATTTTACAAGAGGAAAACTGAAGCCCTCAAAGTTGAATGACTTTCTCCAAGTTATTGGCAAGGTGACATTCTTCTCTGCATATACTAGGCACCCCACAAAGTATCCAGCCAATAAATACGATAAACTTATTTTTCTCTCTCTGGTTTTTGGATGAACTAAATTTCCCTTGACTAAGTAAGGTAAAGACTCTAATAAACTTGGATTATTCTCTATCTCTTCTGCTTATCTTTTCCTCACCTTTCCCTTGTGGGAAATGACAGGACTCTTTTCTATCTCCTCTTCACTTTAGTGTCATATGACGCTAATCAGAGAGATAGTGAAGTAATTAGGGATGCAGTACCATCAGTACACAGCTGATAGTAAGCTTTGCATCTCCTTTCATCAGATCTAAGATGCGGTTTCTTGAATTTCAGTGTCTGGCGGAGTAAAGGACATGGACGAAGCAGTTGGATCAGGCACCATCTTGATAAGACCAAAGCAATCCTCATAGGCAGGGGGAGATATTTGAAGTATACAGCAGTCAGTTTACATTGCAAAAGATAAACCCACCCCTTGTCTCTGAAAGCCACAGTATTGTGGGAAATCTTGGATTACAGGCTATTCCTACGTGATTAGATTTTGGCCAGATTTCTACAATCCCTTCCTACAGGCTCTCAAATAAAAACCATTCTTTTCTTCTAGCTGGGAAGCCTCCTTTGCCTTTATCTTCTTGTACTGTATTTCAGCCTATGTTGATGACTTCTATATCAATTATTTATTATGTTTGGCTTACAAATCCTAGGCAGTTTGATTCATTTTGCCATGATTCTTTGTTAAAAGGTGGGCTCTGTTTTCCTGGTATTCCTTTTAGCTATTTCTGGATTCCAGCTGGGGTAAAAATCTTGTCCTAGGGGAGAATATAATTTAATTAGAGTGATTTACTTTTTAAAAATTTACTCTTTTGTAATGGAGAACTCACTAACTCTATTTCAACCAAATTTATTAAATGTCTACCATATAGTGTGGTAATTACAGGATGGTTATGACATAGACCTTTCCTCTGGGAAATACTGTTTGAATTTTATAGGAATTTCTATACCCATTATGTATTGTACACCTGAGCCTAATTCATATTACACTAAGTAGAGCACGACTGTAAAATTTGAGGTGCAAACTGGGATACTTTGATAGGAGTTGCAACTAATAATTACACCTGATCAACAGATTAAACAAGGACTGTCCTGGGCAAACTGGGATAGTGTCGGGCAAACTGAAACATTAACAAAACATTTATTTCTGTTATAATTTTTTTTTGCATTTTAAGTATTATAGTTATTAGGGAGCAGTTTGGGTTAAATATAACTATTTTATGATGCCTATTACATGCCAGACACTACAGTAAAGTATACTCACATTTTAGTCAGGGAAACAGAATATATACATATAGCTATATTAAACAATTGTATATAGTGGCATGAATACTGGATAGAAAGTCAGGATACCTAGATTGAAAATTTGCCTTGAAATTCAATCTCTTCCTTTGGTCGAATCACTAAACCGTTCAGGCTGTCTTCTTACTTATAAAATGGAATGATACTTATTCTTTGTAGGATGGTGTGAGAAGGTGGTAAAAAATGTGAAAGCAGCTAACATACTATCTATCCAACAAATAATGAATGCTTGACAATGAATGTCGACTTTGTTGATTTTCTAGTTTAATGAAAGGCAGCTAGAGTGGAAGTTAGAGACTCTTATTTTTTTTCTAAAAACTTTTATTACAAAGAAATTTTTACTATCATCTTCCACGGCCAATTTCGCCCCATGCACACCCCGATCCATATTATTTTGAAGCAAACTCAGATATCACATAATTTCATCTATAGGTATTTTAGAATGTATCACTAAGGATTCTTTACTTTTTAAAAACATCATCACAATATCATTATTAACCAAAGAAAGCAACAATAATTCCCCATTATCATCAGGTACCTAGTTACTGTCCAAATTTTCAGTTCTCTTATAAAAGTTTTTTTACTTTTTTTTAAAAAATCAAGGTCCAAATGAGGTCCACAAATCCTTATACTTTGTTGATGTCTTTTAAGTTCCATTTAAAATATAGATCCCCCCTCCATCTCTTTTTAATTTTTTTTCCTTGCAATATATTTGCTGAAAAAACTGGGTTTTAGGGAATTCCCTGGTGGTCCAGTGGTTAGGACTCCGCACTTCCACTGCTGGGGGCCCAGGTTTGATTCCCTGATCAGGGAACTAGGATCCCGCAGGTTGCGCAGCACGGTCAAAAAAAAAAAAAAAGAAAAGAAAAAAGAACAAAAACAACAGTTGGGTTTTGCCCTGTAAAATATTCTATAGAGTGTTCCACAGATTGCAATCCCATGGTGCAGTTTAATCATGGAATAAATTTTATTTGATATCAATACAAGTCTTGTTCAAGTAAGCTCTGTCATTAACATGCACATTTGTATGTCTTGTATGGTATCTCATATATTGGGTCTACTTGCAATTTTCAAAGATTCCTATGGTGTTCCTACAACGTGCCTGAGTGGGGTAGAAGCACTGTGTTTAAGAGAGCAGAGACTAGAATTGAGACACTTCGTTGTGAATTCTGGTTCCACCACTCACTAGTTGTCTGAAGTAAGTCTCCCTTTTTAGGTTTCTAAAATGGGGTTAATATCTCAGTGGGTCATTGTTAGGATTAGGTAAGTGAAGCGCTTAGCATGCTATCTGACACACAGGATGGCTCTTAAGTGTTAAAAATATTTTTTACAATGAGGATAGTAAATTTGGCCTTGAGTTTACAATGAAGTTGGGGAGATGGAATGGATACAAAAAAGTAAATAAGTATAAATAAATATAGTCAAAGTGATCATGGAGACTGAGACTTAAAATGGAACTTGATGGAGGAATAGCTCTGAGAAGAGAGTTTTATTATATACCTGCTACTCTGCATGATGCTGTAAGCCCAGTTGTTCAGTCCTCACAACCACACTATGAGGGAACATTTCTTACCAGGTCATGCGTGAGAAGTCTGAGGCTCCAGGAGGTCACTATCTTGTTCCAGGTCACCAGTTAGTGGGGGACCATGGTGTAGTTTAATATGTTCCTCTTTTCTCAGTATTTCCTGTAAATTGGTAGGTGGATCTAGAAGATGTTGTAAATTCAGGTTTGATTTTTTTTTTTTTTTTTTGGCCAGACAACTTCACAGGTTGTATAGTTTTTCCATCAGGAAGCACATAATGCCTGGTTAATTACCTTTTATGATGTTAGCAGCTGTTGCTATTTAATTGATATTTAATGCCTAGATGTATTTTTTTCATTAAGGGTTTTATATTTATTTCTGATCTTATAAAATTCACTTGTTTTTTTTACTTCTGAAAATGGTCTGAGTTGTAATTAAGATGAAGATATAATTAAGAAAATATTTATATCAGTTACACCTATATGTCCCAACCTCCAATACTGTCCTATTTCACTTTAAAGATGTGCTCATTGATTGCTAGGAGGGAATAAAAATAGAAATAACTTTATAATGCTATAAGTGAAAGATGATTAGAATATGATTTTCCCAGACCTTTTTAATATAAATGGCTCTATGGGTTTTATGACATAATAATTAAGTAATAACCTCCTATATTGCTAGGTACACAAAAAGTAATTAATAAAACTTATCTACACTAACATCCTCGAAATTTTTCATTACTTCTTGGCTTCAAATACCAATAATTAAACTGTACTAATCTGTAGCTTCTTTTCTAGGAACAAACAGTGTATTCTTTCTCTGATGCTGTGCTCTTTTGTTAATCACCAATTTAATATTCTTATTTTTATTTAAAATTGCAGTATGGTCCTGTAGTCACAGTTAAGCACTTTGAGTTACTTTTCCAATAATGCTGATTAATTTTTGATGAAGCAGTCATATCCTTCCACCCAGTTCCTGGTCAAGAAATAACATGTTGTCATCTGACAACTGGCAAAGATTAACAGTCAGCTGTGGCCACTGACTGACTCACCCAGGGATTTAAACCATGACCTTGGCCTCATTATCATGCTGTTATAATCTACTGAGCAAAATAGCCAGAAAAATAAATTCTGAAGACAGGAAGTAAAAAATTCTGCTATTTGTATCTCCAAACCTAAACCACTGCACATCTGTGTCCTTTCAGCAATTCTCTTAGCAGGTGTTTTGGAAATGGATGAGGAATTGAAGGCAAGATATTCTCCTGAAAATCAAAGCTGATCATGTCAGTTCTCTGGCTAAAGAAACCGCCACTGCCTGCCTAATGCCTATAGGACAAATTCAAATTCTTCAGCAGAGCATATAAGGTTGTAGCAGAATCTTGCCACAGCCTATTTTCCTAGCCTTATCTCTTGCTGCAACTCCCTGCTTCCCTCTCTTCATACTCCAGTAACAGTGATTTTTCTCATTGTTTTGTGACTGCTCATGTAATTGTGCATATATTTATCGAGTCTCTGTAATATATGAGACAGTTTGATAGGCCCTAGGGAAACTGGAGTGAAAGTCATACTCCTTGCCCTTAAAGAATTCATGGTCTAGTTGAGGAGGCAGACAGGGAAATAAATGGCTCCAACAGTGTGTGACAAGTGCTATCTGTGAGCAGGGTATGTGCTGTGCTAAGAGATCCTGGGACAAACAGGAGGAAGAAGGAAAAAAGGGAAGCATGAGCCCATGGTGGAGAAGACAAAGAAGTTAACTGACAGAGAGGGAGGTTATGGGAGAGGGAGTAGAAAGGGTGGTCCAAGTTGAGGGAATAGAAAGTCCCAAAGACGAGAAACTTTACATATTCAGTAAAGCGCAAGTCAGTTGTCACGGCTGAAGAGGGGTGCGTGTTCGTAGCCTGGGTTGGAGATAAGGCTACAGAGGTAGGCAGTAGCTGAATCCTAAAAGAGCCTCTATTTACCTTGACAAAGAGTTTAGATCTTACTTCTCTGCACCTGTGTTTCCCTCTTTCGAGGCTGCTTTTTCCTTTTCGCCCACCCAACTTAAACCAGTCATGGCAAATTCTCTCCCCAGAAATTCATTCAACAAGTATTTGTTGGAATACTTACTATATGCCATGTATTGTTCTAGGTGCTTGGGATACATGAGTAAAAATCCTACTCTGTCCCTGTGCTTATATTCTAGTGGGGGAAGTTAAAGGTTAACGATAAACGTAATAAGCTGGGATATTATTCAACTTCGAGTGAAAGTAAAGTTGGAGAGTGGTAAGTGTTATGGAAAAAAGAAAAAGTAGGGTAAGGTAAAGGAGACTGGAGTGACCGGGGAGCAGGTGGGGCAGGCTAGAGTATTGAATAGGATGGATAACTAAGCAGAAATATGCAGGAGAAGAGGAGTCAGCTAAGTGGATATCTTGGTGAATAGTGTTTTGGGCAGAAGAACAGCTAAAGGAAAGCCTACAAGGGAGTAGTAGATGAGGTCAGAGAGGTTATGTGGGACTTGCAGGCCATTTAAGGAGTTTAGTTCTGACCCAGTCAAGTGGGGAGCCACCACAGCATTTTGATCAATGTAGTGACGTGGTCTGACTGTTTTAGGAGGCTTTCTCTTTATGCTGTGTTGAAAAAAGACTGTAAAGCCACAAGGATAGAAGCAGGGAGATCTATTAGGAGAAACTGAGATGATTCCAAGCATTGTGAGGCAGCCAGATCTCTTAGCAGAGTACTGAGCCCTCAGTAAATTCTAGTGATTATTTCAGTTTATGATTTTAGTTTAGATATGCCTCCTATAAATTATTTAGTAGATTACAAGTAATTAGCCCTTACTCACATGTAAAAATGAAAGTCCACAGGCTTACAGTCTTCACAAACTTATGCTTCTATAGGAACTGAAGAAAGGACTTATATTTTGGAGTTAGTTTGTGGCCTGTCAAGAAGACCTTGAGAACTCAATGAAGGATGAAGATGAAGACGGCTAGTTACTTCTAAAGGTAAATAAGAACAATGCACTTTCAACTCAACTTCAGATGCGTTCATATATTTGATGGACATGCCCAAGTAAAACATAATGCCATTCAAGATATAATGAGATGTGATAAAACATTCTAGGTAAAATACTAAACCGGAACAGAGAAAACAAAACACTTCTAAGATCCATATTGTAGTAAAATCAAAAGATACTAAAATCAAAAGAACTAAAATACCTTTGGAAGGTATTTTAGTTCTCAGCAGAGCAATCTTACTTTAAATTGGGCCTACTACTTTGAAAAGTAGCCCATTTGAAATTCTATGGGATTCTATCTATATGTTATATAAATACTGTGACAAATTTTTATTTTGAAAAGGTGTACGAATCAGGGTGGAAGATGATTTTAAGATGCTTCCACTGCTAAGGATTCCCTTTAATAGGAAAAACACATGTAGTTGTTTGTAGTAAAGAAATGTAAAAAGGAAACACACTTCTGCTTTATTCAATCCTGTAAGAAGTCAGGTGTCCCAGTGATACCAGCTCATGCACACTGAGTTTTATATGCTGGCACTGTCTCCAGGCAGGTAAGAGGCAGCGGGGGTTCTGAGAGACAGCTGCAGGCACCCAGCGTGCTTTGTGTCTGGTAGAAAACAGTCCCTGGCCCAGGGTGTGACTCTACTATAAAGGAAGCCAAAGTCTTCCAATTTGGACAACCTCTTTTAGGTTCACATTTTATGTACTCAAAATAAGTATGCTATTTTAGCCTCAGGGTAGTCTGTTTCTGCTTGGGTTGATAGCTGGCTGGGGAGTGGAGGTGGTGTTACTTTAAACCTGGCTCAGAAACAGTTGAGTAAGGTAGAGTGTTCCACCCATCCTTTTTGTTTTTAGTTCTGTTCTCCTTTCTTTTAAAGGAGCTTTTAGTGTATTTCAGCGGCAGTGAGGGTTTCCAAGGCAAAGGTCACAGATATATGTATTTACTGGTACCTGTCATTGCATATGAATGGAAAGGAAAGTGTGGATGTTATTTAAAAACTCAACATTTAAATTTTAGGTAAAAAGAAAAATCAGTCTCTCTAGACGTATTCTCTTTGTTTTCCACTTCCCAGTTTCTCCTCCATTATCTTTTATTGTAATGCACCTAGTGTAATTCCCAACCTTTACTATATATTAGTCACTTGGGGAATTTTCAAAATATACCCATGACCAGGGTCCTAACCCCAGAGCCTGATTCATTTGCTCTAGGGTTACACTCAGGTGGTATTTGAAAAAAGTGACCCAGGTAATTTTAATGTGCAGCCAGCGTTTAAAACCACTACGGTTTCAAACAGGAGTAAAAGTATCTAGGTTCCAGTTGCAGTGCTGCCATTTACTAGCTGGCTGATCTTAGTCTTCTATTTCCCATAGGATAATGAGGTTGGATTAGAGATATATAAAAATTATCTTAACTCTACAACAAAATTACATAAATTGGGATTCATATGATCTCATCAAACTAGCTCCAAAGAGATGAAAACGGAATTTTTTAGAGTGTGAGAGTCTGATTTGAAGTAGGTAATATACATACATACATACATACATACATACATACATAAAAGCACTTAAGTAAGTGCTCTTCCCAATTACAAGGGGTGGGAGAAAAGAAACATAAGACATTAATGCTTAGAAATCACAAGAGACTTCGAGGGCTGCTGTGTCTATCCCCAGCTCTCTTAAGTTGGGAGCTAGTTAGGTGGTACCTGGGGGACAGAGAGGGAGGAGAGTTTGCTACACACCAAGAAGATACATATAATACAAACCCCAAAGGGCTTACACTACTCAACAGAGCATAATCTGGCCGGGTACTAAACAGAGCTAGCGTGGAACGTGGGGTAGGGGTGTGTACATATACGTAGACACACACCCGCGCACGCGCACCCCCCCCCCCCCAACTCTGTCATCCACGGTGCTTGCGGAGAGCAGGCAGAAGGGCTGATCCCTGGCAACCCGCCCCCGGGCCTCAACCCCACCACTCTCCACCAGCTCCCCGTCCCGCCCGCACCCAGAGGGCTGTGGGCCGGGCCCAGCCCCACCAATAACAGAAGGCAGCGGCAGCCACGGCCATCCTCCAGGAGCGGGTTTCCTGTCCACTCTCAACCTCTTTCATCTTACCCGTCCCTGTGCTCGGAAAACCAGACTCTGACACTAACCCCATCCCCTGGCTTCCCTCCCAGTTCTCTCTAGACTAGGCCCTCCAAAAAGGACCAAATAGAACCGAAGCCCTTGGCCCAGCAGCGGCTCATCCTCACCTTCCGGTTGATCCTTAGTCCTTTCGCGCTCCCACTCGCAGCCTCTTGGCTCGTCCTCATCCTCACGCCTGTCCCAGACAAACCCTATCTTCCCCAACCTCACCTCCCCGCTTCTCCAGGCTCTCCTACGCCCTCGGCTCAGTAGCTCTCCGAGCATTCTTTGCCATGGGGACCCCACGCCACGCTTACGCTCTCTCTCCTTCCAGGACCCCTCCCACGACATCTCGAGAGTCCCTCCAGGCGCGCACACTGTTTCACCTGCAGCCAGACACCAGGCCCGGCCCTCGCCCTCCCGTTCCAAAACCCTGGGAGCCCTCACTCCCGATCACACCCGCTCTCCGGACGCGACACGCCCCGCCGCCAGTGCCCACACCCCTAGTCTTCTGCCTCTCCAGCTGACCCACAGGGCGCCCCCATCCACCTCGGCTCTCGCTCTTTCCTCTCTCCCGACGCCGGCTCGCACGCTCCCATTCGCCACACCCCCGCCCTTGAAACTCCCGCTCCCTGCCTCCGCCCGCCTCACACTCTTAGCCTCACAGCATCTCCCCGCCCGGCCCCGCTCCACAGATCGCGTTCGGGAGGGGTGGCCGCCGCCCGCTGGGCGTCCGCCGTGCCCGGGCCTCAGCGGCCGGGAGGTGACGCGGCCCCGCGGGAGGAGCCCGGGAGGCGGAGGGGCGGAGGAGGCGCGGCGGCGGCAGCGGCGTAGGGACCGGGCCCACCGCACCCACTCTACGGACCCAAGGGCGGCGGCGGCGGCGGCGGCTGAGGGACCCTGGGCGGGCGCGTGATGAGAAAGGACCGGCGCCCGACCCTGCTGCGCGTCGGAGCTCGCTTAGATGCGGACGTTGGCAGCCGCGTAGCCCTGGCCCCGGGACTCTCCGCCGCTAGCCCTTGTCACCCCTTCTCCGCTTTCGCTTCCCGGCTCTAGCCCGGAGGGGTCTCTGGCGGCCGTCCCCTGCCCCGCGGCCCTCTCCTCGTCGTGGCTAGAGGGGGCGTCCTCCCTCCGCGGCGCCGGGAGCCCTGTGACGCGTCAGCCGGCTGGACAGCTCAGCTGCTTCTCTGGGAAATTAGCCCCTGCTTCCTCCCTCCCCCCCCTGCGCCCCTCCGGCTCGCGGGACGCTGCCTCTGGGCACTCGGAGCGAGTTCCCCGGACTCCCCCGGGGGGCTGGGTCGCAGCCTCCTCTTTCTCCTCTCGAGCGGGGCGCGCACCGCCCGCCCTCGCCGCGACCGTACACACTCGCGCCCCGGCCGGCGCGCCGCCCTCGTGCCCGCTCCCTCCAGTCACCCCACCCTTAGTCGTCCCCGCCACCTTTTACTCCACCACCCTCGCCCGCCGCTCCGCTCACTTCGCGGCCCGGCCCGGCCTCCCGCCCCTCTCTCCCTCAAACCGCTCACTTGCTAGCCCTTCGCCCTCGGGAAGAAGACACATTTCTCGGAGCGCACTCATCAGCCCTCCCTTCCCCCGCGCTCGCCCTCCCCTCCCCCCGCTCTTTCTATCTTGGAGGAGGGGGGCTGTCGCCTGGGATTGAAGGCCATTGATTTGTATGTATTTGTCCCAGCGCCGGAGGCTGCCCCAGCCGCCCGCGCGGGTGCCGCCGCTGCCGCCGCCGCCAGTGGAGTTGCCTCCCTGCTTCCCTAGGGTGGTTAGACTCCACCAAATATGTCGGCTCCTGTCGGGCCGCGGGGCCGCCCGGCTCCCACCCCGGCGGCCTCTCAGCCGCCTCTGCAGCCCGAGATGCCCGACCTCAGCCACCTCACGGAGGAGGAGAGGAAAATCATCCTGGCCGTCATGGATCGGCAGAAGAAAGAAGAGGAGAAGGAGCAGTCGGTGCTCAAGTAAGGACCTGGCTCCATCTTCCCGCCTCCCTCCCAGCCCTCCGCCCCTTCGGTCTCTGCCCTGCGGCCGCCTGCGCGCCCCGGATCGCCGCCCTCCCTCCCGCCGGCGGCGCCCGGGCCACGAGGGTTGCGGCTGGCGGCGGCCGCCGGGGCTGCTTTCTGGGTATCAGAGCGCGGGGGTGTGTATCGGGGAGGGAGGGCGCCGAGGCCGGCTGAGGGGAGGGTCGCGAGCCTTTGGACGTTGTAATTTTCCCGGGCGTCCTTCTGGCTTTCCCCGCGGGCCAGTTCGGCTCCGGGGCCCCGGCGGGGCTGGGGCTGAGCCCAGGCTCCGCGCGTCCCTTCTCCCTTCCCGCCGCCCCCGCGCGGAGGCAGTGACTGGGGCAAGGAATCCAATATGGCCGTGCACAGGTGCTCCCCGGCAGGGACCCGGGCAAAGGCGCGCCGGCCGGGGATGAGGGCGCCGGCGGGGGCGCCTCGTCGCCGCCTCCGCAGGGCGGCTCGGAGAGCAGAGCTGCCCACTGTCGTCGCGGGCAGGAGGGAGGCTGTGCGGGCGAGGGGCCTAAGCTCTGCCGCGTTTCGGGTGGGTGTGCGGCCGCCGCCATCTTCCACCCCCTCCCCCTCGGCGGGTTCTAACACCCTGCACTCTGCTGCTCTTCCTGTTTGCAACTAGTAAATCTGTTTAATCCTGAAGGGACTCTGAAGAGACTCCAGTTCCTCCCATTACTGCGCTTTGGGATGCTTCCTACCTTGTGAAGTTCTACTATTCGTGCTGATAGGCTAGGCAGCCGGGATTTTGCCGAGGGTGGGACGGTGAAAGCAGCACCCAGGCACCCGCGCAGTTTAGCGGCTGTGTAATTTCAGCACCAGGGAACTGTCCGGACAGATATCTGTAGCTTTGAGACTCCTTTTCTTGTCAGTCTGGCAGAGATTTGTTTCTGCAGGTTTGCTTTTAAATGTTTTACGGTTATTTGATTTCTCAGTTACTACGTGAAAGAGAGTGCGCAGAAGATGTGTAACCCTTCTGATATTTTTCCAACTCAACTCTTTCATTTTTGCTTGAAATGCATTATTCATTGAGATTAATTTGTACAGTTTATATGCCAAAGGTGCGACAGTTATTTTCTGTGTTATCAAATATACTTTTCCCATATTCTCCACAGAAACACATAGTTGAAAGTGTAAGAGTTCCTCTAGGAGGGAACTAACACACTGACCTCTGATCATTAACTTTTAAAAACAGGTTGTTGCATTCAGTATTCTTTAGCACTTACAAAGAAACAATTCTCTGTCTATACATACATATTTGCATATTTTAATGAAAAATACTCCTTTAAATAATAACAAATGTGTCAAATATATTTGCATGTCCAAGAAAAATACTAGTTCTCAAAAATATTGAAGCACTCAGAGAGCAAATGTGCTCCTAACATATTAACTGAAATAAAGAAGAATTGCTTCTTTGAAACTTATTTCTGGGTTTGAATACTTGTTTGGGAGTGTGATTTATTAGTAGGCTCGGGAAATGAAAAAGGTTAAGAGATTTGAGTAGCTTATTTCAACTAATAAAGAATAAAACATTATTTTAAAAAGTTTTTTGAGCATACTTCTAATTTTGCTCAACTTCACTATATATACTAACAATGCCAAGCTTTTTGATGACTTAGATTTGATATTTAGATATATGAATCTGTATTTTTCACTATAATTGCTACAAAATAAGTATTTTCAAAATGATGCTCAAATTAAATGTGGTTTTATTTCTTTGACTCACATATTTGGATGTAGAATGTGTTTTTATTTTTTTATGGTATGCTAAATCATGATACTTACTGGCTAGTTCACTATAGTTCCAAATCTATTTATTGTTCTAATATATAGAAATTTAAATGAAGTTTTGAGTACTGAATTAAGAATTACTCAAAATGAACTATATGTTATATAGTGTGAAAGGGTTTTCCAGGTAGGTACATGTGAATATATTACATTTCTATGTAAACCTACATACTGTGCAAATCATATAAAGTTTGTGCATTCATATTTGCATAGTTTTGGTAGAAACAAGCATTCTCTACACATATAGTTATACAGTATATAAAATTACATTGATGAAAAATCTGTTCATATTTATTTAAAATATCTATTTGCATTTTTACCTAACTGACACTTGGAAGGAGTCATACCTCAAAATGATCTACATGGTTTCGGAGTTATTTTTGTATTCATTTTAACAAGAAGCTATTTGGAGGTTAAAGCATAATATATTGGAAACTTTAATTTTTAATGTTCTTTAAAAATACTTTCGGCTTTTTGTAATAAAATAAGAGTAGGCAAAGAAAATGAGGAAAAGAATAGACTTTATAATAGAATGATAATAATGGAAGACAAATTGTTTTGAAGAATTTGACAATTTACTAAGTAATATATTTTCAATGTTGTTTATTAAGTTACAAATGCTATTTATAAGAAAAAAATAATACTAATATTCTTCAATGATTACTATTTCCCATTAAGTTTTAGGGGCCATTTATCTGGTCATGACTACACTTTGTTTCTCTTTAGTGATGTCCATTTAATTGCATGTTAACATTTATTCTGAGAGAAGGTCATGGGCAGAGAGAAATAAACTGAAATTCAAATTCACGTCTGCTGCCTTTTAACAACTAGGTTAAAAAACAAGTTTGCTGTGTGAAAAATTGAAACTGTTGCATGAAAATATTTTTGCATGATCTGTGAGTTTCAATATTCATGTAAAGTATTCATACAAAGTGGAGTGTGCATACCCAAGGGCATCATAAGATGATGTATTGGATTACAGGAAGAAAATAATTAAAACATATTTACATTTCTATTTGAAAAAGAAAGAAATTAAGCTTTACTAATACTTAATATATAGATTGACAGTATGAAGATGCATATAATTTATAAATAAATATACATATTTTAAGAAGTTCATGCCTGAGATATTTTTAGTGAGAGAGGTGAGCGATCAAAACTGATTGAGACCACTACAGTAATCTCTCTTCTAAGGAGCCTGAATAATTAAAAACTATTTATATTTATTTAATCATTAGCAATTTCTTCAAAGTCTAGCTGAATATCCACATACTCTGGAAGTCTTTGGTCACCATCAAATAATACCATTTGCCTTTGGAAGCATTTTTTTTTTTGGAAGCATTTTTATATCTCAGTAGATCAATAATTACTTTTTTTATCCTTATGTAAATTCCTTTAACAGTTTTAGTTTGGATAATGCAATCTATCAGTAAAATTTGTAATGTCCTTTTTTTTCATTAATTTATTTTATTTATTTATTTTTGGCTGTGTTGGGTTTTGTAAGCTGTGCGTGGGCTTTCTCTAGTTGTGGCAAGTGGAGGCTACTCTTCGCTGTGGTGCTTGGGGTTCTCATTGCGGTGGCCTCTCTCGTTACGGAGCACGGGCTCTAGGCGTGCGGGCTTCAGAAGTTGTGGCACACGGGCTTAGTAGTTGTGGCTCGCAGGCTTAGTTGCTCCGTGGCATGTGGGATCTTCCCGGACCATGGCTCGAACCCATGTCCCCTGCATTGGCAGGCAGATTCTTAACCACTGCACCACGAGGGAAGCCCTGTAATGTCCTTTTATTGATTAAAGTTTTTTTTTTTTTTTTTTTTTTTCTTCTTCGGTAAGCGGGCCTCTCACTGTTGTGGCCTCTCCCGTTGCGGAGCACAGGCTCCAGATGCGCGGGCTCAACGGCCATGGCTCACGGGCCTAGCCGCTCCGTGACATGTGGGATCTTCCCGGACCGGGGCACGAACCCGTATCCCCTGCATCAGCAGGCGGACTCTCAACCACTGCGCCACCAGGGAAGCCCTGATTAAAGTTTTTAAACCTTGTCTTTCAAGACTAAACTTCTTGAGGGCAAGAATAAAAACTTACCCTTCTTTTCTTTGGAGTTTGTGTTTTGCGGCATCCTTAACACCTGCACGTGGTAGGTACCTAGTAAGCAATGTTGATTTAAATTGTAGTAATGTTCATTAACAAGTAGTTTACCGAACTTGTTGGGAAAATGAAATTTTTTGGACAAAAGTACATAATTTATTAAAAGTTTATATTTTCCAGCGAGTTTTTGTTGTTGTTTATTGTTTGATTTTGGTGTGATATTGTGAAAAAAATGTATGAGGAAAGCAAACCTACTGAAATCAAGAGAAAATTATTCATTCAGGAAATACTTATTGAGTTTCTACTATCTGCATATCATAGTCTTTCAGATGAGGTGTTTTTGCAACAAATTAGAAATTATGTGTTTCTTGACGTGTAAATTATCTTTTCATTCTCAATTTAGATTTTCTGTTAATGTCAAAGGGGTAATTTGCTCCCCCAATAAAAGAAGATGATAAGTAAAAATTTCCATGATAGATCAAGGTAATAATTTAGCTTATATTTAAAAACATAGGTAAGCAGTTCTAATTTTTTTTTTAATAATTCAATTTTATAAGTACTTTCCAAAGTCAATTTATAAGCTCCTTTATTTAATAGGTAACACATACATAATGTACAAAATTTCTTAGCTACCTATTTCCCCTAGCCAGAGGCAACTGCTGTTGCCAGTATATTGTATACTCTTTCAGAAATATTCTATGCATGAGAGTAGATATGTGTGTATATCAAATACTGTGTGTCTGTATATGTAGGTATGTGCACACACGTATGAGTTTATATTTATAAACATAAAGAAACACAAATGTGTCCTGCAGTTTACTTTTTAGGAGATCAATTCCATACCTGTGAATATATGTGCCTAATTCATTTTAATGGCTGTGTAATATCCCATTTTATGAATGTTCTGTAACTTCTTTAACTAGTGTCATATTCTTAGGTATTTAAGTTGTTTCTAATTATTTTGCCATTAGAAATAATGCTGTGATAAATATCTTTGTACATATGTCATTTCCCACATGTGTGAATATATCTCTGGAATAAATTCCTAGAAATGGGGTTGTTTGGTCAAAAGGTCATAAAATATAACTTTTATATTTTTTATAACTTATAAAATAAAAAATTTAAATTTTAATAAATATTAAAAAATAATAAATATTAAATTTCATAAAGGAAGTATGCATAAGTGACATATACTAGGGAGATTTTCACACATCCTTGTTAACTCAGTATGTGATAGTCTTTGCCAATGTTTTGGTGAAAAATATGCCATTCTAGATTTAATTGCAGTTTTCTTACTATCAGGGAGGTTGAGAGCCATTTACATTTGTTTAGAGCCTTTTGTATTTCTTTTTCTGCTTGTCATTTTTAGTGATTTGTTGAATCTCTTTGTCACCTGTTTTATGACCTTGTTTATACCTTTTTTTTTTTACTAGTCAGGGTTTTAAAAAATGTATTTAAATTTATTACTTTTTATTTTATGACTTCTGGGTTTTGTGATATGCTTAGAATGATCTTCCTCATTCTAATATTTAAAATACTATCATATTTTTTCTTATGGCTAAATGAAATTTTAAGAGTCAGATAAATGATGTAACAATCATGAAGACTTAAATAAAAATCGTTATTGTACATGTAAATAACCATGGTCATTGCCAAAACTTGAAACTCTATAGTTTTTAAGGATTCAAAATGCATTCTAAAAAATTGATTGGCATTTTATGAGAGAGTACCTAATAAATTCTTTATATATATTCTATATTTTAAAGTAACTAGGACAATTAAATAATATCTTGTTGACATTATATATTGATAAAAAATTGATTGTACAGTGTGATGAAGAGAGGTAGTGGAGGCAAGTGCGCTGGGCCACATGGATTTAGACTTGAAGCTTTATTTTACTAATTAATAACTGTAAGTTCTTGCTTACATTATTAAACTCTCTGAGCCCGTGTTTCCTCATCTGTATTATCTGAGTAATAACATCTACCTTGAAGGATTGTTGTAATCAATATAGACTAGTTAAGTGTCCTGGCACAAATAGGTGTGAAATAAATAGTTGTTATTAACTGATTACAGACAGGAGTCTCTAAACCTTAATATTATAGCATTCTTGGGTGAAATTTGTCCCCCCTCCCCTTTTTTTTGAGAGATTCTTTTCCTTGTCTACTGGGAAGTCAAATTATGCCTGGAGGACTTTTAGGTGACTTCATTATTTGTCTAGAAGGCTAAGAATGAGGAGAGGTAAGGTGATGAATTGGAAGCAGTTTCCTCAGCAAAAACCATTAATAAGGAGTCTGATAACTAAGGTGTAGCAGTGAAAATAATACTGACACCATGTTATTGGTTATTGGCAAGATATTGATTGTCCTAGGTGAATGTGAGGGAGCTAATTTGTGGAAATTACATTGTGATTGTTCTTAGATTTGCCTGGATCAATTTTTCACTCTATTAGTAAATCAAAAATATATATTTACTTATTTGTCTTATTCATATATAAGGACTCAGAATCTTATCAGGTTAATCTAATTCTGAAGCATGGTTTTTAGAGTTTAGAATGCTCATCTCCTTTCCTTTGCCCCTTAAATACACACAATTTTTGTATGCCTGCCTCTTTCTCATCCTTCTGGCCTTAGCTTCAAATTTGTCTCCTTAGAGAGCGCTTTCCTGCCCATGCTTAGAAAGCATGGGCAGGAAAGCGCTTTCTTTTATTCTTCATCACATCTTTAATATTTCTCCAATTATTCTTATCAAAATTTACATTGGAATCTTTGTTTATAATCTGTGTACCCTGCTGGATTATAAACTCCCAGAGAACAGGCACCATGTCTGTCTCGTTTATCATTTCAGCCTCAGCTTCTAATCTAACACAATGCCTTACACATTGTAGCACTCAAAAATATTAGTTGGGTGAATGAATGAAACACTGGGAATTAAATGCTCACTTAGAAATTAAATGTTCATTTAGAAATTAAATGTTCATTTAGATAGTGCTTGCTTTCAAGGTAAAATTCAGTAATCTAAAAGAAAAGGGTTTGCTTAGGTAGTAGTGCCCTTGTTTTTGAAATGAAATGTAAGTTTTAAACATACGTCCAGTTTGCTTATTTTACTGGAAGCAAACTTACAGTATTTTTGTATGATTGCAGCTCATCTTTTGGACTAAGAGCATATCTGTTTTGACTAGAAACCAGAAGAATATTGTGATATATCATTTTCCATTGAAAGAATATTGCAAATTAAGGAATATTTTACTTTAAAAATGATTACTTTACTTTTAAAGCATTTGCAAATTTCCAGTATGTTTAACAGAGCTGAATGGTAAGGAACATACAGAATGTGTTGGTTAGAAATAATTCATTTCCTCCAGGAGTGGGCAATCCAAGGCCAAGCATAATCATATGAACGCATAAAGATGTAAAGTGCCATGAAAAAACACTGTAAAGTTGTTTTTAGCACATTATAACCATAGCAAAAAATATGTTAGATAATCCAGTGAGTCGTTTGTAGTCTCTTTGGTATTGTTTGAGGGTTTCAGTTTATTCTTTTAAAATCTCTAGAAATTTCACTCCTAGATATTAAAGATAGTAGAGACTAGAGATATCCATACTTTTGTATTCTCTAGTCATGTAAGGAAATGCAGATATCTCTGGGTGTTAAAAACGCTTTTAACCATTATCATCAGCTAATCCTTGAGGAACTCACTGTAAGAACCATGATAAACCACAATTAAACTATTGCATAATAAGTGCTAGGAGACCACTGAGCACAGTATATCATGGCTATATTCATACAAGAGGAGTGCCTGATCCAGTCTTGGGGAGATAACATCTAGGCTGAGTCTCAAAGGATGAGTAGATGTTAGCTGGGCAGAGGAAGATGTTGCGAACAAAAATACTAAAACTCCCACATCTCTCTCCCCCAAAACTTTACCTTTCATTTGTAAAAGAGAGGCAGGGAATGGTGGAGAAACTCACTTGAAGTGGTTCAGAAGGTCTGGAACACAGGGTTTAAATGGAGGTGAGTTAGTAGAAGAGACTGGAGAGATGGCAAGGTTCAGAGTTGAAAAGATTTTACATGCTATTCTTTGGATTTGGATTTAATCCTGAAGGCAGTAGGGAGTCCAGGAAGGATTTTAAGCACGGGCGCAATATAATCAGACTTTTGTTGTCAAACTACCTCCCCCTGCCACTTTTACAAGTATAATGGGTTGATGAGACTACGTAATGCTAGAGACAAGGGCAGTAGCTGGGAGACTCTTACAGTAATTTGGGTGATAAATGATGAAGATATGAAATAAGGCAGTCATGGTCGAGGTGGAGAGGCAGGACAGATTTTGAAAAATTTAGGAGCCAAATGGCCACGATTTGACAACTGTGTGTAACGGGTGAAGTGTAAGCTCTTATGATGCCTGACTTGCTCAACTGACTGCTGTATACATAATACCTATTTGTCTTTGTCTGCTTATGTCACTGACAGCTCTCTGAACCCATCTAGTTTCAGGACCAGTGTTCTCTTGAGAGGGTGGTGGGGAAGTGGCTTCTTTTATTGTTTTAGTTATTTTAAAGAGTTTATAACATGAATATGAGTACTAGAAGTGACTACAACTTGGGATGTAGTGGGGGTAGGATGGAAATAATAGAACAGTAATAAAATGGGAGAAAGGAAAGAAGGCAAAGAAAAAGGGAAGAACAAGGTCAAGACTATTTGAATCCATTCCTAATAGGAAGGAACCCTAATAAATATCTTTGATTATAATACTTTTTCCTGCTGGATATATTAACGCCATGTAAACTTTTCCAGGTCTGTCTTCCTTTTATTGAACATTCCTTGCTCCCATTGACAATTTAGTTTCAGTGAATTTTTCACCAACTGGTTTTGTTTCATTCTTTGGGTGTTTAAAACTATTATGCAGTCTTTGTTGTATATGTTAGATTTAATTAGGACAAACTTCCTTTTTTTGTATATCTTCCTATATCACTTCTGAGGAAATTTTGGAAATGCGAGTGTATTTTAGGAAAATATAGAGAGGAGATTAGCTGTGGAAATGACATGTTGCAGTTGATGAAGATTCTTTTCCTCTTTATATGAGCTTACTGAATTATTGCAGAATTTATAAGTTTTGTTGGATTTTGTGATGGGATGTTCTAGAAATAAGATTAGAGCTAGGATTATAGAAAGGGAAAAGTTGAGAACAGGTTTAGACCCAGGAGTGATATAATATTGTTTCACCTACTTTCTCTCTATAATTGTTACCAAAAAACTGGTGGGCAACTACATAGTATAAATTAAGCTAAGAATGAACAACTTTTATATAGTTTATATATTATGAACATGTATTATATCTATATTATATATACATGTCAAAAAGCTCTAATTTATATTTTCCATACAACATCCTGCAACTAGGCTTCTGGGATGCTAAAACTGGGAAAAAATGATACACTAAATAATATAGCTAGATAGCAGAATAACCACAATGGTGTTTATTGGTATTTGATGCTTTGGTATTGTTCAGTTGACAGATGGAGATGATGCTCACATCCATCTTGTTTTGTTGGCATATGAGGTGTCTATTACAATTGTTGTAATGGTTTGCTTCTCAGGCACATACATGAAAAATCTGTTTAATCACATATCACATCACACATAATTCCTTTTGACTGAAAGCTGAAATAATTAATTAATGCTTTTATTGGCACAAAATTTTTTTTGTCGAAAATGAATTTTGTGGTGGAGGTAGCTAGGTGTTCATCAAAGATTTATATTCCTCTTTCATAGAGTTGTTGCTATGCAATAGCCGTCTAGCCCTGGACTACCTTTTCCAGCTCCTTGTATCTAGGTGGGTTCATGTAATAGAGCTCCGGCTGATGATTATCCTCCCCCTCTGCCCCCCAACCCTGCATTAGATTTTACATGAATAAGAGATATACTTCTGTGTTAGGACATTGGGATTTTGGAGGCATATCTTTTACTGTGGCTAATATCACCTAATCTAATACAAATTCTCTTATGATTACTGCCTGTTATTTATTTAACTTTGGAAAAGCTTTAAAGTTCACATCTGCACTGGTCAAATCCAGAAGTACTTCCATGGTACTGAATTTTACCATCACAGTCTGATCTCTCTTCAACGATTGTCTGGTCTAACCTAACCTAAGTCTTAACTCAGTCATTGATTCTTGAATACAGAATTTATCAGGAAGTGTCTTTTCCACCTGTTTGGTGACAATTGGGCCGTATCCCAACTGAGGATTTGTTGTTGAAGTTTCGGGAAAGTACTTATACTGTATCTTAACAGAGATACTTGCTCTGGAAGCTAACATAGCATATAGACTTAATGATGAGAAAGAAAAATTCACAACGCTAAGGATCCATTTTAGAACAAATTGAAGCTTCATGTTAAAAGTTTTGCAGGTTGAAGGCTAATGGTTAAACTCCATCTCCAAACTCTTAAGGTTAGGAAGATTTACAAAACTGGGAGGTGAACTTTATAAGACCAAGGGAGATATAGTTGAATGTTGTTGAACTTTACCACTGCATTTTACGTATTTTTCCATTCACCGCTCCAGATCTACTCCATTTTTTTTTTTCCCCACTTTGCTTTGTACTATAGGAGGCTGACCCCTGTGGATTGCACCAGCAGGCTCCCTTGTTCTCTGACCTCCAGGTGGGTTCTGTTGATGTGAGACGTTGGCAGGTTGGATGGAAGGAGAATGAGGTCAGGTTATTTGTTCCCAAGTTTCCTCCATACCAGTCTGGTGGCCCTCTTAGTATAGCTGTTTTTCTTCTGGTTCTGGAAATTGCTTCCCACTGTTGCTAGCCCCCATACTGCACTGTCCCTTGTTGGTTTCCTTAAACCCTGCCCACACCTTTGTAAAACAGTCCCTTTATTAAACTCTCTTTAGTTACTCTGTTTGAATATGCCATCTGTTTCCTGCCAGGACCCAGACTGATACACCTGAGTTCAGTAAAAATTTATTGGGATTATGAATGTGAATGGACCATGACTTTAGGTATTCACAACCCACTTCCTTCTATGTAATCATAGTAATCTTTTTACGATTCCCTCTCTGTATCATGTTCTTTAACTCTTTGATTATGCACATCCTCTTACTTTACCTGATACGATGTTTTGTGCCTAGCTCCATTGCTGTGAAGAGATACATCTCTTTGATGTATTTCCGCCAGTTGGGTGTCTCTCCTTTCAATTTCCATAGCACTTTGTAAATAATTATTTTATAATGTTTCAGATTTTCAATATCAGTTACTAATCTCTATGTTCTTCTTAGTATAATAGGTTTCTTTGATGTCATGGACCAAGTTTTAATCATCTTTTTATGCCCAGGGTAGTACCAGGCACGTAGTTGTGAGTCAATAAACATTTGTTAATAAAACCTGGAGGTCGTGGGAGTCATTCTAATTTCCTCCCTCTTCCTCAGCCCTCAAATATAATCAGTTACCAAATCCTGTCATTATTATCTCCCAAATATCCTTGAAATCTGTCTCCTTCTCTCCATTTTCATTGTCACTGCATTGTTTCATGCCTTTACTATATTTTCCTTAATTATTCATTTCTAAAGACGGATCTTTTCTTCAGGCTCACTTCCTGTAATCCAACCTCTATAATAGTACAACACTCTAACATACAAATTTAATGTTCTTAATATTCTTCAGTACCTCCCCATTGCATTTATGATATAGTCCAAGCTTCTAGGTATATCATAGAAGTCCCTTTGTGATGTTTTATCAACCTTTATATCCTGGCAGTCTTTCATGAGCACTGCCTGTTTTGATTGTATCAAAATATTTGAAGTGAGTTCCCTTTTTTTTTTTTTTTCCATCTTCTGTTGTAGTTTAGCATATACTGTTCTCTATGACTAGAAAGCCCTAGCCACTTTTCTCTGGCTAAGTCCTCCTAGGTCTTAACTGAGATTCATCTCAGGTTTCCAACCTTTTGGAAACTGGGTTAGATGACTCTCGTTTGTGCTCTTACAAACTCTTGTTATATACTTCTATTATATACATTAATACTACATTAATGCTCAATAGCCAACATTTATTGAATGCTTACTGTGCTGTTGCTATGCTCTATTATATATGCATTATCTGATTCAGCCGCTACAACAATCTTATGAGATAGTTATTATTTTCCCCAGTTTCACTGATAAAAAAAAATGAAGACTCCAGTTATATGCTCAGAGTTTTCAGTAGGGAGCGAGGATTTAAGCCCAAGCAGTCATATTCCAGAATTTGTACTCTTAATAACCACACCTTATGTTATAGTTGTTGACTTCTTCCTCTTTTCTGATAGATTGTAGAAAAAGGACAGTGTTCCCAGTGGGTGGTCCATTGTAAGTGGATATAAATCTTTTTTTGAATGAATGATTAAATCTGGCACTACCTAACTGACAGAGTGGATAGCTGCTAATACCTCAAGAAATGATTATCTTTAGGATTTAGTGGTCGCATTTGTAAGAAGTTTATTGTTACTTCCCTTGGACATGAGAGCTATTGGTTATGGTGCATGGTATTAAACTAACAATCAAGTAGTGGGCAGCAGATGAAAACAGTTGAGAACAAAATACATTTAATAAGTATTATTTTTTACATTTTAAAAAACTTTTCATTTAATAAACATTTATTCAAGGATGTGAGAGATTAAGCCACCTTTTACTGGTGCACCAGTAGACACTGTTTTTTTGCTATAGTGTCAAGTATTTTTCTATTTGAAATAGTAGTTAGCATTTTAGAGAATTCCACCAACAAAAAAATTCTCTGGACAATAATAATGGTGGTATTGCAGGGGTAGGAAGCTTTGAGGACAAAACATCTTTGTTAAGACCAAGTTCAATGTCTAGAATATGAGGTGATGAAGTTGATTTCTAGATGATAAAGAATATTAGCATATGGTCAGTGACCACTCTTCAAATATGTTAACAAGGATAAGGTAACGTAGTAACAAACTTGAGCCAAAGAAATGAACCAGAAGGTGTGTGTAATAGCTGCTTCATTTGAGCTAATCTATGGCTAAGATTTCCTTAAAGAGGGTTTACCCTACCTATACCTCATGTTTAATTTCTTAAAAAAATTTCCCCCTTACTTTGTAATTATATTCTTAATGGTAAAATTCCAGTATATTTTTGTTGATATGATAGTAAGAGCTTAGAGTACTCCTAGAGATGTGTTGTTGTGGTACCATTGGTTGTCTTAGCTGAGGTCTGAAGAGGAATGTGTAAAATTGAGGAAAGAGAAGTGGAAATTCAAGAGTATGAGACTAGTGTTCACTTTTTATCTTAAGCCTCTTCCATATAGGGTTTTCTTTGAATTTGAATATATCTCTAGACTTGTAGCAGGAATTGAAAGAGGGAATTAACATTTCTTCAGTGTGTACTGTGTACTAGGATCCAGGTTATAAAGCTTATGAGTAACAACACAGATCTGTACCTAGATCTTTCTAACTCCAAAACCCAGTCTCTTTCCATCACATTGCTGTTTAGTCTTATGGAAAATAGTTAAGAGCCTAGTGCTGAAGCACTTGGACTCTGGAGTCAGACAAGCTTGGGTTTGAATCCCAGCTCTGTTACTTGGTAGTTGTGCACCTCAGTGTCTTTATCTGTAAAACGGGGATAATAATACCTACTTCATAAGCTGTTATGAAGATTGAGTTTACATTTATAAAGCTCTTAGAAGAGTTCCTAGCACATAATAAACATCATGTGTTCGTTAAATAAATAAATTAGCTGAAAGAGGAAAGCATTGATAACTATGGAGAATATCAATCCACTTTATCTTCAATAAATACTTTTATGAATCCCCAATATTTTAATACCTGTTGAAAAGACATTGCTACTTCCTTTAATAAAGTATGACCTAGATCTTCCAAGGTTATAAGTAGTATCCCTTGTATTAATTAGTTTTCTACTACTAACAAACTTAGTGGCTTAAAACAATACAAATGTATTATCATACAGTTCTGTTAAGTCAGAAGTCTGACATGGGTCTTACTGGACAAAATCAAAAGAACTGGCTGTGTTTCTTTCTGGAAGCTAGCAAGGGATGTTTCCTTGCTCATTTGGATTGTTGAAAGAATTCAGCTCCTTGAAGTTATAGGACTGAGATCCCCATTTCCTTCTTGGCTATTAGCTGAATGCTGTTTTGACCTCCTAGAGACCTCTCTCCAGTCTTGCACATAGCCTCCTACATCTCAGAACCATCAATGGGGCATTGAGTTCTTCTCAAGATGCCATCTCTTTGACTGTTCTTCTGTTACTGCCTCTCTCTCTGTCCACAGCTGGGAAAGATTTTTCTCTTTTAAGGATTCATATGATTAGATTGGGCACACCCAGATATTGCAGAATAATCTTCCCATCTTAATCACATCTCTAAAATCTCTTTTACCATGTAAGCATACATATATTCATGTTCCTGGGATTAGAATGTGAACATCTTTAGGCAACCATTATTCTCCTTACATTTCTATAGTAAGTGCCACTAGATATAAGTTTGGATATATGTTTTTATAAAGGAGACCTTGAGCTACTCTTATTTTTAAAAATGTATTTTGTATTCAGAGACACAAATTCTAGAATGGTATCTCTGAAATAATATTTTACAATAGGTTTTTTAACGTATTTTTTACCTATTTTACAATAGGTACTTTTCCATAGGTTTATTATACTTTATTGCCCTCAAATTATTGCCAATCTGCTCTTCACTTTTCATTTATTTAAGTTTCCTCTTGAATTAAAATACTGGTCAAATGGGAAGTGGGGTTGGGGGTTGGGGGCAAGCAGTGAGAATTGTCCTTAGCTCTGCACATAAAGAACACTTAAGTACTCTTCCTGAGTAGTCTTTTCCGTTAGTAATTGGATTTATTTTTATAGATAGAGGAATAAATAAATTTGCCATATGACTAACATAGTGAAGAGTTATTGAAACCTTTCCAAATGCAACATTTTCATTATCTGATGGCCATTTTAAAAGACTCAGTATAAACTTTATATTATAATATGAGTAAATAAAGATTGGGATTTAATCTTTTGATGAGAATGTAGTTTCTCTTGGCATGTTTGGTTGAAGAGCCATTTCTTACCCCACAATAAATGTGCTTTCATATATTATTTTTCTTTCTTATAATTTTTAGCCAAGAAGTCTGATTTAATGAAAAGATATAGTATGTAGTATGACTTAAATTGACTTAAATTTTATGTCTGGTTAAAATATAATCTATTGTTTTCACTTTAGTACATGAAATATTAAAAATAGCCATGGGGCTTCCCTGGTGGCACAGTGGTTGAGAGTCCGCCTGCCGATGCAGGGGACACAGGTTCGTGCCCCGGTCCGGGAAGATCCCACATGCTGTGGAGCGGCTAGGCCCGTGAGCCATGGCCGCTGAGCCTACGCGTCTGGAGCCTGTGCTCCACAATGCGAGACACCACAACAGTGAGAGGCCCGCGTACCGCAAAAAAAAAAAAAAAAAAAAAAAAATTAAATAAATAAATAAATAAATAAATAAAAGTAGCCATGAAATAGCTAGAAAAAGAAAATAACCAAGGCTGTCCTTCAGAACTACTAACACAAATTCATGTTTCAGCATATGTTTTTTGTTTTTTTTAATATATGTTAGTAATTACCATTCTTTTTTTTTTTTTGGCTGTATTCGGTGTTCGTTGCTGTGTGCGGGCTTTCTCTAGTTGCAGCGAGCAGGGGCTACTCTTCGTTGCGGTGCACAGGCTTCTCATTGTGGTGGCTTCTCTTGTTGCGGAGCACGGGCTCTAGGCATGTGGGCTTCAGTAGTTGCAGCACACATGCTCAGAGGTTGCGGCACGTGGGCCCTAGAGTGCATGGGCTTCAGTAGTTGTGGCGCGCGGGCTCTGTGGTTGCGGCTCATGGGCTGTAGAGTGCAGGCTCAGTAGTTGTGGTGCACGGGCTTAGTTGCTCCACAGCATGTAGGATCTTCCTGGACCAGGGATTGAACCCATGTCCCCTGCATTGGCAGGAAGATTCTTAACCACTGCGCCACCAGGGAAGTCCAGCATATAGTTTTATATGTTGGAGTAGACTAGATAACAGAGTCCAATCAGGGGACAGAAACTACAATAGTAATTTGAACAGGGAAATTTTAATATAAAGTTTATTAACTTGTAGCAGAGAACAGCCACCTTCTTTAGGGCTGAGGCTGAGTACTCAAGGAAGGAACAAACTTGGAAGAGGTCCCTTCCCCCATGACTAAGGCTGAAATTCAGCCCTTTTTGGAGGTCGTGGCAGTGTCCCATTGAGCTGCCACCAGCTGGGGCAAGCAGGCAGGAAATCATCTGTGGGGATATTGGCTGCTGAGAAGATGGCTGGAGTGCTCAGGAAAGTCCCTCACTGGGGAGCCACCCATGGGTGTCCATGAAACTTGTTGGGATACTGCCTGCTGGGATGCTGCTGAAATTTCTGGAACGATGCCTGTTGGGGTGCTGTTGAAAAGTGCTAGGAGAGTGAGTGCCACTGGGTATCCTGTAAGCTCCTGGCAGCCAAGCATCGCAGGAAACACTACAGAGCTCCCAGAACCAAAAGGAAAAGCCCCTTCTTCCTTTTGCTCTGGCTCCCTCTACTGACAAAACTTAACATTGTGCCAACTGGTAAAGGAGAAATGGTCATAGAGTCCAGATCCAGTATCACCAAGTAGGACAAAGAAGCATGGATTAGGAGCTGAGAGGCAATACATGTATAAATTTACGGTAGGCTATGCTATCCTCAAATATCAGTAGCTTAAAACAATATAGGTTTCTTTTTCATGCTCTATGTTTTTTCTGGCTCAATTGGGGTCTTCACTCCATTGTCAACACTGAGAGCAGATGAAGAGAGAGACTGGTGAATTGCAAGTTGTCTCTTAAAGTTTCCTCTCAGAAATATGTGTATAACTTCTGCTCACGTTTCATTGACCATACATAGCAAGTTACATGATCATGCCTAACTCAGGGTAGAAAAGTGTAATCCTACCATGGATAGAAGCAGAATCAGAAATATTTGTTGAAAAATATAACTACCACAGGATTGACAGGATTGGTATTAGAAAGTTTGTCAATCCCTAGGATAATTATTTATAATTCTGCCTTTAAAAATTGTTTAATTTGCTTTGTAGTTTTTAGGAATTTTAGTGAAAAATAGTATCAACATAAAAATTGATGGTGCTCTTAACTTCTGGGTCAGTGACCTCAAATCTGACAGTGACCTTACTCATTTGTGTAAAATAGTGAGGGTGAAACATATTTAAGCAGCAGGAAATATATTTTTTGAAGGTTAGATACAGACTTTACTTTAAATTTTTGCATTTAAAATTTTTATATTAACTTATGCTTACATGATATTACATGAAATATGAAATGTGTCTTTTTATGCAGAAAAAGGTTTTTTCATTTATGGTCAGTCTTGGATAAGGAATAAAAAACAAGATTTGTGTATCTGGATTAGAGTCCTGGCACCATCATTTACAAGCTATGTTATCTTGAAGAAGTCACTTCAACTCCCTCAACTCTAAATGGATATCGAAAACACAGGTCCAAAATTCCTTAACTGAAACTTGTTTTGCCAGCTGTGTTGTAGAATGCAGGTATTTTGGATTTTAGAAATGTAAAGGTGCATATACCACGGAAATGTGCAACTCTTAGCGGGTCAGGACGGCAGCCCCTAAGCGAACACATTTATATTTCTCTAGTGAAACATGAATATTTACAAGTAGGTTAAATAAAGACTATATAAAGCCTCATGCTAATTCATTCAGATCAAGAATTTTGGCACAGACTCACAAAAAAAGTTCTGTTTTCAGAGCTTTTGGATTTTGGAATCATGGGTAAGGAATTACGGTCTGTAGTATCTTTCTCATAGGGTTAAGGTGACACTGTAAATGAAAGTGCCTGTGAGCTATAAATTGCTATAACATGTTAATTGTCATAATCACAGTGGCCATTGATGTTATAACTGTTACCAGCCATTTAAAATATTCCTATATTGCTAGGTGCCTGAAAGATGGGAGGAAGGGATGGGGTGGTAGAAGCTAGTTGGCAAGGGTCAGTTGTCCAGGGCCTTGTATGAAGGACTGGTGTTCAACTGATGTATACCAGTACAGAGATACTAGTTATTAAAATATTGAATCACTTTCATGCAGATTGGTAACTTTTATTGGAGAATGTTACCTAATGATGTTGTCCAGTGCAATCTGTAGGGGTGAATGACATGTCCTAGTAACGTTGCTGGTATGGATTAATGTGGTCCTTGGAAGGCACATAGTGACTGGAGCTGGAGCTTTAGTGCCTGCCTAATACTTCAGCATTTTCTGTTGTTGGAGGTAATGGAACAGGCTGCAGTGCAGGTAGTTTCTGTGGCACCATTTTTTGGGGGAATGTCCTGAGGCACAGGGGTTTCATACGTTGTGGGAAACACTAGCATCCATATGCTATGTGACAGTGACATGCAGGCAGCATGCCCAGTTGCCTTACAGCTGCAGCAAAGTGCTGCTGGGTATCAGGGACTAATGACTGTCATTTTAATGAGAAAGATGTTGGGAAGAGCTTGGTATGGTTCTAAATATCAAAGAGATTTTAAAGAGATTAAAGATTTTAAAGAGATTAAATCAGCACTTCTAAAACTTAACAAATGATTTGGAAATTGTTAAAATGACTATGTGTATAATTTATGCTACAACTCTTATTACAGTAGTCCCCCTTAATCAGCTGGGGATATGTTCCACAGCCCCCAGGGGATGCTTGAAACTGTGGATAGTACTGAACCTCATATGTGCTGTTTTTTCCTGTATGTAAGTACCTATGATAAAGTTTAATTTATAAATTAGGCACAGTAAGAGATTAACAACAATAACTAAAAATAACATAGAACAATTATAACAATATACTGTAATAAAGGTTATGTGAATGTGCTCTCTCAAAATATTGTACAAATTTAATGCTTTTTCCATCTTATCATTCAAGTGGCCATAACTTTTGAAGTTTGAGGTGTGACAGCAAAACTAGTGCAAATTTTTTTCCTTCTTCACAATTTCACAGACAGTAGATCTGTGAAATCTTACAATAAATCTTAGCAACCTTAGCATACAATTTTTTTCTTTCATTATTAAGTTGAGAACTTTCACCTTTACATTTAAAGGAAACATATTATGGCTTCTCTTTGGCACTTACAAATTGCCAGCGTCGCTAGTCTTGTGCTCTGGGACCATTATTAAGTAAAATAAGGGTTATTTGAACAGAAGCACTGTGATACTGTGACAGTTGATCTGATCACCAAAAAGGCTACTAGGTGACAAATAGGCAGGGTGAGCTGGGCAAAGGGATATTCACATCCTGGGGGGGACAGAGCAGGACAGCTTAAGATTTCATCACGCAGTTCAGAATGATGTGCAGTTTAAAACTTATGAATTGTTTATTTCTGAAATAAACATTTTCCATTTAATATTTTTTGACTGCTGTTGATCGCGGATCACTGAAGCTGCAGTAAGCAAAACCGCAGATAAGGAGGGACTGCTGTACACAGTAAGCATCTATAGCTTATTTGGAAAAAGAAACTTATTTATTTATTTTTAAATTTATTTATAATTTTTAAAAACTTTATACAATTTTTAAAAGTTACTTTCCATTTATAGTCATTTCAAAATATTGACTATATTCCCCATGTTGTACAACACATCCTTGATCCTATCTTATGCCCAATAGAAATGTACCTTTAATGTTAATTTATATATTTATTTGTATATTAATTTTATATGGCTGTATCAGTTGTTAAATATTTAGAACCATCTATGCTTGTATGCCATGTTAAGAAATTTGAATTTATATCACTGGCATGTTTGATTGCCGTGAAAGATTTTGAAATAAGAGCATGTTAGGGCCTGTATATTCATAAATTCCATTGATTTAGTGTCAGAAAATCTAGCTAGTGTGAGAATTCTCACCAGTGTGTTTCCACCAGTATTGCCACTGTCTCATATTCTGGGATCTTGTGTTTCTATCCTGGATTTGTTCTCTGTATAGTTTCAGAGTACCATCTTAAAAATCAAATTTAAATCATTCATTCCCTAGTTTAAAGACCTCTTTAGCCTTCCTCTTGCTTTGGATAAAATTCAGACTCCTCACTTTTGTACACAAGTTCCTTCACAGTCTCTCCCCAAACTATCTTTCCAGCTCATCATCCACCTTTCCCTTTCATAGATCTTTTCTTTTAGCCATAAGATTTTCACTGTTCCTGGAGCACTGAAGTAGGGAAAGGGGGACCCTCTTATAAGGGAAGCATATATGGAATATATGATTTAGTGAATTGATATATCATATATACTATGTATCTTAAATATTTGAGATTGGGAACAAATCAGTGGTGCTTTCATTTAAAAACTTATGCTAAAACTATCTTTTTTAAAAAAAATTAATTATTTGGCTGCGCTGGGCCTTAGTTGCAGCATGTGGTATCTTTGTTGCTGTGTGCGGGATCTTCACTTGCAGAGTGTGGGATTTTTAGTTGAGGCATGTGGGATCTTTAGTTGCGGCACGCGGGATGTTTAATTGCAACGTGTGTTATCTTTAGTTGCGGCATGCGGGATCTAGTTCCCTGACCAGGGATTGAACCCGGGTCCCCTGCACTGGGAGCGCAGAGTCTTAGCTGCTGGACCACCAGGGAAGTCCCTAAAACCATCTTTTGAAGAGACTCACATACCACTAAGGGCATAAAACTCTCATTACTCATTTTCTTCAACTTCAATAGGAAATCTTATGGAATTGTTTTGGAACACATGCTTCCAATCTGCCACCAGATTTTGCAGCAGGAATTTATATAACCATGCCATAGCTCAAACTGTCGTGAGACAGTTTACCATATGTTTCAATATTTCCAGTGTTTTCAAACACTCTCCTCTTTCCCACCCTTTCCAGTTCACATTTCTCAGCTCTGTCCTGGCTTTTACCCTATAATTCTCATTCATTTCTGTGATTCATGAATAATCTCTGTTATAGCCTTCCCGTTGAGAGTCAGTTCTCTACTGTTTCTCTTTTCCTGGACCCTTTTCTAGGCTATTAACATAAGCAATGCTTTATCCTCAGTTAGCACTCTTGATTCCTGCTCTAGGTTCAGCAGTCTAATCTCAGTCCTTTATGGCTTTGCTACTTTGT
Organism: Physeter macrocephalus; assembly: GCF_002837175.3. Taxonomy (NCBI): domain Eukaryota; kingdom Metazoa; phylum Chordata; class Mammalia; order Artiodactyla; family Physeteridae; genus Physeter; species Physeter macrocephalus. The sequence goes on along the minus strand of NC_041228.1, from coordinate 33,211,644 downwards.
CTTTTGCCTCTGTTTAATTAGAGTCAGAAACATTATGATTTAGAGCTGGCTGGTTCCTTTAACAATATAAGATGGAGTTCTAGTAAAAATTTCCCTCTTATGGATCCTGGTTTTGTCTGGTTAGAATTTAGGGGAATTTATATAGTCTGGTTAGAATTTATATAGTCTAAGTCAATTCAGATAGCTTATATAAATAGCCGGATTTTTATGATTGCAGATATTGATTTTTCTTCTTATTTTCCTCCTTATTCTATGTTTCCTTAGCTGGTTTCAAGGAGTTAAAGCAATGCAGTGTGTAAGCAGCATAACAGGAAGGCTTTGGCATTAATCAACTCTGGGTCATATCCTAGTTTGCCAGTTACTAGTTGTGTGACTTTGTGCAAGTCACATAATCTCTTGGATTCTCTGTTGCTTTAACTATAAATTGAGGACAATAACACCTGTTTCATAGGGTTGTGGTGAGATGCAAGTATAATGTACCAGGTACACAGAAGATTATGATAAACATTAATAGGAAAAAATAAGCGCTATGCATTTTAGGTAACTTTTTCTGCTACCAATCTTGTGCTTGCCATCCCTATATGAAGTTAGATTCATTCGTTTATATGAAGGTCAATCTTGAGATTAGAAGATGAGAATAGAGTGAGAGGAAATGAGAAGAACATTGGTGAAATTCATCTGGGTATTTGTCCTTGAACATTTTCTTCACTAAAAGATTCTTTAGATTGAGTATAGCAAATGGACCTCTTGAGTCAGAAAGGTAGTTTAAAAAAATTTTTTAAATAAAACAACATGCTGAAAATAGTTAATCAGAATCTCAGCTTTGCTCTATACTTGTCATTAGTAACCTGACAATTGTATCTTAAAGTCTTTTTATAACTAATTAAAAAGTAATAGTATTAATACAGTTGTTTTTAAAAATTCTTCAAATAGCTTATCCAAATGTAAGCCCTGCTATGGACTTAATACGTAGTTTGACCGCTCCGCGGCATGTGGGATCTTCCCGGACCGGGGCACGAACCCGTGTCCCCTGCATCGGCAGGCGGACTCTCAACCACTGCGCCACCAGGGAAGCCCCGACGAGTGTGTATTTCAAAGATGTTCATAACTTTTTCAAATTGACCAGATAGTGTACTTCTAAATTTATAATAATTCTCTTTGGGAGAATGGATTCTCATCCATTCTTGTTTTTTTTTTTCTTTTTTTTTTTTTTTTTTTTTTTTTTTTAATGCGGTACGCTGGCTTCTCACTGCTGTGGCCTCTCCCGCCACGGAGCACCGGCTCCGGACGCACAGGTCCAGCGGCCATGGCTCATGGGCCCAGCCGCTCCGTGGCATATGGGATCCTCCCGGACCGGGGCATGATCCCGTGTCCCCTGCATCGGCAGGCGGACTCTCAACCACTGCGCCACCAGGGAAGCCCCGACGAGTGTGTATTTCAAAGATGTTCATAACTTTTTCAAATTGACCAGATAGTGTACTTCTAAATTTATAATAATTCTCTTTGGGAGAATGGATTCTGGACGCACAGGTCCAGCGGCCATGGCTCATGGGCCCAGCCGCTCCGTGGCATATGGGATCCTCCCGGACCGGGGCATGATCCCGTGTCCCCTGCATCGGCAGGCGGACTCTCAACCACTGCGCCACCAGGGAAGCCCCCATTCTTGTTTTTAATACCTGCAGAACATTTAATTGCAATTACAGCAAAAAAAAGTTGAGCATTCCAGTATTCATTTTTGCTGTATGTTTTGCCTTTATCTCTGCCCTGGAGTCAAGCCAAATGTGGAACACAGCTTTATTTCCTGGATTTTAAAACTTTACTCATATCAGACAGCCGTGTTCATAGAGTTTCTCTGGAGCTTTAGGGATAATGATGATGGGGTTTCCACATAGTGGATAATTCAAAGTTGAATTAGACTCTCCCATTCTTAAAAATTCTCTGAGCCTTTTTCTGCCTATTTGGGTTCCAGTTTATGGCATGTTGTTAGCCCTTCCTTCTTTTTGCTTTCCCTTTCTTTTCTCCTCCATTTGCTGCCCACTCACTTCCTCCCCACTCTCCAATTTCTATTACTGATAATTTATATATATATCAGGTTAGCTATGTTTTTTTGTTTTTGGTCATGCCACGTCGTTTGCAGGATCTTATTTCCCCACCAGGGATTTAACCTGGGCCCTGGGCAGTGAAAGCGCCGAGTCTTAACCACTGGACTGCCAGGGAATTCCCAGGTTAGCTATGTTTTTGTTTTTTTCTTTCAGTCTATTCCCTTGAAGTTCCCCTTCCACTGTGAAGTAGCTTATCCAGATATTTTCCTATTTTTTCTCTATTCTGTTGCAAACATTTTTCTGTAAATTGCTGTTTAGTTGCTCTTGGTTGGTTTTTAGGGGATTCCTTCAGACTATATGTTCACTTGGACCTGAATAATATTAAAATGTGGGTAAGAGTTTTACAGCATCTACTTAAGAGAAAGGTTAAGGAACACGAGGTGACTTATAATTAAATTTCACCAATATTTTCCTTAGGTTTATATGGAGTAGAGTGATAACCTTGATTAATAAATCCTCTGAGGACATAGCTCTTAGTAAAATAGAAAAAAAATCATTAGTCTTGTGAAACAGGATTGTTGTGATTTTTGTGGCCCAAAGACCATGTTTCTAATGACAATGCAGTTTCTGTTTATCTTCCCAAGTTTGATGATAAAGAGGACTGGGCCACGGTACAATAGAGAACTTGTTGGAACCTGATCTCGGGTGGCCTCGGCCTGCAGCGGCTTGAAGCAGGATTTTGGTTCCTGGCCAGCGATTGAAGTCAGGCCGAGGCAGTGGCAGCACTGAATCCTACCATTAGACCACCAGGGGCCAGTGGCCAGTGACAAGGCCCTGGCCCGTCAGCTTTGTAGAAATAAATTTCCACAAACAGACGGAAAGCAGTGAAACAAGTAAAGTGTTTATTAGGAGGAAAAAGAATACGTGTGAATAGGCACACATGGGCGGGCTCAGAGAGAGAGCAGTGCCCTTGTGGTAGTTTGAATCACTTATATGGGGCATTTCTTCCAGGTTTCCTTTGGCCAGTCATCTTGCTTTGCCTGGTTTTGAGTCTGTATTTGGTTTATCTCAGGGTCCTCCCATGTGTGTGCGCATCTTGTAGCCAAGATGGATTCCAGCGAAGAGGCCTATGGGTAGGTTGACGTCACTCCGTTTTTTACCTCCAAAGAGCCTCTCTGTGCTTGTATACTCGGGAAGGTCTCCTTGACCTCGAGAATGAGAAATTTGTGGTCTCTGTCTGTTGTCTGGGAAGGGCTCAGCTTGTCTCTTGCTCCTGCTATTTTGGAGTATCTGTCCACAGGGGACAAACTCCAGATGCTCAGCCTGGGGCCCATCTATCTCCTGCCTCAGAACCTATCTTGCATTCTTCCTAGTTTTCCCATTTGATACTTTTCCCTATTTGCAAATGACTTCTTTGGGCATTTACTGCCATCCTATTCTTTAATCTTCTCAATCTCTACCACTTAGAAAAAGAGTGATCAATCATTTATATTTTCTCAAATGGAAAATAATAAAAAAAAGTAAAATTTCTAAGTGGCTAATAATAAAGTTATAACCTTAAGCAGATATGTATTTATAGGTTCAGCCAGTTATTAGTAAGTTATGTGTATGAGAAGACAGGGCAAGAATTGTGTATGATGTATCACTCTATTCCTTTTTGAGGTTAGTTAGCATAATGCCTGACACATAGTAGGTGTTCAGTAATAAGTTAATGAAGGAATTAAAGACACCTAGTTTAAAGAGTTTCAAGGTACTGATAGAAGATATGAAGGGGTACGGTGACAGGGAACTTTAGAGTAGCTTTAGAAATACTCTAAAAGCTGACTCTGAAGGTAAACCTGAATTAATCATTTTGGCATAGCCATTAATGAGGATGTGGGGTGTGTGTGTGTGTGTGTGTGTATGTGTGCGTGTGTGTGTGTGAGAGAGAGAGAGAGAGAGGGAGGGACAGATGCAGAGACATACACACATACATAGATACGTATGGGGGAAGCACATGAGAAATGGTTTACTCTTCACCATAGAGGAGTAAGTGTGAAGGTCTTGAATCTTCAGTATCCATTCTGTGTTAATGGATTTCCTGCCAAACTGTACAGAGTATTTCTAATACTACTCTAATAAAATTCCCTGTCACCGTACCCCTTCATTTCCTGCCAAACTGCCACCTTCAATTTTGGATTGAGCATCAACTTACTTGCCATCTATTATTTGCCTAAAAAAGATACGATTGACTTTGATTCTGTCTGCTTTTCTGGATGCCTTAGGAGTAAAGATGAATTAGAAGTAGAATGATCTACTTATAAAATAAAACCCAGTTTAGAATCATCCACATCATTGATTAGATTAATGATTTTCCAGGATTGTGACTCTAACCAATTATTAAAACAAATATAAATCCTCTGTGGAGGAAGATAACATCATCCTAGGCCTCAGATAATTTCTATAGTTTTTACATAAAATGTTTTGCATGCACACCAAAAATAACCTGTCATACAGGAGACAAGATCATATGACTGCAACTAAGAGAAACAAAGACCATAGCAACAGGCTCACAAGGGATTCAAATAATGGAGTTCTCAGATACTCAATAGATCAAGCAGACAAAAAATTAATAGTAACATAGAAAATGTGAACAAAATGATTAATGTGCTGTACCTTATGACATATTAGAGCACTGCACCCAACAACTGCAGAATACATACTCTTTTCAAATGCACATGGAATACCAAAATTGACTGTATCCTGGATCATAAAGCAATTCCCAACAAAAATCAGACGATTGAAATATACAGAGTATGTTCTCTGACCACAGTGCTGGAAATCAATAAAAAATTGATAATTAGAAATTTCACATGTATTTAGAAATCAAGAAATCCACTTCCAAAAAATCCAAGGATTAAAGAAGAAATCAAAAGAAACATTTAAAGATATTTTTACATGAATGATATTGACACCACAACTTGTCAAAATTTGTATGATGCAGTCCTTTGAAGGTAATTAATAGCTTTAAGGGCATATATCATGAGATAAGAATGGGCGAATATTTATGATCTAAGCATTTATCTCAAGAGAGTAAGAACAGACTCTCCAGCAAATTAAACCCAAAGAAAGCAGAATGAAGTAGATAATAAAGACAAGAGAGAAATTATTGAAAGGAAAAGCAAACCTAAAAGAGAGAAGATCAACAAAGAAAAGGTTAATAAAAATTTAAAAAAAGTATCACTGATAACACTGTTAAAAAAAAGTAAAGAGAGAAAATATGGAACTAACCAATACCAGGAATGAAAAAGAGTACATCACTGTAGACCCTATAGACATTAAGAAAAGTAATTAAAGGCTATTATGATCTATCTTATGATGATACAGTTAAAATTCATCAATATGGACAAGTTCCTAGAAAAAGCAACTTACTGAAAGCTTACTAAAATTACTACAAGAAGAAACAGAAAACTTGAACTATCCTATAACTCTTAATGAAATTGAGTCTGTAATTTAGGGACTTTCTCACAAGGAAAACTTTAAGACCAGATGGCTTACTAGACATATAAGAAGGAAATAATACTTATCTTAAACTCAGAGAATAGGAAAAATGAGAATAATTAAAAATTCATTTTATGAGGTCAGCAAAACTTTGATACCCAAACTTGACATTACTATAAAGGAATATTACAGGTCAAATTTTTCTCAGGAATGTAGATGTAAAAAGCATAAAAAAATAGAAATCTATCAGGAAATAAAAAAGATAATAGAACATGATTAAATTGTGTATATTCTGGGAATGTAAGGTTGAAAATCAATGTGATTCACAACATTAGCAGAATAAAGGAGAAAAAAACTGTGATAATGTCATTAGATGTAGAAGATGTATTTGATACGATACATTATCCATTTTGAGCAAATTAGGAATTGTTAGGAACATTATTAATCTGATAAAAATATTACAAGACTCTGTAGCAGATACCCTACTTATGTTAATATGTTGGAACATTCTCTTTGAGATAGGGAATGAGAAAAGGATGCCCACTCTCACCATTTCTATTGAGTCCTAACGAGTACAATAAGGTAAGAAAAAGAAATACATTGTATAGGGATTGGGAAGAAAAAAAAGCCTTTATTATTTGCAGTTGTTGGTATGGAGAGAATTAAAAAAAACCAGCTAAATATATACTTTTAGAATTAATAAGGATTTTAGTAAGATTTCTGGATACAAAGTTCATATATAGGAATCAAGTGTATTTCTGTATAAACACAGCACCAGAAAATAAATCTAAAATAGGATGATTTATATCAAATAACTAGAAATAAATCCAAGAAAAGATAGTGCAAGGCCCTCATGCTGAAAACTATGAAACATTCTTTAGATAAATTAAATAGGATTAAATAATGTTGATTAAGTTGGAAAGCTCAATGTTATTAAAATGTTAATTCTCCCCAAATTGATCTGTTTCAGTGTAATCCCAATGAAAATTACAGCAGTTTATTTTTTAAGTAAACTGATAGGCTAATTCTAAAATTTATGTGGAAATGCAAAGGACCAAGAACAATCAAAGACACTCTTTTGGAAGAATAAAGTGAAAGCAATTGCTATACTAGATATTAAGAATTACTATGCTACCATAATTAAGATTTTGAGTTAATGGTGCAAAGGTTGACAAATATATCAATGTAACAGAATAGAGAATCCAGAAACAAAACCATGAATGTGTGGACACTTGGATTTAGAAAGACACAGCAAAGCAGTGGGGAGAGACTGTCTTTTCAATAAATGGTACAACGTCAATTGTGATATGCTGCTGGAAAAAAATTTATATTTTCCTCATACCTTACACTATTCCCAGATATCAATACCAGATCTAAAGGTGAAAGCATAAAAATAAAGTTTCTAAAAGATAATTTGGGAAAATAATCTTCATGACTTGGAATGTGAAAAGAATTCTTAATAGGAGAAAACAGTAACCATATAGCAAATGATCGATAAATTGTATTATATTGATAAGAACTTTTGTTCATCAGAAAATACCTCCTAAAGAGTACAAAGCAAGTCAGAGAGTAGAAGGTATTTGAAAATTTGGGTGAAAATCATAACATGACTGGAAATACAGTCACAGTATCTCTCTTTTTTTTTTTTTTTTTTTTTTGTGGTACGCGGGCCTCTCACCGTCGCGGCCTCTCCCGCTGCAGAGCACAGGCTCCAGACGCGCAGGCCCAGCGGCCATGGCTCACGGGCCCAGCCGCTCCGCGGCATGTGGGATCTTCCCAGACCGGGGCACGAACCCGTGTCCCCTGCAACGGCAGGCGGACTTTCAACCACTGCGCCACCAGGGAAGCCCCCACAGTATCTCTTAAATATAGATATAGTACACATTATGTCAGATATTTTGTCTACTGACCTATTTCTTATATTCATTAGTACAGTTGCTCAGATAGGATCTTATGAAGTTCTTTTTTGCTGGTAAAGAACCTACTTTATTTAAGTATTATATTAAATAACAATATATTTAGTCCAAAGGGACTGTGCCTTTTTCTATATTCTACTTATGACACTATAATAAAATGATCTGTATGTGTCTGTCTCTTCACTAGATCCTGAGCTACTTAAGATATTTGCTCTGTTTTATTTGTTACACAGTTTGAACTCATTACTGTTTGATACATAAATGAATAATAGTGATTTAGGTTGGCAATGATACCACTAGTGGCAAACTATAAACATGATTATTGTAAAGTCACAACTCAGGGCCATTTCTGGTTAGCCAAACTCAATTTACTCACATACTGGAAAGTCAGTTTTTATGCCTTTATGTAGAAAATAGTGAAGAGTTCACACAATCTCCTCTGAGAATTATGATTGTAAATAAAGAATAGAAGTGAGCATTGTGCTAGGAATCAGGTCATCTGGGCTGTAGTCCTACTTCTTCCATCCATTAGTTCTGTGGCCTTTCATACTTTCATTTGTAAATTTAAGAGGCTGGGTTAGATTTATCTCTATGATGTTTTCCCCACTTTTAATGTGCTATAATTCTATTAACAGAAAAATATTTAATTTTTTACCCACTTATTGTATTATGAAACTAATGAATTTTACTTTAGGTTTTTTTTATGATTATTGAAATATAGAACTTTTAAGAGTTTGAACAGTACATATCCAATTTCTGCTAATTCTTGTAACATTCACTGTTCTATGGTTATGACTTTAAAATTGTATCTGATACAGAAGATACATTTAGTATCAATACTTAATGTCATTTAAAATTATTTAAAAACTCTAAGAAATAAATTGGTCACGCTTTGAACAACAGAACATTTACTATAATGTTGATTGGCTTTATTGGATTCAGGAAACAGCATAGGTTTTAGAAGCAGACAAAGCTGGTATGGAATATTTCTTCTGCCATCTATTAGTTTGGCCTTTAATAAATTATTTACCCTGAGGGACTGTAATTTAAGGTAATAGTATCTACCCAGGGCTGGGAGAAGTGATGAAACATACGAAGTACCGAATACAGTGCATAGCCATAGTATTTACAGTTAATAATTATTTATTTTCTCTTCTGTTCTAGTCTCAATGCCCCAGGGGCTCTCTACCTGAGGCTACATAAAGACCAGAGAAATATTTAGAAAAGACACACTATGCAATGTTCAATAATTAACTAAGGTTAATTTAGGTATAAATATGTACAGTAAAGTACAATAATATGCAGATATAACTATTGTGTGCTTCTAGTGTTAATTTCCGATTATTCCCCATTAAGTTATGGAGAAATGCTCAGCCAGGTGAGGCTGAAGGAAATTGCTTTGTTATGGTCCCTATCAGATCGTCTTCTTTCATAGTTTGGGTCTTTATTGTCCACAAATATGATCCTCTGTTTCATTCAAATTACATCACAGAATTATGATTCATTATGTCTAAAATGTGGTCCTAGGAGTGAAGGAAAAACTTCTCTAGGACGTTCTTAGTTTTAAATCTCTCACTCCATTGATGGGTTTTGGCTAGGGGTTAGCAAATTACTGCCTATGAGCCAAATCTAATTCACTGTCATTTTGTATGACCTGTGAGAATGATTTTTACATTTTTAAGTATTTAAAAAAAATCAAAAGAATATTTTATGACTCCTGAAAACCACATGGAATTCAAATTCCAGTGTTTATGAATAAAGTTTCATTGGAGCACAGTCATGCTCATTTGCTTGTCTTGTTTATGGCTGTTTTGCACTTGTACATCAAAGTTGAGTAGTTGAGACAGTGACTGTATGTGGCGCTCTCTTCACTTTGCATTCCTGGTTGTTCCATTCCAAATTGCAGTGTTGCAGTTAAAACTCAACAGTATTTTGAGTGCTATGTGTACTGCTGTACTGTGATATTTAGTTCTATTTATTTTTTACTGACCAGCGCATACCCATCATGTCAATACAATAAGAGAAGAAAAAAGTGACTTCAAATGTTGTACTTTTAAAGCATAGTAGAGTGGGTGGATTATTTTGTTATCGAGTTAGTTGACAAAACATTGTGTTGATTATGTATTGATGCTATAGTTGTGCTAAAAGAATACAGTGTATGTAGATATTATGTTACTAAGCGCCTATCAATATTCCCATCTAGGGAGAATTAGAAAATTTAAAAAATGAAAATGAGTCTTGAATCAAAAAGTTTCTGAATGGCTAATTTATTAGCCAATCCATTTACCATGGTGAGTTAATTAAATCACATTTGATTGCAGCAACTGAAAAAAAATGTACCCAGAGAAAATAAGCTTGTTTAAGACTGTTAACCCTTTCAATGAGAACAGATTCTCAAAGAGTTGAGGGCATTAGGAGCAACATCTTATGGTGAATTGAAAAACAAGACAAATGATTTTGAGTGCTTTTTCTTGGCTCTTGCCAAGTTGACAGGTTGTTACTGATACTGCTCTGTTTATTTGAAAAGTCAGTACTGTTAGAAGTGACTGAAGAATAAGCCTATTTGAATAGTCAATGTGGAACAACAAGATGCAACAACATTTTCAAAGAATTTGAGAAAACACTAATTCAGTATGACCTGAAGTGAAATCTGCTAAGATGTATTAAAAATGGTGATGATAAAAATAAGTATAGGGCTTCCCTGGTGGCGCAGTGGTTGAGAATCTGCCTGCCAATGCAGCGGACACGGGTTCGAGCCCTGGTCTGGGAAGATCCCACATTGCCGCGGAGCAACTGGGCCCGTGATCCACAATTACTGAGCCTGCGCGTCTGGAGCTTGTGCTCCGCAACAAGAGAGGCCGTGATAGCGAGAGGCCCGCGCACCGCGATGAAGAGTGGCCCCCGCGTGCCACAACTAGAGAAAGCCCTTGCACAGAAACGAAGACCCAACACAGCCATAAATAAATAAATAAATAATAAGTATAGGTAGAAAAAGGCTAAGTTGGACAGATTTACAAAGACTGTGAAAATATAAGCTGTTTAAAGCCCGTGGTTATTTACTGTGTTATTTATAAGTAGGTACTTTGCAGAAAATATTTGAATCATCATGGATTATTGAAGCAGTAGTGTCAACGGTAAAACTTCATTCCCTCTTGAACCATTAGTTCTGTGCATTTTTGTCAGAAATAGAAATTGACCATCATGACTTGCTCTATCACATAGAAGTTTAATGGCTTAGAAGTGCTAAAATTTTATTGACATTTTTTGAGCTTAGGGCTCACATTTGAACTGTTTCTGCATGAGAAAAACACCCTTATCCACTGTTATTGAACACTGAATGGCTCTGGAAATTTGCTTTTGCTGCAGAATTGATAAAGTTTATGAGTTCAAACTGTAATTACAAGGCAGAACTGTGCTTATATGTGGAATGTATACTGTTGTAAAGTCATTTCAGTGACAACTAATATTTATCACAAATAATTTCAATTGCTTTATATGCTTCCCATGCTGCCAAAAGTTAAAACAAGTAGGAAGCTCTCCATTCCCACACAAGTTTCCGTTGGATCTATTTTCTCAGCTCAAACTTTGATTCCAACAGCATTTTTCAGACTTCGATGCAAGTGCAAAAAATTTACATATTTAAAGCTTCATTTAACTATGCAATTGAAGAGCTACCACTCAAACTTAATCTGCAATGTAATGATGTGCTAAATGGCAAATATCAAGAGAAGAATCTAATTCAATTCCCTGCATTCTCTTAGTGAATAATATAGTCAATTAAATCATATTCTCATGAATATTGATATCAGTACTTGATATTTCTTGTCTGTGTCAAAAGACGTTTTTAAGATGAAATATGTAAAATTATATTCTAGATCAGCATTAACAGAAGAACATTTGCAATTGATTTGGATGATTTGGAGGACTAACTTTGAATCCCAACTAAATAAAGTGTTATTCTCCCCACAAAATAATTCTGTATATTCTCATTAATAGACCTATATGATTGCACTCAGTTGTTTGAATTTTGTCAATAGAAATTCTGTGGAAATGTGTTTATTATCTTGTTATATTAGTAGTACATATTATCCCCAATTTTGTCTTTTGACCCCAAAGCCTAAAATATTTACTATCTGGCCCTTTAAAGAAAAAGTTTGTTGACCTTTGATATAGGCCAATAAGTACTAGTAGATACTAATCTGAAGTCTGTACACTGTGTTGGCTTTCTTCTTTGAGTAATCAAGAGGAATCTTAAGCTTGAAATGTCCAGTTTACTATTGCCTCTTTCTTGCTAAAAGAAATTTTTTTGAGGAACCTTTGAATAATTTTTGTTATTTACAACTTCAGAATATAATTATATATGGTTGGTCTCAACATTATCATGTCCTTTTTTGCATCCTTTACAAAGTGTGGACTAACCAGAAACAACTGTAAACTGTGGATAGAACTAGAACAACTATCTTCATCATCAGCTCTGAAAGTCAGAGCTCCTTTCTCCCAAAGAAATTATATCCTAGCATTGTCAGAATTAGCTCTAGTAGAGATTAGGCTAGTAGGAGTAGAGTAGGTGTGGAGGGTTAGTATAAGTCCTTCTTCCTCCCTTGCTATGCAGCCTATCAGTTCACCCTTAATTACTTCTAAATAGTCTAGCAATGAGCTATACTGCTAGAAAAGCCTTATCTACACCCATATTGTAAGCTTTTGACTCTGATATTAGAAACTACCAAGAGCCTTGTTCATAAATGTGATTATTCATTCCATAAATGGCATATCAGCCTCAAATATATCTCCAGGATTTTAATATTATAATGTTTAACCCCATCCTTGAGGTGATCACAGTCAAAAGAACTGCTTAGAATACCTGCAGAGCTTTGTCAGAGTTCTACGTTAGCTTTTGACTAGCTTCCAAGAACCAGTAGTGAACCTTGGCCATATGGTCTGCTTCTGCACTTTTAGTTCTTGTCGAAAGGTGAGGCAAAAAATTGGGTTGATGATAGGCTTAGCAAAGGGTGATGAGTTAGGCTTTCAGGTAGCTAAATGTGACAAGATGAGTAGGGCTCAACTTTGACAATCTTCTGAATAAGCTTAGAGTGAAGGAGAGAAGGTGAAAAGGCATAAGGAGCAAAGTTAAGGAAGGGACTAAAATTTAGAGTGGCAGACACTGTGCTAGGTGCTCTACATGTATCATTTTATTAAATTACAGCAAAAAATCTGAGAGTGAGGCACTACCATGCTTATTTTATAGATAAAACTCAGAGATCAAGTAATTTAAAATAGTAAGTAGTAGATTAGAGACCAGTCCATCTGTCTTCAGTACTTGACTCCAATGATACAGTTAACACAAGTAGATACTATAGCAGGAGAAATAGCCAAAAATAAAACAACAGTTTGGGACACCTCTGACCTCAGCTTCATCATATTTTGTTTTATTGGGAAGTCCAATTGTGTTTGATCCAAACTTTTTTCCTGGGAATGGAACTGCAGAGAATATTCTGATCTCTATTTTTGTTGTTAAACTTTAGGAGGAAGCTCTTTTGACTTTGCCTTAGTAGAAACACATAAGGGCACTTCTGTGGGTATGGGATTGAAGACAGATTTTACATAAGAAAAAACTTTTAAGTTTATTCATATATTTTTGTAGATGTGCTACATGTGCAGAGGAAGCTTAAAGAGTTTCCATGGACCTAAGAAAAAGCAATAAGAATGAATTAATGAGAAAGTATTAATATGGTGTGTAGAAATTGTGAAAAAAATCTCAAGATATATACTGGTCAGACTGACTGAGTGATGTCTATTTTTGAATTGTAAAGTTTAGAAAAGATAAGAAGAAATCTACTGAAGGAAAGCCTCAGATGTTGTCAATAGGCTGTAAAACAAAAACAAACTAACAATTGATTAATTCACTGATCTATTCATCTAACTTTTTTTTTTTTGTGGTACGTGGGCCTCTCACTGTTGTGGCCTCTCCCGTTGCGGAG
>NC_041228.1:33196704-33197333 GCF_002837175.3 Physeter macrocephalus | reverse complement strand
GGTGACTCACAAACTGGAGAACACTTATACCACAGAAGTCCACCCACTGGAGTGAAGTTTCTGAGCCCCATGTCAGGCTTCCCAACCTGGGAGTCTGGCAATGGGAGGAGGAATTCCTAGAGAATCAGACTTTGAGGCTAGTGGGATTAGACTGCAGGACTTTGACAGGACTGGGGGAAACAGAGACTCCACTCTTGGAGAGCACACACAAAGTAGTGTGTGCATCAGGACCCATGGGAAGGAGCAGTGACCCCATAGGAGACTGAACCAGACCTACCTGCTAGTGTTGGAGGGTCTCCGGGAGAGGCGGGGGTGGATCTGTCTCATCGTGAGGACAGGGACACTGGCAGCAGAAGTTCTGGGAAGTACTCTTTGGCGTGAGTCATCCCAGAGTCCGCCAAAAGAGCGCAGGTAGGCTCCAGTGTTGGGTCGCCTCAGACCAAACAACCAACAGGGAGGGAACCCAGTCCCACCCATCAGCAGACAAGCGGATTAAAGTTTTACTGACCTCTGCCCACCAGAGCAACAGCCAGCTCTACCCACCACCAGTCCCTCCCATCAGGAAACTTGCACAAGCCTCTTAGATAGCCTCATCCACCAGAGGGCAGAGAGCAGAAGCAAGAAGAACT
>NC_041228.1:33194394-33195294 GCF_002837175.3 Physeter macrocephalus | reverse complement strand
ATTATAAATATATATGCACCCAACATAGGAGCCCCTCAATACATAAGGCAACTGCTAACAGCTATAAAAGAGGAAATCGACAGTAATGCAATAATAGTTGGGTACTTTAACACCTCACTTACACCAATGGACAGATCATCCAAACAGAAAATTAATAAGGAAACAGAAACTTTAAATGACACAATAGGTCAGATAGATTTAATTGATATTTATAGGACATTCCATCCTAAAACAGCAGATTACACTTTCTTCTCAAGTGTGCACGGAACATTCTCCAGGATAGTTCACATCTTGCGTCACAAATCAAGCCTCAGTAAATTTAAGAAAATTGAAATCATATCAAGCATCTTTTCTGACCACAATGCTATGAGATTAGAAATCAATTATAGGGAAAAAAATGTAAAAAACAGAAACACATGGTGGCTAAACAATACATTACTAAATAACCAAGAGATCACTGAAGAAATCAAAGAGGAAATCAAAAAATACCTAGAGACAAATGACAATGAAAACACGACAATCCAAACCCTATGGGATCCAGCGTAAGCAGTTCTAAGAGGGAAGTTTACAGCTGTACAAGCCTACCTCAAGAAACCGGAAAAATCTCAAATAAACAACCTAACCTTACACCTAAAGGAACTAGAGAAAGAAGAACAAACAAAACCCAAAGTTAGCAGAAGGAAAGAAATCATAAAGATCAGAGCAGAAATAAATGAAATAGAAACAAAGAAAACAATAGCAAAGATCAATAAAACTAAAAGCTGGTTCTTTGAGAAGATAAACAAAATTGATAAACCATTAGCCAGACTCATCAAGAAAAAGAGGGAGAGGACTCAAATCAATAAAATTAGAAATGAAAAAGGAGAAGTTACAACAGACACCGCAGAAATACAAAGCATC
>NC_041228.1:33193284-33194177 GCF_002837175.3 Physeter macrocephalus | reverse complement strand
CAAGAAAAAGAGGGGGAGGACTCAAATCAATAAAATTAGAAATGAAAAAGAAGTTACAACAGACACGGCAGAAACACAAAGCATCCTAAGAGACAACTACAAGCAACTCTATGCCAATAAAATGGACAACCTGGAAGAAAAGACAAATTCTTAGAAAGGTATATAACCTTCCAAGACTGAACCAGGAAGAAGTAGAAAATATGAACATACCAATCACAAGTAATGAAATTGAAACTGTGATTAAAAATCTTCCAACTGGGACTTCCCTGGTGGCGCAGTGGTTAAGAATCCACCTGCCAATGCAGGGGACACGTGTTCGAGCCCTGGTCTGGGAAAATCCCACATGCCGGGGAGCAACTAAGCCTGTGCGCCACAACTACTGAGCTTGTGCTCTAGAGCCCTCGAGCCACAACTACTGAGCCCGTGTGCCACAACTACTGAAGTCTGCGGGCGCCTAGAGCCTATGATCCCCAACAAGAGAAGTCACCACAATGAGAACGCCGCACACCGCAATGAAGAGTAGCCCCTCCTCACCACAACTAGAGAAAGCCCTTGCGCAGCAATGAAGACCCAACACAGTCAAAAATAAATAATAAATAAATACATTTATAAAGAAAGAAAGAAAGAACGTGTATATCATCCTAAGGAGGAAGGCTAAAGACAAACCCTTACGGTATACCAAATACTATCCTAAACGTTTAAAAAAAAAAATCTTCCAACAAACAAAAGTCCAGGACCAGATGGCTTCACAGGTGAATTCTATCAAACATTTAGAGAAGAGCTAACACCCATCCTTCTCAAACTCTTCCAAAAAATTGCAGAGGAAGGAACACTCCCAAACTCATTCTCTGAGGCCACGATCACCCTGATACCAAAACCAGACAAAGATACTA
>NC_041228.1:33191859-33192224 GCF_002837175.3 Physeter macrocephalus | reverse complement strand
AGAAAACCACAGCAAACATCATTCTCAATGGTGAAAAACTGAAAGCATTTCCTCTAAGATCAGGAACAAGACAAGGATGTCCACTCTCACCACTGTTATACAACATAGTTTTGGAAGTTCTAGCCACAGCAGTTAGAGAAGAAAAAGGAATAAAAGGAATACAAATTGGAAAAGAAGAAGTAAAACTGTCACTGTTTGCAGATGACATGATACTATACATTGAGAATCCTAAAGATGCCGTCAGAAAACTACTAGAGCTAATCAATGTATTTGGTAAAGTTGCAGGATACAAAATTAATGCACAGAAATCTCTTGCATTCCTTTACACTAATGATGAAAAATCTGAAAAAGAAATTAAGGAAACA
>NC_041228.1:33178170-33191302 GCF_002837175.3 Physeter macrocephalus | reverse complement strand
AAACAGAAATATAGATCAATGGAACAGGATAGAAAGCCCAGAGATAAACCCACACACCTATGGTCAACTAATCTATGACAAAGGAGGCAAGGATATACAATGGAGAAAAGACAGTCTCTTCAATAAGTGGTGCTGGGAAAACTGGACAGCTACATGTAAAAGAATGTAATTAGAACACTCCCTAACACCATACACACAAAAAAACACAAAATGGAATATGACCAAATGTAAGACCATACACTATAAAACTCTTAGATGAAAACATAGGAAGAACACTCTTTGATATAAATGACAGCAAGATCTTTTTTGATCCACCTCCTAGAGTAATGGAAATAACAAAAATAAACAAATGGAACCTAATGAAACTTCAAAGCTTTTGCACAGCAAAGGTGTTGGTGGGAATGTAAATTGATACAACCATTATGGAGAACAGTATGGAGGTTCCTTAAATAACTAAAAGTAGAAGTACCGTATGATCCAGCAATCCCATGACTGGGCATACACACAAAGAAAACCATAATTCAAAAAGACACATGCACCCCAATGTTTATTGCAGCACTATTTACAATAGCCATGTCATGGAAGCAACCTAAATGCCCATCGAGAGATGAATGGATAAAGAAGTTGTGGTACATATATGGAATGGAATATTAGTCAGCCATTAAAAGGAACGAAATTAGGTCATTTGTAGAGAAGTGGATGGATCTAGAGACTGTCATACAGAGTGAAGTAAGTCAGAAGGAGAAAAACAAATATCGTATATTAACGCGTATATGTGCAACCTCGAAAAATGGTACAGAGGAATCGGTTTGCAGGGCAGAAATAGAGAACAAACGTATGGACACCAAGGGGAGAAAGTGGCGGGGGGTGGTGGTGGTGTGATGAATTGGGAGATTGGGATTGTCATGTATATACTGATGTGTATAAAATGCATGACTAATAAGGACCTGCGTATAAAATGTAAATAAAAAGAATATTAAAAAAAAATTGAAATTCTTACCAAAAAAAGAAGAGAAAAAACCAGGAGCAGCAACAACAAAAGGTGTCTCACGAAATTCCTACTTTATTTAGAGGTATTTTTGAGGATGTGACAGTTTTGGTAAGTCCTGATATTTATACCAAAGAATAGTTCTCCCAGTTTTCTCTTGTTCTAGTGCATTGATTTAAGATCTTGGATTTGAATTCCAAGCTTGGTTTTTAAGCATCTGACCTTCAAATTACTTAATTTCTTTTGCATCAGCTTTGTCATATAAAATAGGGGTGATAGTACTTACTTCATAAGGTAGTATTTACATGTCTGAAGTGGTAAGCAGTCAGTAAAGGGAAACTATAATTTTTAATACTGTAGTACTTAGCAGTAGCCTAATAGTCCCTGATTTCTGCTTGATTATAGTTTTTGCCATCGTCTTTTTCTTTAACCTTTCAACTAATGGGGAAATGCAAGTGTTAGTCTTCTGTGGCATATTTTTTTCTATCAAATGGTGGGGATGGGAGCTGTTTAGCTATATAGAAGTAACCCTGTGGCTCTCTGGTTGGCTATGTGTTATATTTTGGTTATTTGCAAAAAAAGAAAAAAAAAAGGTAACTGTAGAGGTTTATGGCCAATGAAGTCAATTTCTGTTGTATAGAGAACATGTGGAATTAGCCTTATTGTAGTCCCCTAAAGCAGGAAAAATAATATTATTCCTATTTTACAGCTGAGGAAACTGAGACTTAAGTTAGGTGACATCCAGAGTCATACTGGGAGAGCCAGGACTTGATCTAGGTTTTTTTGAGTTTATGTATCTGCCTCTCCTTCATGGGAAATTTTATATATTAGCTCAGCCAGCACATGCTATGTCCAGATCAAGTTACCCATAAAACTCAATATTCTGCAAGTTATCTTATTTCTTTTATGTTGTTGACAATCCATTACCTGGCAGTTGGACATGTTCTCAGTATTTCTGTTTCCTTCGTATACCAGATATATATTTCTACAGGAAAAAAATGTTATTGATAAAAGTTAGGTGAACCAAAAAAACCCCCAAAACCAAAAACTTACCTAACAAATAATGTGACGTCTTTAGCAGGGTTTCCTACTCTCATTCATTGCAACCTTATAGTATTCAGCTATAGTTTAGTTTTTGTTAGTAGGCCTAGGGACCTAAAGATACTTCTATGGGAATATGCATTCTGGGTTACAAACAGCCAATTTAAGAAAGATAATTCTGGAGTATAATCTATTTGAAAGTTGGAGACAGTTTGCACAAATAGAGTTTGGATCAGTGATACCAGAAATGCAAATCAAGATAGAAACCTTACCTTTAAAGGATTGGTGAGAATAAAATGAAATAATATTATATATATTATATTATAAAGTACCTAACATAGTGCTTGCCTCTGTAATTGCTAGTAGATTCTCAAAAAATGATAGCTCCTTTCTCCCTTTCACCCATAATACTGATCCTTAAGGATAACCAACAGTACTTAATATAATCTCCATTCTGTCTCTGAACTAGGACAGAACAACCTTATCTTGACACCAGGCTGCTAGCCAGTGTCTTGTCAAAGCCTTTCAAGGCTCTTCTTAACTGCCAACATCAAATGGTTCATTCACTTTGAATAGACCGTTAACTCCTGAGAGCGTCGTATTCTTATTTTTCTTTCTTGGTATTCTCGGGAAAAATGTCCATGTGTATTCCTTCTGATTTTCTTATTCTTCCCCACCTTTAGGCAAAATGAAAAGAGTAAACATAGTTATATATTGGTGTTAGATGTGATATTTTAAAAATAAACTTATTTATTTATTTTTGGCTATGTTGAGCCTTCGTTGCTGCGTGCGGGCTTTCTCTAGTTGCAGCGAGCAGGGGCCACTCTTGGTTGTAGTGCACGGGCTTCTCATTGTGGTGGCTTCTCTTGTTGCAGAGTATGGTTCTAGGCACGTGGGCTTAAGTAGTTGTGGAAGGTGGGCTTAGTTACTCCTCATCATGTGGGATCTTCCTGGACCAGGGCTCGAACCTGTGTCCCCTGCATTGGCAGGCAGATTATCATCCACTGCGCCACCAGGGAAGCCCAGGAGCAAAGTCTTAAAAGAGATGGACTTGTGAAAACAAGACACTGCAGTACATTTTGATGCTTGAGAGGATACTACAGCGGGTCCCAAGAGGAAGGGTCTAGCTTCCTGCTGGGGAGGAAGAAGCCTCCAGAGGTGATTGATGACCACCAGAAGCCGCTGGTTCTGGCGTGTTGCCTGGGTGATAATTTTAAAGCCTCATGGTTTATATATCACTTAGCAAACATTTATCACCTACTATGTTCTAAGCATTGTTCTAGAACTATGGGACACAGCAATGAATGAAACCATCAAATAAACCCATCGATAATTTCTACCCCTGTGGACTTTACATTCTATATCAGTGTTATTTCCGTAAGTAATGACAGTAACAATTTTCTGGCTCCATACATTTTTGCTTTTTTCAACACTCTTTCAGGTATAATTCA
Source organism: Physeter macrocephalus (assembly GCF_002837175.3). Taxonomy (NCBI): domain Eukaryota; kingdom Metazoa; phylum Chordata; class Mammalia; order Artiodactyla; family Physeteridae; genus Physeter; species Physeter macrocephalus. The sequence continues at coordinate 33,187,822 of NC_041228.1, read as the reverse complement.
GGCCTAACAGGCCACAGTTTTGAAAGTGTATGTAAGTCAAGCACAACAAAATAGTTTTATATGTATTTGTATGTACATTATATTTAGCTATTGTAGAAGGAGTACTGAAAGTGGGTAAACTGTGCTCTAGTTCTCACTCTCCTCTAACTAAATGTGCAGCTTGGCAGGTTATATAAACTCCTCCAACCACGTGTAAAATTGGAAGGAACTCTATAAGTTTCCTTCAGCTCTAAGAAATTTTTGAGATTTTAAAGTTTTTAAAAAGGTATATAAAAAGTAGCTTCTCTATAGAATGTGTTATTGTTCTAATGATAGTGTTATCTCAGTGTGGATCCAGAGTTCAAACCTTATTCTTTGTAAATTAAAACTGTATCACCTACACCAACTATACTGAATGAGAAGCAAGGAGACTAGGTAAGAAGGCTACTGATAAACCAAAATCCTTACATCTTTGCAGTCTCTATACTTCAGCATTTCTATTTAAAAATTTCCCATCCTGGTTATGGGTAAGGATTTACCCAAAGATCTGAACATGGAACATTCTCTTTTATGATAAATACCCAACAACCTCAATATTGGTTAAATAGATATATGGTAAAAGCATATAGAACAAAAGATAATTTTTGGTAGAGAAGCACAATTTTAAAATGATGCTACATTCTTTAGCTTTTAGGTTTAAAGAAACCCCTTTCTCTGTTGCTGGCCACTGTTGCATGTTTTCAAGAATAGGTGAGGAGTGTGAATAGAAATTAAAAAGAACCAACCCCATATCACCTAGCACAGTGCTAAGTACATGGAAGATATTCCATAAGTACTTACTGATATTGATTAATTAGATTGTCGAGAACTGTGAAAAGTCTGAGATTTTATTCTACTTACAAGTTAGCCTGCCACAGTTTCATGGATGCTGGTAGAAGATATGAGACTCTGGGTCAGAGAGGAAGGACAGTTTATTACTCACAGCAATAGCAGTAGCCAGAGCGTGATCATTTCTGCCAATCTCTGAACACCTATTCCCACATGGTGACATGAAGAGGGCCAGATAATACCTGCACGTGCAGTGGGTTGAGTTATAGCAGAGGAACTCTGAGCCTCAGAACCTCAAATCTTTTATAACATGGAATGAGCATGCTTGCCCTTTGCTCCGGAAGGAGACATCTTTTTCTTCTAAGGCTGTAACCGTATCTGCCCTTGCCTTTGGAGGCACATCTTATCTTCAAGGTCTGTTTTCTATACCAGGGGTCCCCAACCCCCTGGACGTGGACTGGTAGCTGTCCGCAGCCTGTTATGAACCAGGCAGTACAGCAGGAAGTGAGCTGCGGGCGAGTGAGTGAAGCTTCATCTGCCGCTCCCCATCGCTGGCATTACTGCCTGAACCATCCACCACCCCATCCCCCCCGCCCAAAAGGTTGGGGGCCGCTGTTCTATACAGACATTCTTGAGAAGATACTACAAAAGAATCAGAAGTCAGTGCCTCTGTTCACAAGACAGGCTGAAAAGAGAGACTCATGGAGAATTGTCTCCCAACATAAATTCTTTACTAGAATTATTGTTATATTAAAGGATGAAAAGGCAAATTTAGATTTCATCTTCTTTATCTCTATTCACTAAAATACTAGAAACTGATAAATATGTGACCTTTATTTAAAAATCGTCAGAGAAGAGTACACTCTGAAAGTAGTATTTAAGTAAATTCTTGAATGTTGTTGAATACACACATCAAACATTTGACTATATTTACATTTTGAATCAAGGGGGATGGAAAGGTAGCTTATATAACAATTCAAGTGCTTTACATATAAAGTAATGAGACTGCATGTCAATGTCCAGGGATTTAGAGAGTGTTCAAAAACACAAGCTGAACATATTGTACAACCGTGACATTTAAGATGTTTTAAATTAAAAAAGTTTAATTCAAGACTTTCATTCACTTTTTCAAATACCTTAATGAAATGAAACCCCAGATACTATGTTTATGTTCTTCTGAGGTTCTGTTAATGAATATAGATGTACCCCTTATGTTAAGTTGGAATTGGTTAGCCACTTGACTAGTATTGCTTGCAAGCAAACCAATAAACAACAACAACAAAAAACCCCGCAAACCAAAGAGCAATGAAAACAAACCAGCAACCAAAATTACTGCCTGTATCTTTAAATTCTTATATGTGTTTTGGAATTTGTTTGACAAAGTTAAGTTGGCTTTAAAATTTAGCACAGTGACTCAGTTGCAGCTGTTCCAAATAATTGGTCATGAGCTTTTTATACTATCTGGCTTAATTTAACAGAGTACAGCTTCCTGCCATTTTTTCTTCTCTGTGATCCAGAATCTGAAATACACACATCTTAAGGGATTATATCAATTGTTCATATTTAAGAATAACAATCTAGCATAGGCTTTATGAAGAGCAGTTCTTATACACTTTTTATTTTAGATACGTTCATCTGGATAGACAAAAAATAATAGGAATTGCAGTGTATTTTTAAAATAAGAAACCTGTGCTCATTGTATGAATTTAGAAAACTCAGGCATATAAAGAAGTAATCCTTACACTTAGAGATAGCTACTTAAACATTTGGCATATGACCCAATAACTACGTCTTGACATCTGATTTACTAGTTTTGCAATGATTAAAACTATTTATATATTATTGTGGTGGAAGTCAATACATACATAAACAAATCACCAGTCCTGATTCAGTGAGAACCATTTCCCTTAAAACAACAACAACAATATACTTCCTTACTCACATTAGCAACAATACAACCACAGCAACAAAACAAAAAGGTGTGCTCCTAATATATCTTAACTTAATAAACATTAGCTACTTGACAACCATAAAGATGAGTTAGCGCCTACCTGACCGGGTTATTCAAGATCTTTATATAGGCAGGTGTTTTCCCTTGGACTGTTTTCGTGTCCTCAAAGCACAGTTTATACTGTGGCACTGCAATGTTTAAGTCTGTTGCACATTTTTGGTCCTAATTCTCCTGTATAGAAGAGGAACATAACATTTGTAACACATGCACTGAAGTTAATTTCTCTGTTCAACTCTTAACTCATGTATTTATTTGAAATATGATTATAGGGAAAAATGAACTGGTTTTTAATAAACATATCAGATCCTATACCTTTGAACAGATATTTATTCCTTTAAAGTAGTCATCTTGGGAGACTATAGGTTTATTCCAACTATTCTTTCATTACTGTTTACATGTTTTGGGGATTAGGCACGGGCATCTTTTGTAAGAGTGAAAGCACGCAACAGAGTAAAAGAACAGAAAGAGCAAGAGCATTGGCAGGAGAGTCCCCCTGTTGTGGGACATGGTTCCATCCTCATATTTTCAGCCAAACATGTAGAGAAGCCTCATACTGGGGACTCTGGCTGGATCCTATTTAGACTCTCAACTGAGACTTGATGGACATATGGGCTAAAGACATGTATGTGTATAGAAGTTGATCATCTCTGATAAAGATTTACACCTAGCATCAGAATACATAGCATCAGTGCATTGATTAGGGACAGAATATTCCAGGTACATTTTCACAAAGCTACCTTCCAGCAACTCTCTTTAGTTCCAGTGGTTTTTGTTAAGATGTAGAGGTGCTAAAGTGAAGGAGGGAGAGAGAGGAAATCTTGGTTCTGATTTTGTGATATTATTTAGTTTTTCAGCAAATGTTGGCAATGTGACGGAAAACCTGAACGAACTTTTTTGCCAACCCAATATTTTTGCCTCCTATAGAATTGTATTAATATGATTACTTAAATCGAAAAAATAGAAAATTGAGAAGACTGAAATATAGAATTTTACTAAGGGTGAAAAGAGGTCAAGACTAGTGCTGTAGTCTTAGAGTGCCAGAGAGCAAGAAGAGGGCTCTCTTTCCCAGTTCTTTCAGGGATACTCCCAAACTTTATCATTCTCTTTGAATTTTTACCTCCTTTCCCATACTCTTCACTCTCAATTGGTGACCTGACTTCCTACTTCATTGGGAAATTGGAGTCCATAACACATGAACTCTCTCATTTTTATACATTCTACTTGATATTTGCTTGTATATATTGATTTACTTGTATTTATATTTTGTGGTGAACATTTGTTGGTTATTTCCCCCAGGATATTTTCCTATTCCTCCTAACAGTATCTGGTCTCCTAGTCTTACAGTTTAGGTGGTAGCTACTCTGGAACAAGATGTAGGGAATGTTCAAGAGCAGTGGTGATCTTGTTCTATATCCTTTCCCATATCCTTGTTCTATATGTTGTTTTAATTATTCCTATTTTATACTAACCTTTCATTTTCTTGGCTAGATTCTTAATCGGTTCTCTCTCTCTGCCACTCTCTCTTTCTCCAGCTTTATTGAAATAGAATTCATGTATACAAATCACTCTTTCAAAGTGTATAATTTAATATTTTTTAGTATATTCACAGTGTTGAGCCATCACCATGATTTAATTGTAGAACGTTTTTCTCTCCCTAAAAAAATCCCTGTACCCATTAGCACTCATTAACCCCTTTCCCCATCCTAAGCAACCATAACCTACTTTTTATCTCTGTGGATTTGCCTATTCTGGACCTTCTGTATAAATAGGATCATACAATATGTTGTCTTTGTGACTGGTTTCTTTCACTCAGTATAACTTTTTCAAGGGTCATCCATGCTGTAACATGTGTCAGTACATCATTTTTTTTTCCGATTGGGATAAAATACACATAACAAAATCTATCATTTTAGTCATTTTAAAATGTACAATTCAGGGGCTTCCCTGGTGGCGCAGTGGTTGAGAGTCCACCTGCCGATGCAGGGGACATGGGTTCGTGCCCCGGTCCGGGAAGATCCCACATGACACAGAGCGGCTGGGCCCGTGAGCCGTGGCCGCTGGGCCTGTGCGTCCGGAGCCTGTGCTCCGCAATGGGAGAGGCCACAACAGTGAGAGGCCCGCGTACCCCCCCACCCCAAAAAACACGTACAATTCAGTGGCATGTAGTACATTCACGAAGTTGTGTAACTGTCACAACTACCTAGTTCCAGAACATTTTCATCACCTAAAAAAGAAACCCTGCACCTATTAAAGTCACTCCCCATCACCCCCTCCCCCAGCCTCTAATTTGGCAGCCACTAATTTGGCAACCACTAATCTGCTTTTGGATTTGCTTATTCTGGGTATTTCATATAAATTAAATCATGTAAGGTGAAGTCTTTTGTGTCTGTTTTCTTATTTTCTTAAATTTATTTTATTGAAGTATAGTTGATTTACAGTGTTGTGTTGATTTCTGCTGTACAGCAAATTGATTCAGATATATATATATATATATATATATACATATACACATTTTTTTTCATATTTTTTCCATTATGGTTTACCATAGGATATTGAATATAGTTCCCTGTGCTGTGTACAGTAGGACGTTGTTTATCCATTCTATGATAATAGTTTGTATCTGCTGATCCAAAACTCCTAATCCATCCCTTCCCCAACCCCCCTTGACAATCACAAGTCTGTTCTCTATGTCTGTGAGTCTGTTTCTGTTTCATAGATAAATTCATTTGCGTCATATTTTAGATTCCACATACAAGTAATATAATATGGTATTTGTCTTTCTCTTTCTGATTTACTTCACTATTTATGATAATCTCTAGGTCTATCCAAGTTGCTGCAAATGGCATTATTACATTCCTCTTTATGGCTGATTAGTGTTCCATTGTATGTATATATATATATACCACATCTTCTTTATCCATTCATCTGTCGATGGACATTTAGGTTGTTTCCATGTTTTGGCTATTGTAAATAGTGTTGCAGTGAACATTGGGGTGCATGTATCTTTTCGAATTATGTTTTTCTCTGGATATATGCCCAGCAGTGGAATTGCAGGATCATATGGCAACTCTACTTTTAGGTTTTTGAGGAACTTTCATACTGTTTTCCACAGTGGCTGCACCAACTTACATTCCCACCAATAGTTTAGGAGGGTCCCCTTTTCCCCACACCCTCTGCAGCATTTATTATTTATAGACTTTTAAATGATGGCTATTCTGTGTGTGTAAGGTGGTACCTCATTGTAGTTTTGATTTCCACTTCTCAAGTAATTAACAATATTGAGCATCTTTTCATGGGCCGGTTGGCACTCTGTATGTCTTCTCTAGAGAAATGTCTATTTATATCTTCTGCCCATTTTTTGGATTTTTTTTGTTGTTGTTGTTATTGAGTTGTGTGAGCTGTTTGTATATGTTGGTAATTAAGCTCTTGTTGGTTGCATCATTTGCAAATACTTTCTCCCAGTCCATAGGTTGTCTTCTCATTTTGTTTATTGTTTCCTTTGCTGTACAAAATGTGTCTGGCTTCTTTTATTTAGCATAATGTTTTCAAGGTTTACCCACGTCATAACATTTATATTATTTCATTTTTCTTAAATGACAGGAGAATAGTCCAGTTAATGGATATACTAAATTGTATTTATCCATTAATTAGTTTCTATTATTAACATTTAAAAAATTGATGTATAATTGACTTACAGTATTATATATTAGTTTCAGGTGTATAACATGGTGATTCAGTATTTTTATACATTACAAAATGATCACCATGATAAGTCTAGTTGCTGTCACCATACAAAATTATTACAATATTATTGACTATATTCATTCCCCACACTGTACATTTCACATTATCTTTTCATGGGCCGGTTGGCACTCTGTATGTCTTCTCTAGAGAAATGTCTATTTATATCTTCTGCCCATTTTTTGGATTTTTTTTGTTGTTGTTGTTATTGAGTTGTGTGAGCTGTTTGTATATGTTGGTAATTAAGCTCTTGTTGGTTGCATCATTTGCAAATACTTTCTCCCAGTCCATAGGTTGTCTTCTCATTTTGTTTATTGTTTCCTTTGCTGTACAAAATGTGTCTGGCTTCTTTTATTTAGCATAATGTTTTCAAGGTTTACCCACGTCATAACATTTATATTATTTCATTTTTCTTAAATGACAGGAGAATAGTCCAGTTAATGGATATACTAAATTGTATTTATCCATTAATTAGTTTCTATTATTAACATTTAAAAAATTGATGTATAATTGACTTACAGTATTATATATTAGTTTCAGGTGTATAACATGGTGATTCAGTATTTTTATACATTACAAAATGATCACCATGATAAGTCTAGTTGCTGTCACCATACAAAATTATTACAATATTATTGACTATATTCTCTATGCTGTACATTACATCCATGTGACTTATTTATTTAGTAACTAGAAGTTTGTACCTCTTAATCTCCCTCACCTATTTCATTCATCCCTTCCACCCTCCCTCCCCTCTGGCAACCACAGGTTTGATCCCATTACCTATGAGTCTGTTTCTGTTACATTTGTTCTATTGTTTCGATTTTTATTTTCCATGTATAAGTGAAATCGTATGGTATTTGTCTTTCTCTGTTGGACTTATTTCACTTAGCATAATACTCTCTAGGTTCATCCATGTTGGTGCAAATGGCAAGATTTTATTCTTTTATGTGGCAGAGTAATATTCCATTGTATACATATATCACATCTTTATCCATTCATCTATTGATGAGCATTTAGATTGCTTCTGTATCTTGGCTATTGTAAATAATGTTCTAATGAACATAGGGGTGCATATATCTTTTCAAATTGGTTTTTTCTTTGTTTTTGTTTTTTTTTTGAAAAATAACCAGAAGTGGCATTGCTGGCTTATATGATAGTTCTATTTTTAATTTTTTTTGAGAAATCTCCATGCTGTTTCTGTAGTGGTTGCACCAATTTACATTCCCACCAACAGTGAACCAGGGTTCCCTTTTCTGCACATCCTCAATAACTCTAGTTACTTGTTGTCTTTTTGATAATAGCAATTCTGACAGGTGTGAGTTGCTATCTCATTGTGGTTTGGATTTGCATTTCCCTGATGATTAGTGATGTTGAGCATCTTTTCATGTACCTGTTGGCCATCTGTGTGTCTTCTTTGGGAAAATGTCTAGTCACATCCTCTGCTCATTTTTAAATCAGGTTGTATGTTTTTTTGATGTTGAGTTGTATGAGTTTTCTGTATATTTTTGATATTAACCCCTTACCTGGTATATTGTTTGCAAATATCTTCTCACATTCACTAGGCTACCTTTTCATTTTGGTGGTAGTTTTCTTTTTTTTTTTAACATCTTTATTGGAGTATAATTGCTTTACAATGGTGTGTTAGTTTCTGCTTTATAATAAAGTGAATCTGTTAGTTTATGCTTTATAACAAAGTGAATCAGTTATACATATACATATGTTCCCCTATCTCTTCCCTCTTGCGTCTCCCTCCCTCCCACCCTCCCTATCCCACCCCTCTAGGTGGTCACAAAGCACCAAGCTGATCTCCCTGTGCTATGCAGCTGCTTCCTACTAGCTATCTATTTTATGTTTGGTAGTGTATATATGTTGTTGGTAGTTTTCTTGGCTCTGCAAAAGCTTTTCAGCTTGATGTAGACCCATTTGTTTACTTTTTCTTTTGTTTAACTTGCTTGAGAAGACATATCCAAAAAAAATTGCTGAGACCGATGCCAAAGAGCACACTGTGTTTTCTTCTAAGAGTGTTATGGTTTCATGTCTTAGATTTAAGTCCATAATCTATATTAAGCTCATTTTTGTACACGGTGTGAGAAAGTACGAAAGTACTCCAGTTTGATTCTTTTGCATTTAGCTTCACAGATTTTCCAACACCATTTATTGAAGAGGCTATTTTTTCCCCATTGTATATTCTTGCCTCCTTTGTCATAGATTAGTTGCCCATACAAGTGTGGGTTTATTTTTAGGATCTCTGTTCTGCTCCATTGATCTACATGTCTGTTTTTGTGCCAGTACCATGCTGGTTTTTTTTCTTTTAGTATTAGTTGTTCTTTTTGTTTGTTGTTTTTTTATACTGCAGGTTCTTATTAGTCATCAATTTTATACGCATCAGTGTATACATGTCAATCCCAATCGCCCAATTTAGTGCCCCACCATCCCCACCACACCGAGGTTTTCCCCCCTTGGTGTCCATACGTTTGTTCTCTACATCTGTGTCTCAACTTCTGCCCTGCAAACCGGTTCATCTGTACCATTTTTCTAGGTTCCACATACATGCATTAATATACAATATTTATTTTTCTCTTTCTGATTTACTTCACTTTGTATGACGGTCTTTAGATCCACCCACGTCTCAACGAATGACTCAATTTCTTTCCTTTTTATAGCTGAGTAATATTCCATTGTATATATGTACCACAACTTCTTTATCCATTCATCTCTCAATGGGCATTTAGGTTGTTTCCATGACCTGACTATTGAAAATAGTGTGGCAATGAACATTGGGGTGCATGTGTCTTTTTGAATTATGGTTTTCTCTGGGTATATGCCCAGTAGTGAGATTGCTGGATCATATGGTAATTCTATTTTTAGTTTTTCAAGGAACCTCCATACTGTTCACCATAGTGGCTGTATCAGTTTACATTCCCACCAACAGTGCAAGAGGGTTCCCTTTTCTCCACACCCTCTGCAGCATTTGTTGTTTGTAGATTTTCTGATGATGGCCAATCTAACTGGTGTGAGGTGATACCTCATTGTAGTTTTGATTTGCATTTCTCTAATAATTAGTGATGTTGAGCAGCTTTTTATGTGCTT
>NC_041228.1:33176543-33178091 GCF_002837175.3 Physeter macrocephalus | reverse complement strand
TTTCTCCCATTCTGAGGGGTGTCTTTTTGTCTTGTTTATGGTTTCCTTTGCTGTGCAAAAGCTTTGAAGTTTCATTAGGTCCCATTTGTTTATTTTTGTTTTTGTTTCCATTACTCTAGGAGGTGGATCAAAAAAGATCTTGCAGTGATTTATGTCAAAGAGTGTTATTCCTATGTTTTCATCTAAGAGTTTTATATTGTCTGGTCTTACATTTAGGTCTCGAATCCATTTTGAGTTTGTTTTTATGTATGGTGTTAGGGAGTGTTCTAATTTCATTCTTTTACATGTAGCTGTCCAGTTTTCCCAGCACCACTTATTGAAGAGACTGTCTTTTCTCCATTGTATATCCTTGCCTCCTTTGTCATAGATTAGTTGACCGTAGGTGCATGGGTTTATCTCTGGGCTTTCTATCCTGTTCCATTGATTATGTTTCTGTTTATGTGCCAGTACCATATTGTCTTGATTACTGTAGCTTTGTAGTATACTCTGAGGTCAGGGAGTCTGATTCCTCCAGCTCCGTTTTTTTCCCCTCAAGACTGCTTTGGCTATTCGGGGTCTTTTGTGTCTCCATCCAAATTTTCAGATGATTTGTTCTAGTTCTGTAAAAAATGCCATTGGTAATCTGATAGGGATTGCATTGAATCTGTAGATTGCTTTGGGTAGTATAGTCATTTTCACAATATTGATTCTTCCTATCCAAGAACATGGTATGTCTCTCCATCTGTTGGTATCATCTTTGATTTCTTTCATCAGTGTCTTATAGTTTTCTGCATACAGGTCTTTTGTCTCCCTAGGTAGGTTTATTACTAGGTATTTTATTCTTTTGTTGCAATGGTAAATGAGAGTTTTTCCATAATTTCTCTTTCAGATTTTTCATCATCATTAGTGTATAGGAATGCAAGAGATTTCTGTGCATTAATTTTGTATCCTGCAACTTTAGCAGATACATTGATTAGCTCTAGTAGTTTTCTGGTGGCATGTTTAGGATTCTCAGTATCTTGTCATATGCAAACAGTGACAGTTGACAGTTTTACTTCTTTTCCAATTTGTATTCCTTTTATTTCTTTTTCTTCTCTGATTGCCATGGCTAGGACTTCCAAAATTATGTTGAATAATATCTCGTTCCTGATCTTAGAGGAAATGGTTTCAGTTTTTCACCGTTGAGAATGATGTTTGCTGTGAGTTTGTTGTATGTGGCCTTTATTATGTTGAGGCAGGTTCCCTCTATGCCCACTTTCTGGAGAGTTTTTATCATAAATGGATGTTGAATTTTGTCAAAAGCTTTTTCTGCATCTATTGAGATGATGATATGGTTTTTCTTCTTCAATTTATTAATATGGTGTATCACATTGATTGATTTGCATATATTGAAGAATCCTTGCATCCCTGGGATAAATCCCACTTTATTGTGGTTTATGATCCTTGTAATGTGTTGTTGGATTCTGTTTGCTCGCATTTTGTTGAGGATTTTTGCATTTATATTCATCAGGGATATTGGTCTGTAATTTTCTTTTTTTGTAGTATCTTTGTCTGGTTTTGGTATCAGGG
>NC_041228.1:33175390-33175830 GCF_002837175.3 Physeter macrocephalus | reverse complement strand
CTTTGATTTCTTCAGTGATCTCTTGGTTATTTAGTAACGTATTGTTTAGCATCCATGTGTTTGTGTTTTTTACGTTTTTTCCCCTGTAATTCATTTCTAATCTCATAGCGTTGTGGTCAGAAGATGCTTGATATGATTTCAATTTTCTTAAATTTACTGAGGCTTGATTTGTGATGCAAGATGTGATCTACCCTGGATAATGTTCCGTTCGCACTTGAGAAGAAAGTGTAATCTGCTGTTTTAGGATGGAATGTCCTATAAATATCAATTAAATCTATCTGACCTATTGTGTCATTTAAAGCTACTTTCTCCTCATTAATTTTCTGTTTGGATGATCTGTCCATTGGGGTAAGTGAGGTGTTAAAGTCCCCCACTGTTATTGTGTTACTGTCGATTTCCTCTTTTATAGCTGTTAGCAGTTGCCTTATGTATTGAGGGGC
>NC_041228.1:33170239-33173908 GCF_002837175.3 Physeter macrocephalus | reverse complement strand
CTCTGCCTTTTCATCTTGTCTATCTTTCTGTGAATGTGGTTTTTGTTCCACAGGCTGCAGGATTGTAGTTCTTCTTGCTTCTGCTGTCTGCCCTCTGGTGGATGAGGCTTTCTAAGAGGCTTGATGGGAGGGCCTGGTGGTGGGCAGAGCTGACTGTTGCTCTGGTGGGCAGAGCTCAGTAAAACTTTAATCCACTTGACTGTTGATGGGTGGGGCTGGGTTCCCGCCCTGTTGGTTGTTTGGCCTGAGGCGACCCAACACTGCAGCCTACCTGGGCTCTTTGGTGGAGCTAATGATGGATTCTTACAGGGCTCACTTCCAAGTAGTACTTCCCAGAACTTCTGCTGACAGTGTCGTTGTCCCCACAGTGAAACAGAGCCACCGCCTGCCTCTGCAGGTGACCCTCCACCACTAGCAGGTGGGTCTGGTTCAATCTCCCCCGGGGTCACTGCTCCTTTCCCTGGGTCTCGATGTGCACACTACTTTGTGTGTGCCCTCCAAGAGTGGAGTCTCTGTTTCCCCCAATCCTGTCAAAGTCCTGCAATCAAATCCTGCTCGCCTTCAAAGTCCAATTCTCTGGGGATTCCTACTCCCATTGCTGCACCCCCTGGTTGTGAAGCCTGACTTGCAGCTCAGAACCTTCACTCCAGTGGGTGGACTTCTGTGGTATAGTTGTTCTGCAGTTTGTGAGTTGCCCACCCAGCAGTTATGGGATTTGATTTTATTGTCATTGCACCCCTCCTACTGTCTCATTGCAGGTTCTCCTTTGTCTTCTGATGTGGGGTATGTTTTTTGGTGAGTTCCAGTCTTTCTGTTGATGATTGTTCAGCAGTTAGTTGTGATTCCGGTGCTTTCACACGAGGGAGTGAGCACACGTCCTTCTCCTCCACCATCTTGAACCAATCTGTATTTTATTCTTTTTGATGCAATTGTAAATGGGATTGCTTTCTTCATTTCTCTTTCTGATAGTTTGTTGTTTATGTATAGAAGTGCCACAGATTTCTGTATACTGATTTTGTATTCTGCAACTTTACTGAATTCATTGCTGAGTTTTCATAGTTTTTTGGTTGTGTCTTTAGGATTTTCTATATATGGTATCATGCCATCTGCAAACAGTGACAATTTTATTCCTTCCTTTCTAATTTGGTTTCCTTTTATTTCTTTTTCTCTTCTGACTGCTGTGCCTAAAACTTCCAATACTATGTTAAATAAAAGTGATGAGAGGGGGCATCCTTGTCTTGTTCCTAATCTTAGAGTAAAATGCTTTCAGGTCATCATCATTGAGTATCGTGTTAGCTGTAGGTTTTTCATATATGGCCTTTATTATGTTGAGGTATGTTCCCTCTATATCCACTTTGTTGAGAGGTTTTATCATAAATGGGTGTTGAATTTTGTCAAAAGTTTTTTCTGCATCTATTCAGATGATCATGATTTTTATTCTTTTATTCTTTAATTTGTTAATGTGTTAGGTTTATCACATTGATTGATTTTGCAGATATTGAACCATTATTGCATCCCTGGTATAAATTGCAGTTGATCATGATGTATGATCCTCTTATTGTGTTGTTGAATTCAGTTTGCTAGTATTTTGTTGATGATTTTTGCATTTATGTTTATCAGTGATATTGGCCTGTAGTTTTGTTTTCTTGTGGTGTCTTTGTCTGGTTTTCATATCAGGGTGATGCTGGCTTGGTAGAATGGCTTTGGAAGTGTTCCTTCCTCTTTGACATTTTGGAATAGTTTGAGAAGGATAGGTGTTAACTCTCCTTTAAATGTTTGGTAGAATTCACCCATGAAGCCGTCTGGTCCTGGGCTTTTGTTTTTTGGAAGTTTTAAAATTACTGATTCAATTTCATTACTTGTAATTGGTCTCTCTGTTTTCTGTTTCTTCTTGATTCAGTCTTGTATGATTGTATGCTTCTAGAAATGTATCCATTCATTCCAAGTTGTCCAATTCATTGGTGTATAGTTGTTTGTAGTAATCTCTTATGCCCCTTTGCTTTATGATTTTAGGTGTTCCTACGTTGGTTGTGTATATATTACAATTGTTATATCTTCTTGTTGGATTTTGTAATGTTTTTCTTTGTCTTTTGTTACATTCTTTGTTTTGGAGTCTATTTTGATACGTATATATGTGTGTGTGTGTGTGTATGTATATATATATATATATATATATATTCCCCAGGTTTTATTTTCATTTCCATTTGCATGGAATAACTTTTTGCATCCCCTCACTTTTAGTCTGTATGTGTCTTTAGATCTGAAGTAAGCCTCTTATAGGCAGCAGTTTTCTTTTTTCTTTTTTTTGAGTTTGAATTTTTTTTTCAAACAATTATTATTAGTATTGTTTTACATCTTTATTGGAGTATAATTGCTGATTTTTTTGATGATGGCCGTGGTGACTGGTGTGAGGTGATACCTCATTGTTGTTTTGATTTGCATTTCTCTAATGATTAGTGATGTTGAGCATCCTTTCATGTGTTTGTTGGCAATCTGTATAACTTCTTCGGAGAAAAGTGTATTTAGGTCTTCTGCCCATTTTTGGGTTGGGTTGTTTGTTTTTTTGATATTGAGCTGCATGAGCTGCTTGTATATTTTGGAGATTAATCCTTTGTCAGTTGCTTCGATTGCAAATGTTTTCTCCCATTCCGAGAGTTGTCTTTCTGTCTTGTTTATGGTTTCCTTTGCTGTGCAAAAGCTTTTAAGTTTCATTAGGTCCCGTTTGTGTATTTTTGTTTTTATTTGCATTACTCTAGGAGGTGGGTCAAAAAGAATCTCGTTGTGATTTATGTCATAGAGTGTTCTGCCTATATTTTCCTCTAAGAGTTTTATAGTGTCTGGCCTTACATTTAGGTCTTTAATCCATTTTGAGTTATTATTTTTGTGTATGGTATTAGGAAGTGTTCTAATTTCATTCTTTTACATGTAGCTGTCCAGTTTTCCCAGCACCACTTATTGAAAAGGCTGTCTTTTCTCCATTGTATATTCTTTTCTTTTTGGTTTTGTTTTTTTTTGTTTTTGCGGTACGTGGGCCTCTCACTGTTGTGGCCTCTCTCATTGCGGAGCACAGGCTCCGGACGCGCAGGCTCAGCGGCCATGGCTCATGGGCCCAGCCATTCCGCGGCATGTGGGATCTTCCCAGACCGGGGCACGAACCCGTTTCCCCTGCATCGGCAGGTGGACTTTCAACCACTGCGCCACCCGGGAAGCCCTACATTGTATATTCTTGTCTCCTTTGTCGAAGATAAGGTGAGCATATGTGTGTGGGTTTATCTCTGGGCTTTCTATCCTGTTCCATTGATCTATACTTATGTTTTTGTTCCAGCACCATACTGTCTTGATTACTGTAGCGTTGTAGTATAGTCTGAAGTTAGGGAGGCTGATTCCTTCAGCTCTGTTTTTCTTTCTCAATTGCTTTGGCTATTCGGGGTCTTTTGTGTTTCATAGAAATTGTGAAATTTTTTGTTCTAGTTCTGTGAAAAATGCCAGAGGTAGTTTGATAGGGATTGCATTGAATCTGTAGATTGCTTTGGGTAGTAGAGTCATTTTCACAATGTTGATTCTTCCAATCCAAGAACATGGTATATCTTTCCATCTATTTGTATCATCTTTAATTTCTTTCATCAGTGTCTTATAATTTTCTGCATACAGGTCTTTTGTCTCCTTAGG
>NC_041228.1:33169502-33170143 GCF_002837175.3 Physeter macrocephalus | reverse complement strand
TATGGTGTATCATGTTGATTGATTTGCGTATATTGAAGAATCCTTGCATTCCTGGAATAAACCCCACTTGCTCATAGTGTATGATCCTTTTAATGTGCTGTTGGATTCTGTTTGCTAGTATTTTATTGAGGATTTTTGCATCTATGTCCATCAGTGATATTGGCCTGTAGTTTTCTTTCTTTGTGATATCTTTGTCTGGTTTTGGTATCAGAATGATGGTGGCTTCATAGGATGAGTTTGGGAGTGTTCCTCCCTCTTCTATCTTTTGGAAGAGTTTGAGAAGGGTAGGTGTTAGCTCTTCTCTAAATGTTTGATAGAATTCGCCTGTGAAGCCATATCGACCTGGGCTTTTGGTTGGAATATTTTTAATTAGAGTTTCAATTTCAGTGCTTGTGATTGGTGTTCATATTTTCTATTTCTTCCTGGTTCCGTCTCGGAAGGTTGTGCATTTCTAAGAATTTGTCCAATTCTTCCAGGTTGTCCATTTTATTGGCCTATAGTTGCTTGTAGTAATCTCATGATACTTTGTACTTCTGCAGTGTCAGTTGTTAATTCTCCTTTTTCATTACTAATTCTATTGATTTGAGTCTTCTTCCTTTTTTTCTTGATGAGTCTGGGTAATGGTTTATCAATTTTGTTTA
>NC_041228.1:33156224-33169258 GCF_002837175.3 Physeter macrocephalus | reverse complement strand
GCTTTTGTTTGTTGGAAGATTTTTAATCACAGTTTCAATTTCAATGCTTGTGATTGGTCTGTTTATATTTTCTATTTCTTCCTGGTTCAGTCTCAGAAGGTTGTGCATTTGTATCAGTTTGTCCATTTCTTCCAGGTTGTCCATTTTATTGGCATAGTGTTGCTTGTAGTAATCTCTCATGATCCTTTGTATTTCTGCATTGTCAATTGCTACTTCTCTTTTTTCATGTCTAATTCTGTTGATTTGAGTCTTCTCCCTTTTTTTCTTGATGAGTCTAGCTAATGGTTTATCAATTATGTTTATCCTACCAAAGAACCAGCTTTTAGTTTTCCTGATCTATGCTATCATTTCCTTCATTTCTTTTTCATTTATTTCTGATCTGATATTTATGATTTCTTTCCTTCTGCTAACTTTGGGGTTTTTCTGTTCTTTCTCTTATTGCTTTAGGTGTATGGTTAGGTCGTTTATTTGAGATGTTTCCTGTTTCTTAAGGTAGACTTGTTCAGGTAGAAACTTCCCTCTTAGTACTGCTTTTGCTGCATCCCATAGGTTTTGGGTCGTTGTGTTTTCATTGTCATTTGTTTTTAGGTATTTTTTGATTTCCTCTTTGATTTCTTCAGTGATGTCTTGGTTTTTAAGTAGTGTGTTGTTTAGCCTCCATGTGTTTGTATTTCTTACAGATTTTTTCCTGTAATTGATATCTAGTCTCATAGTGTTGTGGTCAGAAAAGATACTTGATATGATTTCAATTTTCTTAAATTTACCAAGGCTTTATTTGTGACCCAAGATATGATCTATCCTGGAGAATGTTTCATGAGTACTTGAGAGCAATGTGTATTCTGTTGTTTTTGAATGGAATGTCCCATAAATGTCAAATAAGTCCATCTTGTTTAATGTATCATTTAAAGCTTGTGTTTCCTTGTTTATTTTCTTTTTGGATGATCTGTCCATTGGTGAAAGTGGGGTGTTAAAGTCTCCTACTATGATTGTGTTACTGTCGACTTCCCATTTTATGGCTGTTAGCATTTGCCTTTAGTATTGAGGTGCTCCTATGATGGGTGCATAAACATTTACAATTATTATATCCTCTTCCTGGATTGATTCCTTGATCATTATGTAGTGTCCTTCTTTGTCTCTTGTAATTGTCTTTATTTTAAAGTCTATTTTTTCTGATATGAGAATTGCTACTCCAGCTTTCTTTTGATTTCAATTTGCATGGAATATCTTTTTCCATCCCCTCACTTTCAGTCTGTATGTGTCCCTAGGTGTAAAGTGGGTCTCTTGTATACAGCCTACGTATTGGTCTTGTCTTTGTATCCATTCATCCAGTCCATTTCTTTTGGTTGGAGCATTTAATTCATTTACATTTAAGGTAAGTATTGATATGTATGTTTCTGTTACCATTTTCTTAATTGTTTCGTGTTTGTTATTGTAGGTCTTTTCCTTCTCTGTGTTTCCTGCCTGGAGAAGTTACTTTAGCATTTGTTGTAAAGCTGGTTTGGTGATGCTGAATTCTCTTAGCTTTTCCTTGTCTATAAAGGTTTTAATTTCTCTGTTGAATCTGAATGAGATCCTTGTTGGGTAGAGTAACCTTGTTTGTAGATTTTCCCCTTTCATCACTTTAAATATGTCCTGCCACTTCCTTCTGTCTTGCAGAGTTTCTACTGAAATATCAGCTGTTAACCTTAGGGAGTTTCCTTGTATGTTATTTGTTGTTTTTCCCTTGCTGTTTTTAATATTTTTTCTTTGTATTTAATTTTTGACAGTTTGATTAATATGTGTCTTGGCCTGTTTCTCCTTGGATTTATCCTGTATGGGACTCTCTGCACTTCCTGGACTTGATTGACTATTTCCTTTCCCATATTAGGGAAGTTGTCAACTATAATCTCTTCAAATATTTTCTCTGTCCCTTTCTTTTTCTCTTCTTCTTCTGGGACCCCTATAATTCGAATATTCGTGCTTTAATGTTCTCTCAGAAGTCTCTAAGACTGTCCTCTATTCTTTTCATTCTTTTTTCTTTTTTCTGCTCTTCAGTAGTTATTTCCACTATTTTATCTTCCAGGTCACTTATCCGTTCTTCTTCCTCAGTTATTCTGCTATTGATTCCTTCTAGAGACTTTAATTTCAGTTACTGTTTTGTTCATCATTGTTTGTTTGCTGTTTAGTTCTTCTAGATCCTTGTTAAACATTTCTTGTATTTTCTCCATTCTATTTCCAGGATTTTGGCATATCTTTACTATCATTACTCTGAATTCTTTTTCAGGTAGACTATTTCCTCTTCATTTGTTTGGTCTGGTGGGTTTTTACCTTACTCCTTCATCTGCTGTGTGTTTTTCTGTCTGCTCATTTTGCTTAACTTACTGTGTTTGTGGTCTCCTTTTTGCAGGCTGCAGGTTCGTAGTTCCCGTTGTTTTTGGTGTCTTTCCTCAGTGACTAAGGTTGGTTCAATGTTTTGTGTAGGCTTACTGGTGGAGGGAACTAGTGCCTGGGTTTTGGTAGGTGAGGCTGTATATTGTCTTTGTGGTTAGCAGGACCACGTCTGGTTGTGTGTTTTGGGGTGTCTGTGATCTTATTATGATTTTAGGCAGCCTCTCTGCTAATGGGTGGGGTTGTGTTCCTGTGTTGCTAGTTGTTTGGCATAGGGTGTCAAGCACTGTAGCTTGCTGGTCATTGTGTGCAGCTGGGTCTTGGCGTGAGATGGAGATCTCTGGGACAGCTTTCGCCGTTTGATATTACATGGAGCCGGGAGGTCTCTGGTGGACCAATGTCCTGAACTCGGCTTTCCCACTTCAGAGACACAGGCCTGACACCCAGCTGGAGCACCATGACCCTGTCAGCAATACGGCTCATATGAAAAGGGAGAAAAAAGAAAGAAAAGAAAATAAAAGTATTAAAATAAAAAAATTATTAAAAACAGAAAAATTAAAAGGTAACTAAAAAAAAAGCAAGAAAGAAAGAAGGAAGGGAGCATGCAAACCAAATCTTGATCCACCAATGATAACAAGCGCTAAAAAGTATACTAAAAAAAAAAAAGAAAAAGAAAAAACGGACAGACAGAACCCTAGGACAAATGGTAAAAGCAAAGCTATACAGACAAAAATCACACAAAGAAGCATACACACTCACAAAAAGAGCAAAAGGAGGGCTTCCCTGGTGGCGCAGTGGTTGAGAGTCCGCCGCCGATGCAGGGGATATGGGTTCATGCCCCAGTCCGGGAAGATCCCACATGCCACGGAGTGGCTAGGCCCGTGAGCCATGGCCACTGAGCCTGTGCGTTTGGAGCCTGTGCTCTGCAATGGGAGAGGCCACAATAGTGAGAGGCCCGCGTACCGCAAAACAAACAAACAAACAAACAAACAAACAGAAGTTCAGATTGGGTCTCACAGATCTAAAATCGAAGTGTTGTCAGGTTTCTTCTTTTTGGAGTCTCTAGAGAAGAATCCCTTTCCAGCTTCTACAGGCTGTCCTTATACCTTGGTTTGTAATCCCATATTTCATTGCCTTTTCTCTTTTTGCTCCTGTTGTCACATTGCCTTCTTTTCTGACTTTCTTGCATCCCTCTTATAAAGATTACATTTGGCCCACACAGATAGTCTAGGATTATGTTCTCATCTAAAGATCCTTAAATTAATCATATCAGTAAGGTTCTTTTTCCCACATAAGATTACATATTCACAGGGTCTGAGGATTAGGATGTGGACGTCTTTGAAGGGTCATTATTTGGCCTACCGCAATCCCCAAACTGGAAACAACTTAAAAGTTTGTTGAGAATAGAATGGATAAATGCACAGTGGTATATTCATACAATTGAATGCTAAACAGTAATGCAAATGAAAGAACTAATACTAAACCCAGAAATGTGGATAAATCTTTCACAAACATAACGTTTACAAAAGAAGGCAGATATAAAAAGAATATATAGTTTGTGATTCTCTTTTTATAAATTTCAAAAACAGGTAGAAAGAACCTATAGCTATTGAAGTCAGCAAAGTGGTTAACTTTGGGAAGTCTTAATGACTGAGAGCACAAAGAGACCTTTTGGAGTGCTGGTAATCTAATGATTTTGGTTCTGATTACATAGGTGTAATCTGTTTGTAAAACTTAATTGATCTGTACACATATGATTTGTGCACTTTTATATTATATTACAGTAAAGGAACTCTGAGTAACTATGACTTCAGTTTATAAGTGTTTGATTAGGGGAATTACCAACTCTTTTCCAGTCAAATTTATGGAGTTAAATGCTATGGATGAGGGGGCAAGGGAAGTGAGTTATACAGAGTAGAGAAATGAAATTAGATGAAAATAATGTTCAGGAAGAGAACATAGATATGATTCAAGTAGAAAAACCAATTTTTGTGCAATAGTGACAGAATAGCTAGAGAAGAGCAGTGAAAGAATATCTTAGGTTGGGTTACCGAGGAAATACATTCTGAGATAGAGATTTGCCTCCAGAAGTTTATTGGAGAGTTCCCTTGGTAATACCAGGGAGGGAGTGAAGGAAGCAGAACTAAGGAGAAGGAGAATTTGAACTGTGATGCAGTTGTAACAAGGCCCTTAACTGAGTCCAGGGGGAGTTCTGGAGGTGGAATGGCCCTTCAGGGTTTCCCTGAGTTGAGGCAAAGTTGCTGGGCATTTGCATGTCCTTATCCCTGGGTTATTGGTTGTGAGCTGCCCTTGGGAAGCTAATAAACTTGGATGAGGAAGTTCCCTTCAGCTGAGGGAAGTTTCTGGGGAGGCATTCCTTTGTAAGCTGTCAGCAGGCAATACTCTTGAAAGCACTGGCATTTCACATGACTTTATCCTGAAAGGGTATCTGAACAGTGCACCACAGCATCCACCACAAAAAGGTACAGGTCTGCTTGATTAACGGGCATGTTTGACAGTTCTGGTGAAATACAAGCATTAAAAGAATCATATAACAATAAGAGGGAATAAATTAGGGAAATTATGTAATGGAAACATCAGATCTGGAACTGACTAAATTTCAGAAGTCAGGTATAGTGAAGAAGTTGGGTGTATGTTGATATCCTCTATTGTGGTTTGGGAAGGAAAGGGAGAATTAGAATCCTAAAGTTGTGAAAGGAGCACCTAAGAATCTAAAGCAAATATAAATAGACCTGAAGGGAGAAATAGACAGCAATACAACAATAGTAGGGGACTTCAGTTCCCCACTTTCAATAATAAACAGATCATCCAGACAGAAAATTAATAAGGAAACACTGGACTTAAACTACACATTAGACCACATGAACCTAACAAACATTTACAGAACATTCCATCCAGTAGTGGCAGAATACACATTCTTCTCAAGTGCACATAGAATATTCTCCATGATAGATCATATGTTAGGCCACAAAATAAGTCTTAATAAATTTCAGAAGATTGAAATCATATCAAGCATCTTTTCCAACCATGATAGTATGAAAGTATAATCAGTTATAAGAAGAAAACTGGAAAACTTATAGAATAAGGTGATTAAAAAATATCCTACTGAACAACCAATAGGTCAAAGAAGAAATCAAAAGGGAAATTGAAAAATATCTTGAGAGGAACAAAAATAGAAATACAACATACAAAAATTTATAGGATGCAGCAAAAGCAGTTCTAAGAGGGAAGTTCATAGTGATAAAAGCCTATCTCAAGAAACAAGAAAAGTCTCAAGTAAATAACCTAACATTACACCTCAAGGAATTTTAGAAAAAGGAGAACAAATGAAGACCAAAATTAGTAGAAGGAAGGAAATAACAAAGATCAGAGAAGAAATAAATAAAATAGAGACTAAAAGACAATAGAAAAGAATAATACATTTTTTTTAGATAAAAAATAGACAAATATTTAGCTGGATTCACCAATTTAAAAACAGAAAGGACTCAAATAAGTAAAATTAGAAATGAAAGCAAAGATGTTACAACTGATACCACGGAAATACAAAACATCATAAGAGGCTGCTATGAACAATTATATTGGACAACCTACAAGAAATGAAAGAAATTTCTAGAAAGTACAACTTTCCAAGACTGAATCATGAAGACATAGAAAATTTGAATAGACTGATTACTAGTAAGGAGAGTGAATCAATAGTCAAAAACCTCCCAGCAAACAAAAGTCCAGGACCAGATGGCTTCACTGGTGAATTCTACCAAAATTTAAAGAACGTTACCAATCCTTCACAAATTCTTTTAGAAATTCAAGATACTTCCAAATGGAAAATCCTTCCAAACTCATTGTATATGGCAATCCTTTACAAATTCTTTTAAAAATTAAAGAGACTTCCAAATTGAAAATCCTTCTGAACTCATTGTATGTGGCCAGCATTACCCTGGTACCAAACCAGACAAGGATACTACAGGAAAAGAAAATTACAGGCCAATATCACTGATGAACATAGATGAAAAAAATCCTTAACAATATATTAGCACACCAGATTCAACAGTACCTTAAAAGCAGCATATCCCATGTTGAAGTGGGACTTATTCAAGGGATACAAGGATGGTTCAACATATGCAAATCAATAAATATGATTCACCACCTTAACAAAATGAAGGATAAAAATCATATTATCATCTCAATTTATGCAGAAAAAGCATTTGATGAAATTTAACATCCATTCATGATAAGAACTCTCAACAAACTATGTAGAGAAGGAACATACCTCAACATAATAAAGGTCATATTTGACAAGCCCACAGCTAACATCATACTGTTGTTGAAAAGCTGAAAGCTTTTCCTCTATTATCAGAAATAAGACATGGATGTTAACTCTCACACTTTTATTCAACACAGTACCAGAAGTCCTAGCCAGAGCAATTAGGCAAGGAAAAGAAATAAAAGGCATCCACATCAGAAAGTAAGAAAGAAGTAAAACTATTACTATTGAAGATGACATGATACTATACACAGAAAACCCTGAAAATCCACCAAAAAACTGTTAGAATTAATTAACAAATTCAGTGAAGTTGCTGGATACATGATCAATACACAAAAATCAGTTGTGTTTCTATACACTACTAATGAACTACAAAGAGAAATTAAGAAAACAACCCCACTTACAATTGCATCAAAAATAATAAAATACCTATTTAACCAAACTGGTGAAATATCTGTACACTGAAAACTATAAGACATTGATGAAAGAAATTGAAGGCAACACATATAAATGGGAAGATAGTCTGTGCTCATGTGTTGGAAACATTAATATTGTTAAATGTCTGTACTACCCAGAGTCATCTATAGAGTCACAGAAATCCCTATCAAAATTCCAATGACATTTTTCACAGAAATAGAACAAACAATTCTAAAATGTGTATGGAACCATAAAAATAGCCAAGTAATTGTGAGAAAGAACAAAATTGGAGACATCACATTTCCTGATTTCAAACTATATTACAAAGCTATAGTAATCAAAAGAGTATGGTATTGGCATAAAAACAGACACATAGATCAGTGGAACAGAAGAGAGAGCCCAGAATAAACCCATGCATAAATATTGTCAATTAATTTATGACAGAGGAGCCAAAAATGTGCAATGGGGAAAGGATAGTCTGTTCAATAAATGGTGTTAGAAATGCTGGACAGCCACATGCAAAAGAATGAAATTAGTCTTCTCTCATACCGTATACAAAAACCAACTCAAAATGGCTTAAATACTTGAGCGTAAGACCTGAAACCATAAAACTCCTAGAAGAAAACATAGGGGGTAAGCTCCTTGACATTGGTCTTGGCAATGACTTTTTTGGATATGACACCAAAAGCACAAGCAACAAATGCAAAAATAAACAAGCTGGCACTGTATCAAACTAAAAAGCTGGACAGCAAAAGAAACAGTCAACAAGAGGAAAAGGCAACCTATGGAATGGAAGAAGATATTTGCACGATATATTGGATAAGGTATTAATATCCAAAATATTAAAGAACTCATACAAGTCAATAACAAAAGTACAAACAATCCAGTTAAAAAATAGGCAGAGGAATTGAATAGACGTTTTTCCAAAGAAGACATACAAATGGCCAGCAGGTCGACGAAAAGACGCTCAACATCACTAATCATCAGGGAAATACAAATCAAAACCACAATGAGATGTTACCTCACATCTGTTAAAATAGCTATCATCAAAAAGACAAGAGATAACAAGCGTTGGCATGGATGTGTAGAAAAGGGAACCCTTGTGCACTGTTAGTGGGAATGTAACTTGGTACAGCCACTATGGAAAACAGTATGGAGGTTCCTCAAAAAAACTAAAAGTAGAACTACTATATGATGCAGCAATTCTACTTATGGATAAATAGCCAAAGGACATGAAAACAGGATATCAGAGAGATATGTGCACTCCCAATTTTTTAAAAAAATTAATTTTATTGGAGTATAGTTGATTTACAATGTTGTGTTAGTTTCAGGTGTACAGCAAAGTGATTCACTTATACATATACATATATTCATTCTTTTTAAGATTCTTTTCCCATGTAGGTTATCCCAGAATACTGAGTAGAGTTTCCTGTGCTTTACAGTAGGTCCTTGTTGGTTATGTATCTTATATATAGTAGTGTGTGTATATTCATCCCAAGCTCCTGATTTATCCCTCCCCCCGCAACGTTTCCCCTTTGGTAACCATTAGTTTGTTTTTGATGTCTGTAAGTCTGATTCTGTCTTGTAAATAAATTCATTTGTTTTATTTTTTTAAAAAAATTAGATTCCACACATGAGTGATATCATATGATATTTGTCTTTCTCCGTCTGACTTACTTCATTTAGTATGGTAATCTCTAGGTCCACCCATGTTGCTGCAAATGGGATTTTTTCATTCTTTTTTATGTCTGAGTAATGGTCCATTGTATATATGTACCACATCTTCTTTATCCATTCCTCTGTCGATGGACATTTAGGTTGCTTCCATGTCTTGGCTATAGTAAGTAGTGCTGCAATGAACACTGGGGTCTGCACTGCCAATTTTATTGCACCATTATTCACAACGACCAAGATATGGAAACATCCTATGTCTCCATCAATGGATGGATGGATAAAGAGGATGGGATTACACACACACAGACACAGACACAGACAGACACACACATACACGGACACAGACACACACACACACACACACACAATGGAGTAGGAAATCCTGCCTTTTGTGACAACATGGATGGACCTTGAGGGCATTATGCTAAGTGAGATAAGTCAGACAGGTAAGAAAGACAAATATGATATCACTTATATGTGGAATCTAAAAAAGCCAAGCTCAAATAGAATGGTAATTACCTGTGGGTGTGGGTATTGGGGAAGTGTTAAAGGGTACAAACTTACAGCTAGAAGATGAATAAGTTCTGGAGAGCTAATGCACAATATAGTGATTATGGTCAACAATATCATATACTTCAAAGTTGCTAAGAGACTGGATCTTAATTTTCTCACCACACACGTGCATGCACACACACACATAAAAGATAATTATGTGATGTGATAGAGGTGTTAGCTAATGTTAAGGTTGCACTCATATTGCAGTATATAAATGTATAAAATCAACATGTACATCTTAAACTTTCACAATGTCATGTGTTAAATATATCTCAATAAAAAACCCAAACCAAAACAAATAAATAAAAAAAATAGTGAAATGGTTATTTTTGGTAACCTATTTCCTACTACTAGGTTATTTTTAATATTTCTTTCTTACAAACCATGTGGCAGTGAACATGCTTGCACATTCTTGGATTGTAGGGTATTTGCACTTTTGCTCCTTTAAATTTTTCTAAATTGCTCTAAAAGTTTTACAAAAACTTTTTTTTGGTAAAAGTTTTTGTAATTTCCTACTTAATAAGTCAATTGATTAGGGACAATTTCTAAATTTTAAAATTGTTGATATTACTAGTGCTATATACATTTTATTTTATATAATATTTAATTATCTAAAATTGGTATTTGTTTTTATTCTATTAGCTTGTTACTGAAACTTAGCTGTGAATAGTTCTTTGCCAATTAATTTAGGTGTTCATCAATTAATATGATAGCTAATACCACATAGGCCTTTTAAAAAATTTGTTTGTGGCACATTTGCCTAATGATGAACTTGACTGAATAGGTTTCGGTGAATTTTACTAGGTGGTGAATTAGTTCTTCTCATAAATGTAAATATCTGATTCTGATAAATTTAAATCTGACCTCAGTTTGAACTTTCCCTTAATTTGTTATATAATTGCTGATTCTTGTTCTTTTCTAAGAAAAAAAAAAGCAAAAAACAAAAAAAAACAAAAAACCTATCCAGTTATTTTTCAAAGACACAGCTTAAATATTGCCAAATGGTGATCACTTTGTAGCAACTGCATCAGTAATTTATTGAATTCTCTTGCAAATAGTTTTTTATTAGTAAAGACTAAGACAGAGATAAATAAAAAAATTAGTTCCTTGTCATATAAATCTTAAAGTATTTTTCCAGTAAAACAGCATAGGCATTTTTATAGCATAATTATATGCATGAAGTATTAAAGAAACTGGATCTGTAAAGAATGTAAAACAATGTGGCAGAAATTAAATTTGATTCTAAATTCTGGCAGTCAAAAATTATCAAATAGAGGAAGAACATATGTTTATTTAGTCAGTCGAGCATTTCAATTAAAATGGGTCAAAATTATTGACAGGAAAGAGATGCTAATTAATAGAGCATAATAAAGCAAGACCGTATTTTTTTAAACTATACTGAGTTTTAGCTGCATATAAAGTTCTGGTTCTCTGATAGCCTGAGAGAACACACATAATAGCACAGTTCCATGCCTTTCTGCTCTCATGCATGAGGCAGCCAAATGCCATCAGCCTTTTTTCCTTTCTGGCATAGCACATTATTTTCTTTTGGCCTTGTTTCCGCTTGTGTGCCTGTTTTTGCTTTCCCTTTTGGCTCTGGCTCCATTTAGCCTCCTGCTTCAGGTTCTACTTTTTTTACCTGGCTCTGTTTATCTTCCATTCTCTGCTTCCTTTGTCAGCCCAGTGGGTCCTACACCTCCTGCCTCTCTGCCTACTTAATTTTTATTTCCTTTTCTCCGCTCAGTGCTTATGCCTACCTTATGGCCCTAGTAAACCCTCCTCTTGTGACTTACCCTCCTCTGCACTCCTTTACATGGAGAATTACAGTGATTTAAACCTATTGGGGGACCCAACAGCCTATCATATCTCCATGTATAATAGGTGATTATAAAGGCACCTCATGTTATTTGGCTATTTTTGAGTCTTAACCTGCTCTCCTAAACTCTAGGAATATTCTGAAGGTCATGAGGAACTCAGAAGATATGGATTTGGCCTGAGGTTATAAGGTATAGTCTACATGTAGTTACTGTAGAGGGGTGTTTTTCAAACTGTGGCTCATGAAATCAACTTAGTGGAAGTACAACTAGCAATGAAAAGAAACAGTAAATTGAAAAGAACAGGCTCATTGTGTATTACACTTAGTAAGTATTTTGTCATGGAATTTTATTATATGCACTTATATAAATGTATATCCTATGTGTAAAATGTATTTCTTACTGTGGGTCATGTTAAAAAATATTTGAATGTCATTGAGTAGAAAATTTACTTTCGATCTGGCTGCTTTCAGATGATACTTATTCAAAGAGATCAATCTATATTGAAAGAGTGGGTTTGAACTAGATTTACAGTAGAAGCCCTTGAATTCTATCACAAAGTTTTGCATGAGCCCCAGAACAACATTACTGTATCTGAGATGCCTGACTCAGCATTTAATTTGGTGAAGCCACCATGGAAACTGGGATTGCAAAGTAATTCAGCAGCATGTGGCATTTGAATCTCTGTTGCAGCTCCCTTCGTTCTGTACTACATTTAGAAGTGACTAGGTTAATAAAAGTGGGCTGAAAGATGTGCAGATATTGAAGTCATTATTCATCTTCCTATTCATAGCTTACAAAATTAAATTCATTGAGATAATGATTTTTTTGTCAGAAAAATATGCAGTAGGGGATTGTGTACTGTGTTAGGACCAGAAATTTGGCTGACTTAAGTGGTAGCAAATTTCCAACAAATAAGAACATAGCACAGGGAGATCAGCTCGGTGCTTTGTGACCACCTAGAGGGGTGGGATAGGTAGGGTGGGAGGGAGGGAGATGCAAGAAGGAAGACATATGGGGACATATGTATATGTATAACTGATTCACTTTGTTATAAAGCAGAAACTAACACACCATTGTAAAGCAATTATACTCCAATAACAGATGTTAAAAAAAAAAAGAACAAATAGTGTTAGAAGCAAATCCTTATCCTTATGCTCTGTCCTGGTACCAGAACATTATTTTTCACTTGCCTGAATAGGGAGTGTTCTTCGAATCTTATGCTATCATATGAACATGGTTTTCAGCAGTAAGTCCTATTTTCAAAATATTTCAGACCAAGAGCATCTCTTCCATAGTTTAAGGTACAGAAATCTGAGGTTTCAGCTAAATACTTGCTCAAAAACTTGAGATAGGGACTTCCCTGGTGGCACAAAGTTTAAGAATCCACCTGCCAATGCAGGGGACACGGGTTCAAGCCCTGGTCCGGGAAGATCCCACATGCCGCGGAGCAACTAAGCCCGTGCACCACAACTACTGAGCCTGCGCTCTAGAGCCCACGAGCCACAACTACTGAAGCCCACGAGCCACAACTACTGAAGCCTGCATGCCTAGAGCCCGTACTCTGCAACAAGAGAAGCTACTGCAATGAGAAGCCCTCACACCGCAATGAAGAGTAGACCCCCCGCACTCGCCGCAACTAGAGAAAGCCCGAGTGCAGCAGCGAAGACCCAATGCAACCAAAAAAAAAAAAAACAAAGAAAAAAAACTTGAGATAGAGCTGCTGCTGCTTTTTTTTTTTTTTTTTAAAGTTCTGGCTTTGCATGGAAGCAACCTAAGTGTCCATCGACAGATGAATGGATAAAGAAGATGTGGCACATATATACAATGGAATATTACTCAGCCATAAAAAGAAACAAAATTGAGTTATTTGTAGTGAGGTGGATGGACCTAGAGTCTGTCATACAGAGTGAAGTAAGTCAGAA
>NC_041228.1:33148002-33155679 GCF_002837175.3 Physeter macrocephalus | reverse complement strand
GAAGAACCTAGGGGCAGGACAGGAATAAAGATGCAGACGTAGAGAATGCACTTGAGGACACAGGGAGGGGGAAGGGTAAGCTGGGACGAGGTGAGAGAGTAGCATTGACATATATACACTACCAAATGAAAAATAGATAGCTAGTGGGAAGCAGCGACGCAAGAGGGAGGGGATATGGGGATATATGTATATGTACAGCTGATTCACTTTGTTATACAGCAGCAACTAACACAAGGTAAAGCAATTATACTCCAATAAAGATGTTAAAAAAATAAAATAAAATAACAACAACAACAACAAAAAAGTCCTGGCTTTGACCACATGTAGTTCTATAGTCTGCTTCTATGCAGAAATAGCATGTCCAAGGTAGGATCTTTTTTTTTTTTTTACAATAAATTACTTTCTTTACCATCTGTGTATCTTCTAGTTAAAATGTATTGCTCTTTCAGTTAACTTGAAGACCTACTCTTAGCCACCATAGCCTTGAATATTTTGTTCTCTCAGTTTTTGCCAAGGGCTAGGGAGAGACAGCTGATATGAAAGGGTTGTCCAAAAAGCATATTAAAAGTTTTCTTCTCCTTCTCCTCCTCTTTATTTTCTTCTTAACAACAACAACAGCAACAACAACAAGTACTCCTACTACTACCAATTGTTGAGCACTTAATATGTGGACTAGGACTTTTCTATATGTTTCGTCTGTATTTTATTCAAATGTCAAATTGTGAAGTAGATATTGTTTTTAATCCCCATTTTTACAAATGAGGAATCTCAGGCTCAGAGAGAGAAGGGAATTGTTCAAGGTATCACAGGTTGCAGTGAAATCAAGATATAAACCTAGTGTGTCTGACTCCAGAGTTTATATTCTTAAAATTATGGTGATTACAGCCACTTGCTTTTCTTCTCAAGCTTCCACAATTGTTCTCTATGTGAAAGATCAGCAGAAAGCTGTATAAATATCTAAGTATATCTCTGTACTGCCTATAAAACTGATTCAATATTATGTTTTTGAAAATTGCCAAAGTCCCCCAGAATTAACAGCTGTGTCATATCTACATGTTTTGGAATAATGTTATTGAGGATGTTGTTTAATATTTTGCTCACTGCTCTTTATATGAAGACCCTTGTGACAAATTCTTAACAGAGATTGGGAACTTTTTTTTTTTTTTTTGGCGGTACGTGGGCCTCTCACTGTTGTGGCCTCTCCCGCTGCGGAGCACAGGCTCCGGACGCGCAGGCTCAGCGGCCATGGCTCACCGGCCCAGCCACTCCACAACATGTGGGATCTTCCCGGACCGGGGCACAAACCTGCGTCCCCTGCATCGGCAGGCGGACTCTCAACCACTGCGCCACCAGGGAAGCCCGGGAACTCTTGACTTTACTGGAGAACTGGCATTTTTTTTTTTTTTTTAGAACTATGTATCTCATTACATTTCTCTTTCATTTCCAATTACTAATTAGCTTTTTTATGTTTTTATCTTTTGTTTTGTTTATATCTTCCTGGATAATAGCTATCGTAACAAAACTCTGGCTTATCATATCCTAGGTACTGTGCTAAATAATTTTCATGCATTGTTTAACTTAATTCTCACAACAACCTCAGATATTATCCCTGTTTTTAAGATGGTAAGATCCCTGAGTCTTAGAGACGTTAAGTAAGTAACTTGCCCCAGTGACCTAGCAATAGCAGAGACTGGCTTAGAATTCAGCTCTTTTTGACTCCTAATCCTATGTTTTTGACACAATACTAGAATACTTAACCATGGTTTATTCTTTGCAGCCACCTCACAAGGACAATATTATTTACCTGTATTTCAAAGGTAAACAAGTTAAAATATTCCACACAGCTAGAAAGTGTTGGAGCTAGGCTTCTTAGAACTAAGTGACCCTAAATCCTATACTCTTTCCATTAAATTTATTATAAACCACTTCAGAGTACTTTTATTTTAAGCCAGTTCAATACCTTTTTGAAACAGGTGGAGGCGTAAGTAAATTAATACATATAGAGCAGACAAATGAGGTATATCTGGAAACACTTTCATGTGTGCCTAAAGAATGTTTGTTTGATTAATTGGAAAAGGTAATATTGTTTTTTTTCTTTTGTGAAGTATAGAAGAGCATAAAATGTGGCCATGGGGTACTAGACATTTCAATCTGCCTCCATTAAGGTGCTTTCTCCCTGAGTGTAGGCATCATTAGATTTATTATGATTTTTAAAGTAATAATTTAAAATATTATTGTGGCACTTTGATGGTCCTAATACAGCTGATATTATAAACCTAGGCTTATATCTGTTCTTTAAATTAGCTTACAATGATTTAGAGGTCTAGGGAGCTCTAATCTAATTTTCCACTATTACCCAGATGTCTGTGAATCAGACGTCACTGGTAAAATAAGCTTCAGTCAGGGAGACAACTTACTGCTTAGCTGTATCTATTAGGCTTGGTCATGTGGTAGCCAAGAGTCTTACTACTTTTTAACTGATGTTAGAAGAATAGAATTACAGAATGAGTGGTTACTAGACACACTTGCTCATGTGTTATAATTTCATTTCTTTCAATTTACATGAAGCACCATGGAAATACTCATTTGTGTGTGCGTTCCTCAATTGGTTAGTATTTAAGAAAAACAAACTTGCCGTGTTGAGTCAGTTCCATCTCTTTTGAGCCTAAAACGTTGTTTTTAACAGTGATATCCTTGGATGATGCACTGGAACTCAGACTTATCCTTCGTAATGCCAGTCTCAAAATATACGGGATGTTACCCCACCCCACTCCCCAGTATCCCGTCACTAACATTTCTTACAAGGCATTCCTTGTTTTTATATTTTCATCGTATTTAGAAGGCGGAGTACCTGTGTTTTGACTTGAGAAACTTATTCTCACTTGAAAACCCAAGATCTATCTGTAATATGGAGAATCCTGCTAAAAATCATCATGCTGTGACAGGGCAGTCAGTGCCTATTATTTGTTATTTTTAAACCTTCTGATGTAAGGCAGTAATACTTCTTCGTGCCTATTCTCAATTTATCTCCTTAAACTTGAATAGAAGTCCCTTGTCCTCTATTTATTATGTTCATTCTTTATTTAGGTTTTAGTTCTATCTCCTTTCAGCCTCATTTTTTTCAGACTGAATTTTAAAAATCTGACATGATTTCAGCCCCATTCCCTCATAGATATCAATTGATCTTGCCTTGGATCTTATGTAACTACATATAATGTCTTTCTTGGGATAGAATGACTTAAAGAACGTAATGTAAAATGTTGGTTTCAGTTTAGAAAAAAAAAGATACCGTAATTCCTTTTGTTCGTGTCAAGTGCATTGATGATATCGTCTTCTCGTGCTGATGCTGGCTGTAATAGAACACTGAGCTTTTCTGAATGATAGAGACCTTAGATGTGGAGAGATTTAAATTAATCCATCTAGTATTATATTACATATGATAGTTATATGTATATGTAATAATATATCTGGTATTCCAGTTGAGTGATTTTTCTAGATTTTATATTTCCTTAGGCACAGCTGCTATAGATTGCTTTCTTTCCTGTGTGTGGGCCATACTTCCTTGTTTCTTTGCATATCTCCTAGTTTTTTTTTTTTTTTTTTTTTTTTGTGGTATGCGGGCCTCCCTCTGTTGCGGCCTCTGCCGTTGCGGAGCACAGGCTCCGGACGCGCAGGCCCAGCGGCCATGGCTCACGGGCCCAGCCGCTCCGCGGCATGTGGGATCCTCCCAGACCGGGGCGCGAACCCGGTTCCCCTGCATCGGCAGGCGGACGCGCAACCACTGCGCCACCAGGGAAGCCCCTCTCCTAGTTTTTTGATGAAAACTGGACATAATATATTGTGATAGTTTTGGAATAAGATTCTCCCCCTTCCCCAGGGTTTGTTTTTGCTGTTTACTGTTGTTTGTTTGATGACTTTTCTGAACTAATTCTGTAAAGTCTGTTTTCTTTGTCATGGACGATCACTGAAATCTCTACTTGGTTAGCTTGGTGGTCAGCTAATGATTGGACAGAGATTTCCTTAAATGCTGGCAACAGTTTTTGCCGAGGGTCTCTGTGTGGGTGTTGAGGCATGCCTTCAACATTCAGCCAAGCAGGTTGACAACTCTGCCTTTGCCTTCACTTCCTGCTTGCATTGTCCCAAAGGTCAGCCAGAGGTGAGAGCTTAGAGCCTTCCTGTTTTCCTGAGCAGAGGCACAGGCCTATGCCCGTGTGTGGCCTTCTATAGTCCCAGAAATATGTTAGAGCTTTCAAAGCCCCTATGAACATGTCATTCCTTTTAAACTTTTTGGTTAGTCTATTATTTGCTCCAGTTGTTATCCACTGCCTCTAATTGTTTTTGACAAAGTCCTCCAGGGAAAAGGCTTTTTTTGTATCGGGTGGGCTCCAAGTCAGGTAAAATAAAGACATCCTTGCAAAGGCGGCTCTTCCAGGGTACCACCAGACAGGTCAAATAACGACACTTCTCTGGGAAGGAGGCTTTGAAGGCCCTCCAACCCTATTCTGCCCCTTCTTCCTGTTTTTTATTTTAGTGTGTATTCAGCCTGTTTAGGTTAAATATGCACATCCTGGCCCACTTTTTTGGGTTATGGTTAAAATGGCAGTTTAGTTTTTGAAACCTTTCCAGTGTTCTTCTGGTTTGCCTTACTTATGTGTTATCCAGAGGCCAACGTGGAACCTGGGTGGTATTTCACACTGTAGTTCTCAAACCTTTTGCTGTGTTAATTTTGGTTAGCTTTATGCACTGGCTGCACATAGATCTGCTGAGGACTTCCTATGCAGATTTAGAAAATCCTTTCCTCTAATCCCTTCCTCTTGATAATCTTCCCTCCACTCGCCAGTTGGGAGGAGATGGTGTTCTGCCTCATAATTACATCATGGAGATGGAGGACAGGGCACTTATCTTGCTGCAGCACCCAGAGTGGGGAGAAAGGTGTACCATTTCATTATTGCAGAGCAAGGATGCAAGACAGGCTCTGCTCAGAGTCTGTAGCTGGGAGAGGGACCTATTTCCTTATTACAGGATGAGGATAGAAGGGTGGGCTCTTCTCATAGTCCCCACAGCTGGGGAGGGGGTACTGTGGAGATGCTAGACAGGGCTCTTCTCATAATCTCTGCAGTTGTAGGGCTTAGTGGAGAGTGGAGAGAAGTAATCTATCTTTTTTCATGCTGTTTGCCTGGAGTGGGGCAGATACTGTAAATGTTCTGCTGGACTGCTTTTTTCCTGATCCTTTGGCTAGAGATATCAGGCTTTTCTTGGGACTTTTGTTGTTGTTGTGCCTGCTGGTGTTTCTGGGTTGTGGATCTCTTTAGTGCTTATGTTAGGACATATAGGACATGGGGGGGAAAAAAGAGGCCTCAGGTATCTCATTCCCAGAGGTTTTTCCTTGAGTCTCAAGGTTCTTATCCAGTCCACGTTCTTTTCTTTGTCTTCTAGTGTTTTCTGTCAGTTGCTTTTTGAATTTTATTGGGAGTTTAAAGATTATATTAGTAAGAGAAATCGGATGGTGTGTGTTTACTCTGTCTTGTCTGGAATTAGACATAGTTACTTTTCGTTCTCCTAATCTTTTGTTTTCTCACTATATTTGTTTACCCCAGTGCATTTCCATTCCTTATATAATTTGGCAATAATATTACATTAATTACAAAGAAGTCACAGATAATACTGGATTATGAAATTGTTAGATGGGTCTAGTTAATATGTATCCAGGCTCTCTGTAACTTTGGAGCACCAGTAGCCATGAAAAGAGTTGCAAATTAGGTACCCAGTTATATAAAGAAGCAGGTGCATTTAGGTTTTTCAAAGGCACTAGATTAGCATAAATTTGAAGCAACTGAAGTGAAGTATGCTTTATCTAAACGTAAAGCATAAAAAATGATTACTTTCTACTCTGAATAAAATGATCTCAACTCATTACTATTTTCTATTTTGATTTGACTACCATTATCTTACAGTGAGAGAATTCAGTTGTTCTCCATTGTAAAATTGAGAACCTTTTATTTTGATGAACTGCTTAATTGTTATAATTTTTAGCTGATGTCCACATTTTTGCAGTTGCAGTCCTTTATTTGCCTTTACTTATGGACTTCTTTGTTATTATTGTTATTATTACTATTATTATTGTTATTTTCTTTCTTGGTTTCTGCTAGTGTATTACTTCTTCAATGACTGCCCTATTAAGTTTCTATACAGATCAAAGAAAAATTGGCAGGAGCGAATGATTGTAATCAGTTGGTAATAGAAGAGGGTGACAGCTTAATAATCATGCTTTATTATGAATTGATTATCTTCAATCTATGAATCAAAATTCAAGTATTTAACTTTAACAATTATCTTAATAGAAATATCTGAAAGAGACATCCTCATGAGAGTTAATCATAAATTTAAATCTATCGCCTATGTTTCTGATAATGTACCACCTGAAGTATTAAAATATAGGGAAATTCATAATTCACTCATTCATTTAACATTTATTTTACCCTTATTATATGACAGACATTGTGTTAGGTTTTGGAGTCACAAAAAAGAGTAAGACATGGTGCCTATTCTTAAGGAGTTCATACTCTATTGAGAAATATAAGTATTAAGAAATATTTATATTCCTGGTAGTGTGTATCCACGTGTGTATGTATGTGTGTGTATATGTATATATTTAAATGTATATATATTTATAAAATAGTATTAATATATAATATATAAAAAAGTATGTACATATATACATACATATATATATGAATAGAATCATTGTAGAAGGCAAGCAGGTATGCAGTCTATGTATTTTATCAATGTACAACTATACATGTTAATGTCAGACCTGTGTACACTCAATAAATATTTGAAATGTTAACTGAATTAACATAGATGATATTTACTCATTTTGCTTTTTCTTAAAAATCATTATACCCATTATTAAAACTGTGATCTTGAAGATATTGTTAAACTATATGATCTTTAGTTATCAATATGTTAAGTTGGGCTTTGTTAGAAATAATTCTGCCTCTGTATGTTGTTGTAAGAATTAAATTAATGCATGGGAGAGAATTTTATAAACTCTAAGGTACTATGTTAGTTAATATAAAGAATCCTATACTTGACTTTGTATATGAATACAAAGCCAAACAAAAGCAAAGTGTTCTATTTAAAATCCATTTTCTCATTTCTGCCTTTGCAGTACTCTGGCCTAGAATATAGCTCTCAAACTAGAATTTGAGTTCTTTGAGTAGTACCTACTCTAGTTCTAGACAGTAAGTAGTTCTAGGCAGTAAGGACAGAGTAGCAACCAAGACAGATAATGACATATTCTGAGTCTTTATCTGTCTTGGTTACTACTTTATCCTTACTGCCTAGAACTATGGCTGATATAGTAGGTGCTTAAAAAATATTTGTTGATGGACAGCTTTGCTTTGTAGTTAGAAGGTTTCATTATGCTCTGAAACAAACAAAATCCCTCAGCCCTTTACATACCTATCCCTTCCCCCCACAAAAAAACATTGTATATGTTATTAGAAGAATGAACAGCAAAGGTAGCCAATGGAAGCAGGAAACATTAATTATATAAAAAAGTGTGACAAGGGCTTCCCTGGTGGCACAGTGGTTGAGAGTCCGCCTGCCGATGCAGGGGGCGCGGGTTCGTGCCCGGTCTGGGAGGATCCCACGTGCCGCAGAGCCGCTGGGCCC
>NC_041228.1:33090278-33147900 GCF_002837175.3 Physeter macrocephalus | reverse complement strand
GCCTGCCGATGCAGGGGAACCGGGTTCGCGCCCCGCTCTGGGGGGGGGTCCCGCGTGCCGCGGAGCGGCTGGGCCCGTGAGCCATGGCTGCTGGGCCTGCGTGTCCGGAGCCTGTGCTCCGCAACGGGAGAGGCCAGGGCAGAGGGAGGCCCGCATACCACAAAAAAATAAATAAATAAAAAATAAAGAAAAAAAAAATGAGGATAATACTAGTATCTCTTTTAGAGTTAAGAGAGTTAAATGAGTTAATGTTAGTAAATTACTTAGAACAATGCCTGGTACATAGTGAATCACTATGTAGTTGTTTGTGTACTAAAATAGAATAAAATCCCACAAGTGAATGACTTCCACTATTCAGATTATGCACATACACATATACGCCAGAGGGCCGGCGCAGCCGGAGCCTGCGCTCCGCAACGGGAGAGGCCACAACAGAGGGAGGCCGGCATACCACAAACAAAAAAAAAAATAAAGAAAAAATAAAGAAAAAAAAATGAGGATAATACTAGTATCTCTTTTAGAGTTAAGAGAGTTAAATGAGTTAATGTTAGTAAATTACTTAGAACAATGCCTGGTACATAGTGAATCACTATGTAGTTGTTTGTGTACTAAAATAGAATAAAATCCCACAAGTGAATGACTTCCACTATTCAGATTATGCACATACACATATACGCCAGAGGTTAGATTATTTATTTAAGAATTTTCACAGTGACAGTAAGGAAAAGAAATTCTGATAATGAACCTCGTTAAACAGCAAAGCAGAAACATAATCTTCCCCTTGTTTTTCTGAGAGTAAATGGCATCAATCAGTATTCAAATATAATTGGATTTCCTTTCTTTTTCTTATTGATTTGTAAGAATTCTTTGAATATTCTAGACATTAATGCCTTTTTAATGTTGCAGATATTTTCTCCCAGTGTGTTACCTTCCTGTTATGGTAGGCATCCCATGATGTCCTTCATTAAACAGACATCTTTAATTTTTATGTGGTCAAATATATAAATTTTTACTTCATTGTCATATTAAGAAATCTTTATTCACTACAAGATGTTAATAAGATGTTTTCTCTATTTTCTTATGTTAGTTTTAAAGTTTTATCTTTCTCATTTAGTACTTTATAATCAATTTGGAAGTTTTTTTTTCTTTTAATGGTTTGAAGCAGGGCTTGTCAAACTACAGCCGCCAGTCCAAGTCTGGCTCAAATCTGGCTGAATTTTTGTACAGCCCATGAGTAAAGAATGGTTTTATATTTTTAAATGTTAAAAAAAATCAAAGAATAATAATACTTTGTGATATGTGAAAATTATATGAAATTCAGTTTTTGGTATTTCATAAATAAAGCTTTATTGGAACACAGCCATGTTCTTTCATTTATGTATTGTCTATGGCTGCTTTTCTGCTAAAATGGCAGTGTTGAGTAGTTGCAACAGGGACTGTAAAGCCTGCAAAGCATAAAATGTTTACACTCTGGCCCTATAGAATAATTTGCTGACCCCTGGTATAAAGATATATGTAATTTCACTTTTCCTCTTATAGTGAGTTTCTATGATATTATCAACCAAGACATTGCTTTTTTTTCTTCCGTTCATTTGTGATACTGCCTATTTTACGGATTTTGTTTTCTTTAATCACTATGGCTTTGTGTTTTAGCCATTTAAACTGTAGGGATCCTTAAAAGCGGGTTCCTTTTTACAATCAGCATCAACTTTGTCTTTTCTGGATTTAATTGATCAATATTTTCCTGTTTGTGGTCCTTTTCTCTTAGGCATTAAGAACAGTCCCTCTTACACCCTTGTGCTGAAAGTCATCAGATGATGTTTATTTAATGTGATAAACCTGCCTAGAGGTAGAGGTCTGAACTTGGTGACCTCCTTTAGTCCCTTCCTTTTTTTCATTTCTTTTTTTTTTTAAAACTAAAAAACACTCTGGTTTAATTCTTATGTGTGTAACAAGGAAGTGAGTCAACATTTATTGAGAGTCCATTATGTGCCACTCAATGTACCACGTTTTTATAATATTCCAAACATATAGAAACGTTTAGAGTAATAAACATGTGCCATGTATTTTCATCCATTATTTTATTTGATTCTAACTACCACTCTATGAGGTAGCTAGCTATTTTAGTTCCCATTTCTACAAGTGGATTATAAAATGGTTAAGTAACTTGCCAGGTAGTGAACATTGGAGCCAATATTCAAACCTCAGTCTGCTTGACTCCAAAGCCCATACTCTTCCATATAAAAACTGAAAAATTAAAATGGGAGATCATGTTATCAACCTCCAATATGTCAGAACAAAATCCTCATCATCCTCATTGTCTTTGAGAGTATCTTGTGGATAGGGTCAGACACTTAAGTGTCTTTCTTTATTCCTTTTTTTTTTTTCTGAAAAACCTCATTATTTTAAGTGCTCTCATATGTTGTGACAGCAGGTTCCTTTGTCAGCCATATCCTGTTCACAATAAATAACCTGTGCTATGACAGCATGATTTATTGCTGCTACTTCCTTCTTTATGTTTTGAGTAATTTTATCATTAAAGGATATAAAGTGTTTTAGACATGTGCAAATGCCTGAGTGACTAGAGCAGTTCACCTGGCTGCTTGGCTACCTGCCTGTGGACAGTGCTTCATTTGATAGCAGAGACGGTAGGAGAACAAATTAGGATTTTTAAACAGGACCAGTATACTGAATCCTATCACCATTTCTCCTCTAACGACCTCCACAGAGAATTTATGGTTTTCAAAGGATCAGAGCACATATAAATACGATTCTTCGAGCAATCTAAGTCACCGTGATGGGGACAGAAAGAGCTTGTTTAGCAAGTTCCCTTGCTGAACAGGTGTTGCTAATTGTAAATCCCTTTTCTTGGGTACTTTGAAAATGGATTTTACATATCTATGTGTGAGATTAATCTTTAAACTGCCTATAAGCATAGGGTACACTGGATGGTTTCTTCTTTTTTAAACCAGGTGATATCTTAAAAATATTATATATATTTTATTATGAGAAAATAGAATTACATTAGAGAAGATTTGGAAAATAGAGGCAGGAATCTACCCACAATCTTGCTACTCTAATAAAAACAGTAATAATATTTTGATGTATTTCGTGCTTGTCTTTAAAAAAATCTTATGCATTAAAAAAACAAAAAACTTAGAGCTAATCTTGCAGATAATATCTTAATGTCTCTTTTGGACCCAAGGCTGTATGATTTATAATGATGATGCCAAGGATTTTCAAAATGTGTATGTTTGTGTCATGGACTAATTTGTTGCCTTGTCCACTCTGAATTATTAATTCTTATAATTTACTATGGAAAAACAATTTTTCATTCTTCATGATTTATTTGGTTTTCTCAGTTATAAAAAGTAATGACCTTATTGTGAGCAATTTTTAGATTTTTGAGAAATTTGTTTTTCTCTATAAATGTCTAAAAATTAATGATAGTTTTTAAAAAATGTTTGATGCTATGGCAAATTACCATGTATTTTGGATTGTTTCTCTATATACAGACACTAAATGTATCATTTGCGGAATCAATTATTTTTGGTTTCCCTGATAGCACAGTTAATTAAGTCGTACTCATATTTTATTATGTAATTTAGGTATCTAGAAACTGTAGAGAGCCATTTTCAGTCTTATTTTTGCTACCCTATATATATATGACCAAAATATACATAGAGGTCTCAACCATGCATCCACTCCTCCTGATATTTCTGAATGTTTACTGTGTGCCTAGCATTGTTTAAAATTCTTGTCCCAAAGATGAATAAGACATAATCTCTGCTTTCAGGGGGCTCACTTACATAAAATTATTAGGACTTTATGTGCTACATTTATTTAATATAAATGTTTTGGATATATTGGTTTACTATTTTATTGATTTATTTTCAATACATATATATAACATAATACAATGCAATATAATACAAAAGTTATAAAAATATGTTGTGAAAAGTTTCTTTTCCAAAACTTTTCCTCATTTATCTGTTGTTCTTTGCTAAGGAGAATATATTCATAGAAATGAAATGTAAATAATTTAAAGGCAGGGGTACTTGAAAAATTTTGAATTTAGTTTTGAAAAGGAAATTCAATTTTGAAAAGTGTACTTTCGTTTATTGAGTAACCACTATGTGCCAGGCACTTTCCAAATATCTTATTTAATCTATCTAGTCTTGTCACAATTTTATTAATTACAAATGGAGGTTCAATGAAATAAAGTAAGTTGCTCATGATCACATGACCTATTCAGATTATCTGTTTCTCCTTGTGTGAACTTTTGTAGATTGTATCTTCGAAGAAAATGGTCCATTTCATCAAAGTTATTAAATTTCTGGGCATAGAATTCTTCTTAACATTTTAAAAATCATTCTTAATGTCATGGAATCAGTAGTGATGGACTGTCTTTCATTTCTGTTATTAGTAATTTGTGGCTTCTCTCTTTTACTTGACTAATCTAGATAAGGGTTTATCATTTTATTGGTCTTTACAAAGAGGCAGCTTTTGGTTTTGTTGATTTTTATCTGTTGATTTCATATTTTAAATTTCACTGACGTCTGCTCTAATTTTTTTTTTTTTTTTTTTTGCTGTACGCGGGCCTCTCACTGTTGTGGCCTCTCCCGCTGCGGAGCACAGGCTCCGGACGCGCAGGCTCAGCGGCCACGGCTCACGGGCCCAGCCGCTCCGCGGCATGTGGGATCCTCCTGGACCGGGGCACGAACCCGTGTCCCCTGCATCGGCAGGCGGACTCTCAACCACTGCGCCACCAGGGAAGCCCCCTAATTTTTTTTTTTTTAAGAAAATAGACTTATTAACTTAAAAGAACTTGAAACAAGTATTCAAAAGAAATTTGTGCCTTTATTAGAATGGTGTTAGGTTTTAAAAATGACCAATTTTGGTAATCAAATGATTCATTTTTTTGAATAAGAAATTACACTAGAACTGCAATACTGGTCCAACAGTCTTATTTTTACTTTTCCTTTAAAGCAAGAAACAGAATGAGAGTTAAACAGAAAGCACTGGCAGGCATCAGTTAATCCAAGATAATAGCTTCTTAGTTCCAAAAGCACTTGCAAAGAAAACCATGCAGGGACACAGGTATGAAAGCAATTCATAATAACTGAAATCTCTTGAGCGATTTGGAGAATTCTTTCTTTGAGATAACATTGATTCCAGTATACTGTTTAATCCACTTTGCCCCATCTGTGTCATACTTGTTAAATTCTTTGACCAAATCTGGGTAGGCATAACTATAGTGCTCCTTTAACATTCCCAAGGATTGCTCTGATGGATTCT
This sequence comes from Physeter macrocephalus, assembly GCF_002837175.3. NCBI lineage: Eukaryota > Metazoa > Chordata > Mammalia > Artiodactyla > Physeteridae > Physeter > Physeter macrocephalus. The sequence continues at coordinate 33,142,602 of NC_041228.1, read as the reverse complement.
TACTTTTCCATCTCTCAGCAATTGCTGAATAAAATATGTTATATTACACACATGTAAAATATGTTATATTACCTCCTGTGTTATATACACAGCTGTTATATTATAGCTGTGCTTAATACAGCTGCCAAATACATACCCTTCAGCCACAGGGATGACATGGGTGACACTGTCTCCACTGTCTATTACCGTATTGCTCTAATTTTTATTATTTCTTTTCTTCTGCTTGTTTTAGATTTAATTTACTCTTTCCCCCCGCTAGTTACCTAAGGTGGAAGTTTATTTTATGGATTTTAGATCTTTCTTTTTTCCCTAACATATGCATCCAATGCTAGAAATTTCCATCTAAGCACATATTTAGCTGCATCTTGCAAATTTTGATACATTTTTATTTTCACTTCAGGTGAAATATATTCATAATATTTCAAATTTCTTTTGAGAATTCTTTGACCCTTGTGTTATTTAGAAATGTATTGTTTAATCTCCAGATATTTTTGGATTTCCTACTATTGTTCCGTAATTGATTTCTAATTTAATTTGACTGTGAACTCAAAGCGTACTTCGTATAATTTGTATTCTTTTAAGTTTGTTGAAGAGTGTATTATGGCTTAGAATGTGGTCTGTCTTGGTGAATATTCCATATGAGTTTGAGAATAATGTGTATTCTGCTATTATTGGATGAAGTATTATAGAATGTCAGTTAGATCTGTTTTATTGATGATGCTATTCAGTTCAGCTATATCCTTGCTGATTTTCTGCCTACTGGATTTGTCAGTTACTGATAGAAGTGTGATGTCTTTAACTGCAATAAAGGATTTGTATATTTCTTGTGCCTCTTGTATTTTGACATTTTTTTCCTCTTGTATTTTGATATTCTATTGTTAGGCTCTGCAAATTAAGGATTATTATGTGTTCTTGGGAAATTCACCCCTTTATCGTTATGGAGTGCCCCTCTTTATCTTTGATAATTTTCCTTGCTCTGAAGGTCACTGTCTGAAATTAATGTAGCGTCTCCAGCTTTCTTTTTATTAGTGTTAGCATGGTATATCTTTCTTCATGACTTTACTCTGTCTTTCTATTTAAAGTGGTTTCTTGTAGAAAACACATTGTTGGTGCTCTCTCTCTGTTTATTTTTTTGTGTACTTTGACAGTTTCTACCTTTTAATTGGTGAATTTAGATCATTCACATTTAAAATGATGATTGATATAATTGGATTAATAGCTATCATATTTGTAACTGTTCCAATCATTGCCTTTGTTCTTTATTTACTTTAGAGTTCAGCATTTTATATGATTTGATTCCATTTTCTCTCCTCACTTTGCATATGAATTATACTTCCTTTTTTAAAAATAATGTTTTTTAGTGGTTGCTGAAGAGTTTGCAACTGATTCAATAATTTACAACTAATCCAAGCCTACTTTCAGATAACAATATACCACCTCAGGGGTAGTATAAGTACTTTATAAAAGAGTATTCCTAATTTTCCCCTCTTGTACCTTGAAAGTTGGTATCATTCATTTCACTTATCCCTAAGCTATAATCATCAAATACAATGTTACTACTATTATTTTGAACAAACTTAGATCAATTAAGAATAAGAAAAAGAAAAGATTTTATTTTGCCCTCATTTATTCCTTCACTAATGCTTTTCCTATTTTTTATATAGATGTTTCCAACTTACATCATTTTCTTCTCCCTTTTTTTACACTCTTTGCAAGGCAGGTCTATTGATGACAAATTCCCTCAATTTTTCTTTGAGTAGGTATATTTCTCCTTCACTTTTGAAGTGAATAATTTCACTGGACACAGAATTCTAGGTTGGTGGGGTTTTTTTCTTTCAACAATTCAGATATTTTATTCCACTTTCTTTTTGCTTGCATGGTTTCTGAAGAGAAGTCCAAAGTAATTCTTATGTTTGTTTCTCTGTAGGTAAGGTGTTTGTCTTCTTTCTGGCTTCTTTCAGAATTTCCTCTTTGTCTTTGGTTTTCTGCAGTTTGAATAGGATTTGCCTAGGTGTAAAAATTTTTTTTATATTAATTCTGCTTGGTGTTCCTCATGCTTCCTAGATCTGTGGCTTGGAGTCTGTCATTAATTTTGGAAAGTTCTCAGTGGTATTACTTCAAGTTTCTTCTGTTCCTTTCTTTCTTCTCCTTCCAGCATTCCCATTGCATGTATATTATACCTTTTTGTAATTATCCCACAGTTCTTGGACATTCTGTTCCATCTTTTTCTTTCTTTTCTCTCTTTGCCTTTCAGTTTTAGAAGTTTTTATTGACATATCTTCAAGTTCATTTATTCTTTCTCAGCTGAGTGTAGTCTGTTGATGAGTCCATCACAGGCGTTCTTCATTTTTGTTACAGTGTTACTTATCTGTAGAGCTTCCTTTTCATTCTTTCTTAAACAATTTATTTCTCTGCTCACAGTACCCATCTGTTCTTGCATGTTGTGCACTTTTTCCATTAGCACCTTTAACATATTAACTGTATTTATTTTGCCCAATTCCAGTTCTCTGCCCTATCTGAGTCTGTTTCTGATGTGTGCTTTGTCTCTTCAGACTGTTTTTTCTTGCCTTTAGAATGCCTTGTATTTTTTGTTGAAAGCTAGTCAAAGTTTATTGGGTAAAAGGAATGTAGGTAGATAGCCCAGTAGATAGTCCTTTAGTGTGGCAGATTTTATATTTATCTGGCAGTGTTTACTAATTGGTGTAGCTGTGGTGTGAGAGGCTAAAAATTTCCTCTATTGTCCTTAAATGTTTTCCAATTTTTCTTTGTGGTAAGATATACAAACATAAAATATTCCATCTTAACGCAGCCATGGCTCACGGGCCCAGCTGCTTCACGGCATGTGGGATCCTCCTGGACCGGGGCACGAACCCGTGTCCCCTGCATCGGCAGGCGGACTCTCAACCACTGCACCACCAGGGAAGCCCCATCTTAACAACTTTTAAGTGTATAGTTCAGTTTCACTAAATACATTCATAATGTATTTATGCATTAATGCATTACTACCAACCATCTCAAGAATGCTTTCATGTTGTAAATGTGTCATACACCATGACCAAGTGGGAATTATCCCAGTGATACAAGGATGGCTCAATTATCTGTGAATCAGTGTGATCACATAAATCAATGTGATACACCACGTTAACAAACTGAAGAATAAAAATCATATGATACTTTTACAAGATGCAGAAAAAGCTTTCAACAAAATTCAACATCTGTTTATGACAAAAACGCTCAAAAATGTGGGTATAGAGGGAAGATACTGCAAGATAATAACTGCCGTATATGAAAAACCCACAGCTAACACATCATACTCAGTGATGAAAAGTTGAAATCATCTTCTTCTAAGATCAAGAACAAGACGAGGATGCCTACTCTCACCACTTTATTCAACATAGTATTGGAAGTCCTAGCCATCACAATCAGACAAGAAAAAGAAATAAAAGAAAATCCAGATTGGAAAGGAAGAAGTAAAACTATCACTGTTTGCAAATGACATGATACTATATATAGAAAATCCTAAAGATGTCACCAGAAAGCTATTAGAACTCATTATTGAATTCAGTAAAGTTGCAGGATACAAAATTAATATATAGAAATCCGTCACATTTCTATACACTAACAAAGAACTATCAGAAAGAGAAATTAAGAAAACAATCCCATTTACAATTGTATCAAAATCAATAAAATAGCTAGATAAAGTCTAACCAAGGACATAAAAGACCTGTACTGAGAAAACTATGACATCGAGGAAAAAAATTGAAGATGACACAAACAAATGGAAAGACATACTTGCTCATGGATTGGAAGAATATTGTTAAAATGACCATACTACTCAAGGCAATCTACAGATTCAGTACAGTACTCGTCAAAATACCAATGACATTTTTCACAGAACTAGAACAAATAATTCTAATATTTGTATGGAAACACCAAAAACTCCAAATAGTCAAAACAATGTTGAGAAAGAAGAACAAAGCTGGAGATATCACAGTCCCTGATTTCGTCTAAGAATTTTACAGTTTTAAGTATTAAATTTAGGTCTTTGATGGATTTTGAGTTAATATTTGCATATGATATTACGCAAGGCTCTAACTTCATTCTTTTTCATGTGGATAACCAAATTTTCCAGCACCATTGTTGAAAAGCCTGTCCTTTCTTCATGGAATGGTCTTGGCACACTTGTCAAAATCCAGTAGACTTTATGTATATATGGCATTTATTTCTGGGCTCTCTATTGTATTCTGTTGGTCTATGTCTGTCTTAATGCCAGTACCACACTGATTACTGTACCTTTGTTGTAAGTTTTGGAATCAGGAAATGTGATTCCTGTAGCTTTGTTCTTACTTTTCAAGATTATTTTGGCTATTTGGGGTCCCTTGAGATTCCGTAAGAATTAATGATGACTTTTTGTATTTAGGCAAAAACATCATTGGGATTTTGATAAGGACTGCATTGAATCTATAGATTGCTTTGCGTAGTATTTAGATATTGATCTGTGGTTTTCTTTTCATGTAGCATCTTTGTGTGGCTTTGGTATTAGGGTATTGGTGATCTCAAACAATGTGTTAGGGAGTGTTCCTTCCTCTTGAATTTTTGGGAAAGTTAGAGAAGGATTGGTATTAGTTCATTTTTAAATGTTTGGTAGAATTCACCAGTGAAGGCATCAGGTCTAGAGCTTTTCTTTGTTGAGGTTTTTGATTAATGATTCAATCTTTTTACTAGTTAGAGGCCTATTCAGATTTTCTATTTCTTTGTGATTTCTTGGTATGTTTTGTGTTTGTAGGAATTTGTTCATTTCATCTAGGCTGTCCAATTTGTTGGCATAAAGTTGTTATAGTACTCTCATATTCCTTTTTATTTCTGTAGAACAGTAGTAGTGTTATCACTTCCATTTATGAGTTTAGTAATTTGGTTCTTTTCTCTTTTATTCTTAGGCCATCTAACAAAATTTTTTGTTTTGTTAATCTTTTCAAAGAACTAACTTTTAGTTTCATTGAGTTTCTCTATTGTATTTTTTTCTATTTCATTTATCTCTGCTGTAATTTTTATTATTTCCTTCCTTCTGGTGGCTTTGGGTTAATTTGTGTTTCTTTTTCCAGTTTCATAAGTGCAAAATTAGGCTTTTGCTTTGAGGTCTTTCTTGTTTTTTAATGTATGGGGCCAAAGAGTTCGTTCAGGTTTTTTTTGTATCACCTTACGGAAAACCTCAAATGAACTTTTTGGCCAGGCCAATAATTGTTTATAGCTATAAATTTATTGCTTTGCACTGCTTAACCACATCCCATAAATTTTGGTACTTTTTTTGTTTTGTTTTGTTTTCATTTGTCTCTGAGTATTTTCTAATTTCCCTTGTATTTTCTTTTACCCATTGTTTTTAAAGTGTATGTTGTTTAATTTCTACAAATTTGTTATTTCTCTAGTTTTCCTTCTGTTTTCAATTTCTCACTTTATCCTGTTGTGTTTGAAGAAGATATTGGGTTGGCCAAACATTTCGTTTGGGTTTTTCCATAACATCATATGGAAACACCCGAATGAACTTTTTGGCCACCCCAGTACTTTATGTGATCTCTATATTTTAAAGTCTACTGAGACTTAATTAGTGGCTTGACATATGGTCTCTCCTGGAAGATGTCCCATTTCCACTCGAGAAGAATGTGTTTCCTGTTCTTGTTGGGTATTGTATTCTATATGTTTGTTTTACTTAGTTGGTTTATTGTGTCTTGGTGTGGGTCTCTTTGATTTCATCTTTTGTGGAATTTGTTCATAGTCTTTAATGTTTATATTAATGTATTTCATCAAATTTGGGAAAATTTCAGCCATTATTTCTTCAAATATTCTTTCTCTCTCCTCCTCTGGAATTCCCACATCAAACCTATGTCTGCTTCGTGGTGTCCCACAAGTCCCTTAGACTATCTTTTCTTCAATCTGTTTTCTTTCTTCAGATTCAGTACTTTTCATTGTTTCATCTTCAAGTTCACTGATTATTTCTTTTCCCTCTCAAATCTGCCTCTGCATCCTTCTAGTGAATTTTTCATGTCCATTTTTGTACTTTTTTGGGAAGGGGGAAATTTGTCTGGTCTAATAATTGACACAAGGCAGATTAACAGAAAAAAAAATTTTAATTTGTATGCACAGAGGTCTCATAGAAATGGAACACCTGAAGTGACCAAGGCAGGCTGTTTATAAAAAAACAATTAATTTTAGACAAAGAAACAATCATTTGTGAAGATTTAACAAAGGGGCTTGTACTTGTGGTAACAGACTAATGAAGAAGTCACACAGATTTTTTTATACAGCTTTCTTAACCTTGAATTTCTTAATTCTGTTGGTAAGGATGCTTTCTATACTTTGGGTATGGGAGGATACTTTCACATTGGAGATTTCTTTCTTGCTTTCAGGGGGAAAGAGAAGGATCAGAGTGTTGTTTTCTTTTAAGTATTGTTTTTTTTTTTCTCACTGACTGATTCTCAAGTAACTTTAATTCAAAATAATCTATATGCCATTGTGGCATGTCTTGGGGTAGCCTGCTCTCAGTCCCAACAACTCTCAGTCCAGAATCCTTTTTGGGTTCTTTTTAGGTTTTCTGTCTCTTTATTGGTATTTCCATTTTGTTCACACATTGTTTTCTTGACTTTCTCTACATCATCAGTTCTTTGAGCATTTTGAAGATGATAGTTTTATTTTTTATTTTAAATTTTAAAAATTTTTTAAAATTAATTTTTATTGGAGTATAGTTGCTTTACAATGTTGTGTTAGTTTCCACTGTACAGCAAAATGAATCAGCTATACATATACATATATCCCCTCTTTTTTGGATTTCCTTCCCATTTAGGTCACCATAGTGCATTAAGTAGAGTTCCTTGTGCTATACAGTATGTTCTCATTAATTACCTATTTTATGTATAGTATCAATTGTGTATATGTGTCATTTCCAATCTCCCAATTCCTCCCCCCAACCCCACCAATGTTGTTTTAAAGTCTTTGTCTAATAGATATGCCAGGTGTTTTTCAGGGACAGTTTTTTTTGTTCCTTTTTTTCCTTTGAGTGGCCCATACTTCCTGTTTCTCAGTATGCCTTGTGACTTTTTTGTTGGAAACTGGACATTTGAATCTAAATATGTGGTAACTCTGGAGATCAGATTCTCACCTTTCACTAAGTTTTATTATTTTCTGTTATTGTTTTTATTTTATTCTTTTTTGTTGTAGGCTGTCTCTGTGCTGAGGATCAGGTTGTGTTATAAACTTAAGGTCTTCTCAGGTCTTTTATGAATCTGTTCCTTTCCCTGGGCAAATGTGATGACTTTCTGTTTTCTCTCATATACGCAGTTGCTTTTGAATGTTTCAGTCTTTAATGTCTGGCTTCCAAAAGGAGAAAAATAGAAAAACAAAGACTGTGGGGGGGGAAATGCCCAGGCTCTTTAAAAATATCCTGGAAGTCACCTTAGCCAAAGGGGGAGGGGCTTGCAACAATGCGGGGATTACAACAACAATGGCCACTTACATCTTTGTATGGACGTCTGAGATGAGAAGCAATAATCAGGGATCAGAGCACAAATGCGGTATTTGGAGGACAGTGTCCTTTTTAGACACTCTTGCTACTGCAAACTGTGTATAAGTTGCTCCCAGAACAGGTAAACAGCTACCTTCCATGGAGCCGGGTGGTAGGGGATGGGTAGCTGCTACTATGCTAAGAGCTCAAATTGACTGAAATTAACAGCAAGGTACAGTCCAAGCCTTCTTCTGAAGTTGAAAGCCTTCAATAGACTCCAGATTTCCAAATTAGTTATGTCAGACAGATTGTCTAGGTTGGGGGGGGGGCAGATTTCTGTTGCTTTCTACTTTGTCATCTTCCAGAATCCTCTCTTCTATTGTCTTTATTTTTGTCTTCCTTTCTGTTTTGTGTTTCCCTAGAGACTTCTTACTAAATAGTGTTTAAAGCTTGCAGTTGTTATAGTTGTAATCCTGTTATTATTCAGGAACTCTGAATATTTGGTGGTAAGGTGTTGCTACAGGACAAGCATTCAACAGTCCTATAATTAGGTCTTATTCTTTTAGTGCACCTGAGTTAGGTATTTGCTGGAGGGAGCTGTAGTTTGGTATTGTCCTTCTCCCACATAAAAGGCTAGAGGGTGATATAATAGGTAATTACCTTCCACAGGCTTGTTTGGTTTTGGTAAAATGCCAGTTGGTTAGGCTCTGGTAAAATATTTTCCCTTGAGTTTAGGATTGTTAAAGAGAGCAGAGGGCTCTGGGAGTATTTCAAAATGGTTTCTTTCCCTTCCTCCTGCTTGATGCAGGAGGAAATTTTTCTCCAATCTTCACAGTGAGCAACTGGTATGGCTTTTGGAGATAAAATTTATGGAAGTGTGGTAGTATGCCCCAAACTGGGACTCCTTGGAATTTTAAAATCTCAATCTAGTCCACAGTGAGTCTCCAGCAATTGGCCAATTATAGTTAAAAGTGTTCCAACAGACACTGGCCCCAGGTGTGGGCTTCTGCTCCTGGGCTTGTACTCTTGGTAAACTGTGATAGTCTGGATCCACTTGTTTGTTTCTATAGTTTTCATGGCAACAGTTTGCCTGCTCTATGACCTAAATTCTTTGATGACTCTAAGAAGAGCTATTGATTTTTGGTTTGTTCAGCTTTTTTTCTTTTAAGGGTGGGAGTGATGATTTCCAAGCGTTTTATGTATCTTATTGGAAACTGGAAGCCCCTCATACACTTTCTGGAATGCAGGAATGTAGGAGATCATTGTCAATAATGTTAATGTATTGTCAAAGAAATATATAATTACATTTTAATATTACCAGTTCTTAAATTATTATCTCAACATGAATTTTAATTATGGTCTGATACTTTGAGGTTTGATTTTATCTAACATATTGGACAAAAGAAGAAAATTTTTATACTCTTGATTTAAAGACAAGATAAATATTTTTACCGCCGTGTTTATGACACATATTTTATTTGGGAAGCTGATGTAAATGTGTGTATATTTCACATACAGATATTTTACAAAGCCCAGAAATAATTTCTGAATTGGTAATTTAAATTTTTATGTCTATTAATATTTTCAAGTACAGATTTTGAAATTAGAAACTGATTTATGATTAATATAAATTTGTTTATGGTAAAAACTTTTGTCACTAATTAAGAGCAATATGATTCCTTGTAGAGAATCACCTAGGACTTCTTTAACAAATATCTTCTCCTCTTTTATGTATTCATTTAAATATTTTTGTTTATCATGTATATTATTTGGTGAAGGATACTCTTGAATTGTTCTCCATTTTGATGAGCTGGTATGGTAATTTTTCTTTGTCATTATCTATATGGGTACTGTTTTGTTCTAAAACGTTAAAAGAGATTTTTGTATCTTATTCTCAAAGAAATATCATGATAAGTTTTCTAGGTAGAATCCATTGTCACTATAGTTTGCTTGTATTTGTGTGTTTCTTTATTTGGTGCTAAATATAATCTTTTACTATTAATCCATTATATCTCTATTTTAATACTAAATGACGTAGCTTTAGCTCTAGGTCAAAACTATTGTACTTTTTGAAGTTTATGCAGAGAACACGGGATATTCTTTTTTAGTTAATATAGAGAAATATAAATACCAATTATATTCATTGGGACACAAAAATGTATAAGGGTATACCTTTTCATTTATTGCTTATATCATTTAAAATAAGAAAACACTGAAAAAATCAATTTAATCTAAAGAGAATTTAATTTACAATGTTAATATAATTTCCTAATGAAAGTCCTAGATTTTGGTGACCCATTTTAGTTAACAATTCTTAGTCTTTCTTTGGGAAAGTAAAAGCTAATCAACTGATCACTGAGTTATAGGTTTATCTCTCAGGACCAGTCCCAGGCAAAGTGTGGGAAGCCACATTTCAGAGGCATCACTATCTTTGTGTTTTATCTTTCTCCATCTTTTAAATATCCAGTGCTATTACGGTGAAGCACCGAGTTGATTATAGGTTAAATGCATTTTTAGTCTGTTATAGTTATATGAATAATTTACTTTAGCTTATGAATATTTTAAATTTAATATACATAATTATTTTAGTAGCTATTTTTAGGTATTAGATGCCTAATCCCCCAATTCCTTTATCTGTTCCTTTGTGAAGTAAATGAATCCATTTGTAAGGCTTTTAAAATACATTTATAAAACCCTACATTTTATTTAAAATATTTATGCCTTTACTTCAATTTATATTAAGGAAGAAATTTTAAAAATAAAGAGGAAATCTGTTTACCTTCTGTAGGCCAAATGTAACTGTGTTTAATATAATACTTAAAAATAATTATTTTAAATGCTTCAATATCAATATTAATACAAATATGCAGAAAACTTGAGGACCAAATCATGGAATCATTAGGACAGGAGTAGAATTTTAATATCAGCCCTCTGTTAAGAAGAAATAATTCAACTTTTACTTTTTGTGTCAAATTAATTCAAATGTATAATTCCAATTTATAGCAAAACATTAAGCTTTTCTATGTAACAAACCTCATTTTTCATTTTTATATGACCACAGATCTGTAGATAGAAATTTCTTCCTAGTACAGTGCACTCAGTTGTGCAAACTTATCTTTTTAGGGTCAAAGAAGAGCACAAACCACAACTGACACAGTAAGTAAATGTATTAAGAGTTCAGTAGGCTTGACTTCTGTACCTTTGCCACATTCTGCTTTCTGCACCTTGGATGGTATTAGCTTACACTAATACTGGATAGGCTGCAGCTAGTGTGTCTTCTGCTTTTTGACTCTCTGGCTTGTAAGAGAGCTGCCTGCAGTTTCTTACTTCATCTACATACTGACTAGATGTAGTTTTTTGCTGCCTGCTTGTGGACTGGTTAAGTATTCAAACTTAATTTCCCTATATTCTGACTGCCTGGGTGATAATTGGAGCTCATACTTCCATTGGCTGTAGCTTTTGTGCCTGTGTATTTTTATTGGTATGGATAAGAAAACATTTGACCTACAATTGTTTTATTCATTTGGTTATTCAGTCACATTATTTGCTTATTTAAACAGGTGGTTTCCCTTTAGTGGGATCACTGAACTGGTAAATAACGTTCTCCAGCCCCAGCAAAAACAACAAAATGAAAAGGAGCCCCAGACGTAAGTAAGCTGATCTGTACAGACTAAATATTATCTCTAATAGCATAACATACTGAAGAGTATGTATTAAAATACTGCTCTTGGAATAACATTCCTCAGAAATGAAAATTGTTAGGTTATGAGTTTGATATTTTCACCTTTGATACTTCATATCCCATGGAAATATTAAAAGAAAACAAGGATAATTTATAGGGTAGTAAGAACGAAGAGGTAATTCTCCCCCCAACTTTAGTATAAATTATATAAACAGTATTTATATAGTAAAATATCTTTTTTCAATAACGCAGTATATTCTAAAGTATATTTCTTTCAAAAATAATTCCAGAAGACATTAAGAGGTATTTACCCCCCAATTCAATCTTTGATCAAGTAGTCTTGGAAGGGTTCTTTTAAAAAAGGTTAAGAAGGTTTCTACATTGTTATACTTCTGAGTGTCTAAATATGCTCCAAGGTATTAGAACATACAATATTAACTAAATTTATGTGACTATTGAATCCTGTTTTCACTGAATATTTCATTAGGTTATGAAACATAGTTTGGGAAATCCAGCACTTTATTATCACATTGGTCTGAAACATTGAAAAATGTCAATTCCATTTATTTCAGTTATTAGATTAAAATACACTCTTTAAGAAGTTGTTCATACTTGTATCTTTTTAACTTTGTGCAAGAAATATTATTTATGTTGTAAAGTGGAAGTTTCTTTGAGAATGTGAGAAAGATTGCATAGATTTAAATTCCACACTCCCCATGATAACTGCCATCTTACTCAGAAATGCTCTTACCAGTCAGCCTCTGCACTTCATAAAAGTAGGAATTATGTCTATGGAGAAGATGGTTTGGTTGTAGGAATGGGTAGATTGAAAAGTGACATGAGCTCTAGGAGAGAACAAGAATAACTACCAGGAGCCTTAAGATGAAACATTCAGAAAAACATTCACATTTTGCCTTTAATGAAAACTAGAAGATAATGTCTTTTTGTTTTGTTATTATTGAGGGTAATCCCTCATCCATTTTATGTTACCTTGTATGCATTTTATTTTAAATTTGGTCAGTGTTTCATTTTCAACTGAAGTAAAACTGTATTGTGATATGCTTCTCCTAATAGCTGATAATGTAGTTCTACGATTGGAATTGTTGCTGTATTTAAACCAGTTGAAGTCAAGACCCGTATTTGTCTTGTCTACATTCTATCCTTGACATCTAGCAGAGTGACTGATCCATGGTAGGAACTCAATAAATGCGTCTTCACAACTGATTTTACATGTTTTACCCTTTTAGGATGTAAGAATACTGTGTCCCAAGGAATAGAAATAAATTCAATAATCTTTCTCTAATCAGCAAAAATTGTATTAAAATTGCACACAATGTCATTGTTTTGCTGATTTTTCTCTAAGGCACTGAAGCATAATAAGGTAGTAAACTCAATAGCAAAATATAATTAGATGCGACTTTGTCTCAATTTTAAATGATGTCAGTTATGTATCTTGTTTGTAGGTTTTAGAAAATAATCAAGATTGTTAAGTTACTTAGTAGATTACAGTGGACATTAAATAAAATAGATGTTTTGTTAGTAATTTAAAAAGTGATCACTAGGGCTTCCCTGGTGGCGCAGTGGTTGAGAATCCGCCTGCCGATGCAGGGGACACGGGTTCGTGCCCCGGTCTGGGAAGATCCCACATGCCGCGGAGCGGCTAGGCCCGTGAGCCATGGCTGCTGAACCTGCGCGTCCGGAGCCTGTGCTCCGCAACGGAAGAGGCCACAGCAGTGAGAGGCCCGCGTACCGCAGGAAAAAAAAAAAAAAGTGATCACTAATTATTGAAACAAAATGACATTTGATTGGGATAAACAAAGATCAAGGCAAATTTGTAAAGAAATAGCTTTATTTCAATAATAAATATAATACAGTTTGCTTTGATTTTTGGCTAGGAAGATTGTAGGAGAAAAGACTAGTACTTTCCAATATCTTAAAAATTAATTCCAAATTAATAACTGTTATTTCCATTAATGTTTCTTGGACAACTAATTCATTCTTCTTGTTCTGTGAGTTATACAATTAAAAAAATCAGAACTAATAAGTTCTCTTAATAGCTACTTTCTTCATCTTACAATCTTATTGTGCTGAAGATTTCTGATATATAATTTTCTAGGAGCTTTCCTTTTATCTTTCTGATCCACAGATTGGGGTACTTCTGAATCTTCTCCTTTAATTCATCTTCTCTTTGATCAGAGTCTAGGACTTCTTAATTCTGAATCACCTCATTTGTTTCTCTCTTTGACTACCATTTGAGAAAGATAACATCCTATCTGCTTACTTTCTATTCACTCACCTATTAAATTATTTTGGAGAGTTGAATTCTAGGTATTCATTTTCATTTATAAATGTTAAAAAGTAGGACTTATGCTTTTCATATTCTGTATGAACGTTTTCACAGTAGAATAAGTAAATATTCTATCAGATAATATTTAAAAATCTAATATTTCCTGAACAGTAATTTCATTTTAATGAATTTCTATAAATCCCATGTTGTGATTTTCAAAGCTTTAATAATGTAGGTTCTTTGAGGTCTGTATTTTTGGAATTTGTTTATTTCATAGTTTTTTTTTAATGCAACAGGAATGTAATTTTGAACTTTCAATGTAATGTAATTTTGATTTGGGTAATTGATGGGAAAATATAGGTATAAGTAGAACAATGTATCCAATTTTGACTTTCCATAAGTACTGAGGCATAGAAAATGGATTGAGCCGATTTTCAGTTGTCAGTTCATTCAGTCTTTGCAGAAATTGCTTAATATACAAATTAAATAATTTTAAATTCTTTTCTTTCTTTATTTTTTCACATTAATATTAAAATGAGGGAAAATTGTCTGTAAAGATAATATAATATAGGTTATATGTAGGGTGTAAACGAGTCTTTGGATAATTAAAATGGGCATACTAGGAAAAAATGATAAATGCTATTTAATGCAACTGTTATTTTAACTTGGTGTTGCCAATATGTAGCATAACAACAAAGGTAAGTTTTTTAATACAGATTAATGAAACCAATCAATTGGATTAGTTTGATTTTGAATTTTCATGTAATAACAGTTTTATTCATGTTGTGACATGTTAAATAATAAATGTACTTTTGAAATACTAGGAAAATCTAAAATTTGAAATATTGGAATGAGATGGCCACTAATATAGTAATCGTCTTTGATAATGAGGTATTTTAATAGGGAAATGGTGCTAAGGGAAGAGTGTTTTAAGCATAGGGAAATCATAGGTGAAAGTTTTTAGGTAGCAAAGGGTTTGAGAGACACAAAGAAGACTAGTGTGGCTGTAATATAGTGGACAGGAGGAAGTGTGACAGGAAGTGAGGTTCTGGAGGTACGACTCAGACAGGGCATTGTTTCTCTAGAGAGTGAGAAGGAGTTTGGATCTGAATGTCAGTATAAAGGGAAGATACTGAAAAGTTTTAAACATGGGAGTCACATAATTTAATTTATGTATAAAAATCAAGCTGGCTGTTCTATGAGTAGAGTGAGTGAGGATGGAGGTCGAGAGAGTAATGAGGAGGCTTTTGTGAAGGACTTGGCTAGAGATTATGATGATTTGGACCAGGTTGATGATACTGAAGATGGAGGGAAGTGGATTGGGGTTATATTTGGAGGTTGAAATGACATGATTTGTTAGTGGAGTAGATTTAGAAGTTAGTAAGGAAGATGAAAGAAACAAAGAGGACTGCCAGATTTCTGATTGGAAGAACTCATTGGGTGGTGATACCATTAACTATGATCAAGAAGGGGAAAGGATGAACAGGTTAGAGGTAGAAACTAAAACTGAAGTTTTAAATTTTTAAAGTTTAAGATGCTAATAAGTTAACCAGCTTTGTTTGTTTGTTTGTTTTTTTGCGGTACGCGGCCCTCTAACTGCTGTGGCCTCTCCAGTTGCAGGGCACAGGCTCCGGACGCGCAGGCCCAGCGGCCATGGCTCACGGGCCCAGCCGCTCCGCGGCATGTGGGATCCTCCCAGACCGGGGCACGAACCCGTGTCCCCTGCATCGGCAGGCGGACTCCCAACCACTGCGCCACCAGGGAAGCCCAGTTAATCAGCTTTGAAGGAGAGATATAGATTAGCTGCAGATATAACTTTCAGAGTTGTCAGTATGATGCATAAAACTACAAGAGGAGACCAGATGACATAGAGAAACAGTATGTGATGAAGAGCAGATAAGAAGGCCCAAGACTTAGCCCTGAAAATTCTCACACTGTGCACGGTACTAGGCATCCAGAGATAAAAGGACTATGGTTCCTGCTCTCAAATATTTCATATTCAAGAGGGAAAACATGCTGATAAGTAATTAAAAACAATATTGTGGAGACTTCTGTTTTCCTCTTTGACATATAAAGAGTTTGGAAGCTGTCACTCCCATCCTTACAATGAGAAAAATGCTGAACAAACTGAAAATCAACAACTCTTCTTAGATCCCAGAAAATTGAGGACACAGGACAAATCAATGCCCTGACAACTGAAAGAAGAGGTGAATAAAGAGAATCACAGCTTCCTGGGAGCAGAAACCATCTGAGCTAGGAGCTGGTAGGAAATTGAGGAAATGCTGAAGGCTGAGTGTGGACTAACTTAAGAGTTAAAAATTCTTGGAAATCCACCTTTAGGGGATCCCCCACCCCAGTTTTGTGAATTTTACCTCCATGAACTCTACCAAGTTCTCAAGGTAAAGATCAGTGAAAAATTCCCTCATACTTTCACCAGGGGGATGGGGAAAGTAACCATTTTGACATACTCCCAGAGATTTTCATTCTCAAAGGAAACTACTTTGCCAGAGCCTAACCAACATGAGAGTAGAGAAATACCCAATTATTGTCCCCCTAACCTTCCTGTCTCTCCAAAACAGGAAAAGAAGCTGAGAAACACTTGTGACAGTCACAGCCCAGGGGCACTAGCCCATGAAAAGACTAAGACTTATCTATAGGATTATAGAATGCTTCTCTTCCAAGTGTCAGTTTAGGGATCTAGGCTGCTTCCATCTTGTTGGCAAGCCAATTAGAACACATAGCTACCAGGATTGCTGCATCAGAGGAAGAGAGAGAGAATGGAAAGCTCACATTTATTCTTTTTTTCTTTTGAAAAAATAGAGACATTTTAAATTATTGTCAGTGATTACAAAATCTATCTCTCAATAATTGATAGAACAAGTAGACAGAAAAACCAGTAAGTATACCGAAGACCTGAACAATACTATCAACCAACTGAATGGAATGAATTTTTTTAGAACATTTCTACTCAACAACAGCAGAATACTCATTCTTTTAAAGTACACACAGAAATTTTACAAAATAGAACATATTCTATGAGCCATAAAATGTCTCAATAAATTTAAAAGAATTCAACCATAAAACTATGTGCTATGACCAAAATTATATTAGTTATTAATAGCAGAAAGATATCTTAAAACTCCCCAAATATTTGGAAACTATTATATAATCCATGGGTCAAAGGAAAAAAAAAGGAAATTCATATATATTTTGAACAGAAATAAATGAAAATAGCATATTAATATTTGGGAGATGAAGCTGAGGCAATACTTATAGGAAAATTTATATGATGAAAGACTTACACACATTTATTCTTAATTGTGTAAGACAAGAAGTGACATAGGTCACTTTTACTCATAGCTCATTGCCCAGAACTTGTCACAAGGCTCTTAACTAACTGCAAGGAAGTCTAGAAACTCCATGTCCTCATGAAGAGAGGCAACTCTATATAGTGAGCACTAGTAACATCTAGTACAGTTAGTTTACATTTGATTCTTATTTATTGCAATGAGATGGATATTTCAGGATGCCGAAAGATAAAGACGTGCCAAAAGAATGCTGTAGTAGCAAAGATAACTCCAGTATTAGTCCCCATTCTTGGTACTGTTGGTACTGTTGGTTCTTCTGAAACTGCTGTAAGTAATGATTTGAGATCAAGATCTAATTTTTACAATACTGAAGGGTAAGGTTAATAATATGAAGAAAATTCAAATACAGAAGTATCCTCTCAAAGGAAGGAAATTTGCTGTATGTAGTGTTTCAAGGAATACCAATTCAATTTTGTCAGTGGGATTTACAGGGAGATTTTTTTTGTATTCTCTTAGGTCGCAGTGAAAGGAGATTAAAAATGGGTTAACAGTGAAAATATATGAAAGCATACTGAGAAACCCTTAGTTGAACATTAGAGATTGCAAAGTACAATAATAAATAGGATGAAGAGTAAACAAAATAATTTTTAAAGGGAGGAGCAATATATCAGAAAATCATTCTTCTGTTCTTGGATGGAAGCTGTCTACTTTGGTTTGTCATCTGTTTGATCCAAGAGTCGTTGGTTAGCTCTTTCTCTCCAAAGACCATTTGTTTCTGGGGATTCTTAAGACTCTTTTATTTAAGGTCTCCTGATGGAGCAGATTTCCAACAGTCCATGCAAAATTGTTGGTGTCTTTTTAGTTGTGAAACATGAGTCCAAAGATCAACATTTTGAGGCTTTTGTTGAAGTGCTAATTGTTAACATGACTTATTAACAGTCTTTTCCATCATAACCCTGAGGTAGTTTTTCTGTCCTATCTCTTCCAGAAGACTAAATCTGTAGGTTTCAGGTCTTAGAGTGTTCCTTAGAAGGATGTTTTGGAAATCCTGCTTGTACCTGTTGATGATAAGACTAAGTGTATCACATGATTCCTTTGCTGTGCTTAATCATGTTAACTTGCAATAGAGCTGACTCTAGGGTCAGAAGTGAAATACTAAATGCCTGGGCAGCCTATTATTAACTTACAAGGGAAAGCTGATAGATCTCCCCAAAAGTTGATTTTATTGTTTTGAAGGCTAATGGCAATGGAAATTGAAGGGTCATTGAGGATATTGTTAATTTAATTTTATTTAAAAAATTCCACTTTTTTTTCTACTTTTTCTGAAGCTTGAGGATGATATGGACAAAGATGTTTTCTTGTAAGCTACGTACTTCTTATTGGCGCTTGAATGGTCAAAGCAGTTGATATGGACTTGTGAAATAGTGAAGGCAGTTCCTGCACATAAATATGTTTCCAGGTCCCACACAGATAGTCTTCAACCTGAGTGGTCTAAAATTGACTGCATTTGTCATGTATTTTAGAACCACCTTAAATTCCTTTTGGCTCAAAAAAGGGATCAATAAATAAAGAAAAATTATGATGATAGATTGTTCAGAAAATGCATTTAGAAAAATTGATAAAAGTACCAAAGTGTTTATTGCCAAATAAAGTTTTTATTAAAACATATGTAGTGAAAAGTGCACAATTTGAAAATATACAGCTCATTGAATTGTCAGACAGTGAACATATCTGGAAATCATCATTGAAAGCAAGAAGCAGAACATTACCAGCCCTCCAGGATCTCTTCCTTATGCTCCCTTCCAGGGAAGACTGTCTACCACCCCAGCGGGTGACTTTTATCTTGAATTTTTTCTAGCACCACATATTATTTTTGCCTACTTATATTTAGACTTCATACACATAGAATCATATGGTATATTGTGTCTATATTATTTTGCTTAACGTGTTTGTGAGATCCATTCATATGATTGCATATAGCTGTATTTCATTCATTCTCATGATTGTATGGTACTCTAGTATCTGGATATACTACAATTCATTTATGTTTTACTATTTCTGTACATTGCGGTTGTTTCCAGTTTTTGGCTATGAATAGTGCTGTGATATACATTCTGATGCCATTATTTTTTCTTATTACTTTGGAAAATTTTGTAGTTATTTGTGAAAGTGAAGTACTTCAGCTATTTAAAAATATTTTCAAATGTTAAATCTAGTTACTATGTCAGGGTGTCTATGTCTCTAGTTTCCCATTTATTTATTTGATAATGCTATAGATACCGTTTCTTGAGCATGCCCTGCTGTTTGATGTTTTGGTGCCTCTGCATCTGGCCAAGAAAGGGAGAAAAGGCATTCCAGGCAGAGGAACGGGATGATATGATCAGATTTGTATTTTAGAAAAACAGTAGTGTTGTAATAGTCACTTAGGCAGCTATTTAGAAGTTCAGAAGAGAGACCTGCTACGTGACTGGGATGGCCATCTATATGACATCTGTTTATTCTTTTTTTTAATAAAAGGACATTAGTCCATTCTGTCAGCGGATTAGTAAAGCAGTGGCTTTTATACTTTTTAAAAAAACTTCCATCCATAAAAAGAAATATATTTTGCACTATAACCCAGTATACACATACCTACATAGAAATATACATATATATGTGTAATAGAAACAAGATTTATATGAAATCTTACTTGCACTCTTTCCAATGCTATGATCTATTCTATTTCATTAAAAATCATGCGTCTTGGCCTGCTAAATTGATTTTATGTCCTTGTATTGGGTTGCACTCTGAAGTTTGAAAAGCACTCTATAATGTGTGTGACTGCATTTAATGATCACATTTTATAACTGCATGCCATGAACTTGTAGAAAGCACAACTTCAAACTCATCATCTGAAGAAAGTCAGTGTTACGGAAATCATGAAAGTACACTTATAAGATGAGTGGGAAAACAGCAACAGCAACAAAAACCTATGTGGCTGGGCATAAAATTACCAGGCACAGCAGGATTACTAGGAGCTAACAGACTGAAAAATTTCTGTTTTCTTAAAAAATTCAGAAGTGATGAAATTTTACTTTGGAAAACAGTTCAATGAGTTGCTTTGGTGAGGATGGAGAAAATAGACATGAAAAATTTGGATAAAACAGATTTTTGAAATAAAGTGGAAAAAGCAATATTTCTAAATTGATATATTATTGTATATGTCCTTTTTTTTTTTTTTTTTTTTTTTTGCGGTACTCGGGCCTCTCACTGCTGTGGCCTCTCCCGTTGCGGAGCACAGGCTCCAGACGCGCAGGCTCAGCGGCCATGGCTCACGGGCCTAGCCGCTCCGCGGCATGTGGGGTCTTCCCAGACCGGGGCACGAACCCGGGTCCCCTGCATCGGCAGGCGGACTCTCAACCACTGCGCCACCAGGGAAGCCCTGTATATGTCTTTTAAATATTTATTTGTCATAAAAGTTTTAAATTAAATGTGAGTACATCTTTGACTCTTTTATCTTTATCAGGGATCTGCAAAATATGGCCTGTGGGTCAAATCCTGCCTGCTGCCTGTTTTTGTAAATAAACTTTTATTGGAACACTTTTTTTGTTTCAAGCTCATTTATTTGTTTATCTATGGCTACTCTCACATCCCTTTGGCAAAACTGAGTAGCTGTGACAGAGACCCTATGGTCCACAAGGCTTATAATATCTACTCTCTGGCCCTTTGCAGAAAAAGTTTGCTTACCTCTGATATACATCACTGGAAACTTATGTATTTACCTTTATATTTATAAACTTAAATATATAAGCTTACATATTTAAGATTGTTTAGACCTTTCATTGTATTTGGAGTTTGGTTCTGACAATGTTGTTTTGGAGTGGAACAAACAAAAAACCCAATGAAATAGAATGCAGAGTCCATAAATAGACATTTGCACATGTGAGAACTAAGTATATGATAGATTGCTATCACAAATCAGTGGAAGAAAGGATGGTCTATTTAATGGTGCTGGGAAAATAGAGTCTGTATACGAAAAAGATTAAAACTAAGTTCTTCCATCACATCACATATAAAAATAAACTTTAGATCGATTAAAAGCCTAAATGTGAGAGGCAAAATTATAAAGCTATTAGAAGAAACTGTAGAATTTTTTGTGACTGACTCAGGGGTAAGTAAGGATTTTTATTATAGCCAGCCACCAAAACCACGAACCATGCAGGGAGAAACTGATGTATTAGAATGCAACAAAATTAAAGAATTCTGCTTAACAAAGAACAGAATTAGCCGTCATTTGTCCGACTAGGATATTTGCTATGCTCAGCTTATAAATTAACATATAGGCTTTACAGGGTTCTTCTGCAAATCAACAAAAACAAATAAACAACCAAATAACCCCCCCACCCTGCCCCGGCCCCACCAGGAAAACCAATAGAGTTTTGGTAAAGGACAGCATGAATAGGTAGTTCATAGGTAGGGCAGTTCAACTGGCTGAACTTCATTAGGAGTCAAAAAAATGTGAACTTAAAAAAATAAAACATCAGTTCATATCTACCCAAGCTGCCAAATTTTAAAAATTGAATAATATCATGTATAGGCAAGGATAAGAGAAAACTGGAGCCTTCATACCCTGCTTGCAGGTGTGCTAACTGGGTTAAGCCACGTGGAGGGAAGTTCAGAAATATTTAGTGAACTTGAGTATGTCTATTATATTTCTGTATACATATCTCAGAGAAGAACATATATGTGTTTATAAATATCTCATTACAGAAATATTACAATTTATTGGAAATATACAGTAATGAATTATAAAGGGTCAACTTATTTACTAATTCTTCTTTTTAATTGAAGTATAGTTGATTTACAATATCATGTTAGTTTCAGGTGTACAGCACAGTGATTCAGTTATATATATAAATCAATTCTTTTTCAGAATAAAGTGCCAACTTAAAAAAAAGGGATGAATAAAATGTAAATAGGGAACATTATACAGCCATTAAAATGTGTAAACTTATAGTTGTTGGAGCTTGGATTCTGCAGCAACACTGAATTTGGATCTGGCTTTACTTACTAGCGGTGTGACTGTAAGTAAAAATAGCTTCTCTGTAGAATAGAATAATAGTAGAATATTTATAATAGTACCTATCTACATGATACACAATAAGCACCATACACAATAAGCACCATATGCATTCTATTTAGATTTTAATATAAAAATGTAAAGACTGGTTCCTGAGGGAAGGGAAGTCACATTGGGGAAGGGAAAATAGTTAATTAAAATGGGAGCCAAGCATGGATCAGTGCAACCAAGCTCATGATCAACTCTATTTTGGATACCTACGGTTTCAAAAAAGAGAAAGAAAATTTTAAAAAAGGTATGCATTGTAATCTATCCTAGGAGGAGGCAAGAGCATGTATAAAATATAAATGCCCTATAATGGATGCACCATAGTGAGTCTAAAAGATGAGTGGCTTTAGCAGAAAGAGGGGAAAGCAGTGCAAACAATGAGGTTGAAGGGGTGAATGTGTGCGAGAACATTCAAGGCTTTGTATGTCTTCATAAGAAGACTTTTCTTCTTCTTAAAAGCAATCAGAAGCCATTAGCGTATTTTAAGCAGTGAGATGACAAGATAATTTTTCTGTAGTACGCAGAAGGGGAGAAGTGTGGATGTGAGTAGCCTAGCCAGGAGGCTAGGTGGGCATTGATGGTAACAAGGCCTATGGTATTGACAGTGGATTCAGAGACAAGCGGAAGGTTCAAGACACATTTAAGAAGTAAAATTGAAAGGACTTAGATTAATTATGCATTTGAAGGAGGGAGATATTTCTAGAATAATTCTAGATTTCAGGTCTGCATAATTAAATGGTGGCACAATTCACTGAAATTGTGCACTGGAAGGAACACTGGAAGGGAATTTAGTTTAATAGGAAAATTAGGCGTTCGCTTTGATATGCACTGAATTCCAACTGGCATTGAGACTTCCAGATAGAGATGTCAAGTAGGCAATTGAATATTGAAGCTCAGAGGAGAAGTTTAAGCTGAGGATTTACATTTATAAGTAATTTATATATAGGTGGAAATTGAAGTGTTAAGTGTGGGTGAGATTGCCTAAGAAGACATAGAATGAAAAGAGAAGAGGGGCCTGAGTCTTGACCTTCAAAGGAGAAAGAAAATGAAAGGCAGATACAGGAAGAAAACCAGGAGAGTGTAATGAAAGCCCAGCGGGCATGTGAACATAATTTCAAGTATTGTTGAGAACTCAGTAAGATGGAGACTAAAAAAATTTGTCCATTAGTTTTAGATACAGGGAAATCCTTGGTAAACTTTGTGAGAATTAAGAAGTAGACTGGAAATTAGATTAGATTGGTTGAAGAGTGACTGGGGTGAGGAAGGAGAGATAGAATTTGGCCTATTTATAAATGGGAAGGGAAGAAATGCTCTTTTTGGCAAGGAATATAATTTAGCTCCCGAATCTGCCTGTACACCACTACTTCTACATATGGTAGTTTCTCATTTTATAGGACTGGAAGGATGAATACACAAAATCTCTCTATAAGTCCTGTCATCTCCTCAAACTGTTGTAGCCTAGTCCTATCTGTATTTCGGCTTCTTTCTCTCTCTTTGCTCTCTACAGCTGGGAAGATTTGATCCCATCCTACAGCCCTAATAATGCTGTAGTCTCTGGGATTACTACAGTTGTTATGTAAAAGGGTTTTAAATAGCTCTAACCTAGCACTTTGGGATACATAATTACTAATTTTTCTGCTAATGTGATTGGCCTTCTCCCTGTTTGTGAAATGGGGTTTCTACTTACCTTGAGGCACTATATTGTAGAACAATTGACTTAACTAGATTTCTGCTTTTTGTTCCAGTGTGACTTGTTAACTTGCCTAGTACTCCAGTGCCTCTAGAACTAAAACAAAACATTGCTCTAGTTTTCTTCTTCTTTCTGTTTCCCAGTGGGGTTCAGCCATGTGCTGAAAGATATGCCAGAGATCGTAAGTGTGTACACAGGTATATAGTAGAAATGTATAATATACCTCACACATAGAAAGATAGTTCTTCTAAATGGTTGGGAGAAACTATGATGCAGAGTTCATTCAGTGGTCGGCTTAAAATCATGCTTGCTCTGGTACATGTTTATGAGCTTGAGTTTCCTGTAGTGGTGCTTGTTTTATGTTAACAGAGATTCACTTAAACCTGGTGGGAGATAATCAGGGAAAAACAGTATGTTGTCTGAAGTTATAGAAAAAGAATTGAGAAAAACTGGCACGGCTATTTGAATTTACTCTAATATTAGGTGTGAAAAAGGAAGTCTGCTTTTGTGGTTAAGTAGGTAAAAGGACTTACATAGATCTATTTTTAATTTACCTACTGACTTTAGGTTAGCACTTTGAAACTAACTTTTTTAAAAGTCGGGCTTATTTGAGGTATAGTTTATTTGCAGTAAAATTCACCTTTAAGACATACACTTCACTGAATTCTGGAAAACATACACAGTTAAATATCTACTACCATAATCAAGACAGACTATTTCCTTCACCTCCAAACGTTCCTTGTGTCCATTTGTAGTTAATCCTCTTGCTCTACTCCAGCCCCTAGCAACCATTGTTCTGATTTCTGTCCTAATAATTTTGCCTTTCAGAATGTTATATAAATGAAATCATATCATATAAAAGTGGGCAATCTGCGACCCATAGGCCAAATCTGGCCCACTGCCTGTTTTCAGTGTCCATAAATAATATTTTATTGGAACACAGCTATGCTCATTCATTTATATATTGCCATTGGTTGCTTTCTGGTTCATGCTTTTTAGATTCTATTGAAGGTATGCTTGCCTAATCTAGCTAAGGTAGTCTTTGTTTAACCCAAGGTTTCACTTTTTGTCAATGTTTTCATCTAGAAATTTTATAGTTTTTGTCATTTTATTTAGTTCTGTAATCTATTGTTTACAGTTCTGTAATACATTTAGTTAATTTTTGTATAGGTGTGAGGTATGAGTTGAGGTTCATTTTTTTACACATGGATTTCCAGTTACTTTTTTTACACATGAATTTTCCTTTGCTTTAAAGGGCTATTCTTTATCATTGAATTACCTTGGCATCTTTTTAAAAAAGTAATGACCATTTAAGTGTTGGACTATTCTGGACTCTGTTCTATTCTGTTCTATTGTATGTGTGTTTATCCTTTGCCAATATTTGATTACTTCTATAGCTTTTTTAGTTAAGTCTTAAAATCAGGTAATGTGAGTCCTCCAATCTTTTTGTTTTTCAAAATATTCTGCCTATTCTGAGAGTTTTGCTTTTCCATACAAATTTTAGATTTAGCTTGTCAATTTGTTTAAAAAATTCTTGCTGAGATTGTGACTGAGATGGCATTGAATCAATAGATCAATTTGTAGAGAATTGATATCTTAACAATATTGAGACTTCTCATTGATGAATAACAGTATATTTCTACTATTAATTAGATCTCTCTTTTGATTCTTTTTATTAGTGTTTTATAGTTCTTACCAAAGATTGCCTGCACATATTTTGTTAGATTTATACCTTAGTCTTTTTTTTTTTTTGATGCCATTGTGACTACTTTTTAAAATTTTGATTTCCAATTGTCTATTGCTAGTATATAAAAATACAATTGTTTTTTGTATATTGAGCTTGTATCTTGTGACCTTGCTAAACTCATTTATTTATTATAGGAGATTTTTTTTAATAGTTTCTTTGGGATTTTATACATAGACAATTATGCCATCTGTGCAGTTTAAAAATTTTCCTTTCCAGTCTCTATGGCTTTAATTTTTATTGTTTTTTCTGGCTTTGATGCATTAGCTAGGATTTCCAGTCCAGTGTTGGTTAGGAGTAGTGAGAGAGGACATCTTTCTTTGTTCCTGATTTCAGGGGGAAAGCACTCAGTTTTTCAAATACAGTATGATGTTAGCTGTAGAGTCTTTTGTGGATACTGTTATTGCATTAAGGAAGTTTCTGTCTATTCCTAGTTTGCTGATTCAGCTGCTTTCTCAGCATATTTTGACATAATCATATGTTTCTTTCCCCTTAATCTGTTAATGTGGTAAATTATATAGCTTGAATTTAGAATGTGGAACCAACCTTGCATTCCCAGGATAAACATCACCTATTTGTGATGTATTATTCTTTAACATATTTCTGGATTTGGCTTGCTAATGTTGGGTTGAGGATTTTCGCACCTTCTCATGAGGAATATTGGTCTATAATTTTCTTTTCTTATTATATTTTTGTATGGTTTTGGTATCAGAGTAATGTTGGCCTTAGGAAATTAGTTAAATGTTTCTTTCAGTTTTATTTTCTGGAAGGGATTATGTAGAATTGGTATTGTTTCTTCCTTAACTATTTTGCAGGATTCATCAATAAAGCCATGGAGAACTGGAGTTTTATTTTTGAAAGGTTTTTAAACTATGAGTTAAATTTCTTTAATAGCTTTAGGACTTGTCAGGCTATCTTGTTCTTCTTGAGTGAGGTGTACTTATTTCTGTCTTTCAAGAAGATGGTCTATTACTCATGTAAGTTGTAGAATTTTGGGTGTAGAGTTGTTTGTAGTATTCACTTATAATCTTTTACATTTAATTTTGTTTAACTGTGGAGTCTGTAGTGATGTTCCCTCTATCATTGTTGTAGGTAATTTGCATCTTCTCTCTTTCTTTCTCTCTCTCTCTTTCTTGATCATTCTGGCTGGAGGTTTATCAATTCTATTGTTTCTATTTTAAAAAGAATCAGTTTTTGGTTTCATTGATTTCTTCTCTAATCTTTTAAAATTTCCTTCCTTCTACTTTCTTTGGGTTTAACTTTCCTTTTTCTTGTTTTGAAACTAATTTGAGACTTTTTTCTTTTTGACGTAAGCATTTATTTCTATGTCTAGGTCTGGTTTTCCATACGATACTTCCAAGGAGTATCATACTCCTGCCTGGAGAACTTACTTCAAATCCCTTGCAGTTAAGGTCTTCTTTTAACATTTCTTTGCCTGAAAAAGCCTTTATTTTGTCTTCATTTTTTTAAGCATAATTTTACTGCTTATAGGATCTTGGGTTGACAGGTTTTTTTTTTTTCCTTCCTGTCAGTGCTTTATAAAGATGTCATTCCAAAGTCTTCTAACTTGCATGGTTTCTGAAGAATAATCTTCTGTAATTCTTATCATTGGTTCTTTGTATATAATATGTTATTTTCTCTGGCTGCTTTTATAGTTTTCTCTTTATGTTTGGTTTTTAGCAATTTGACTATGATGTGTGTAAAAGTGTGTGTGTGTGTGTGTGTGTGTGTGTGTGTGTGTGTGTGGTATTTGTTCTACAAAGGATTCTCTGAAGTTCACATGTCTGAGATTTGCTGCCTTTCATTAGTTTTGAAAAATTCATGGCCATTATCCCTTAAAATATTTCCTCTGTTCTGTTTTCTCTTTCTTCATCTTCTGGGACTCCAGTTTTACATGTTAGATCATTTTAGCTCTTGGATGCTCTCTCTCTTTTTTTTTTTTTTTTCTTTTTGGCCACAGCACACAGCATGCAGGATCAGATCCCCGACTAGGGATCAAACCCATGCACCCTGCAATGGAAACACAGAGTCTTAACCACTGGAACACCAGGGAAGTCCCTTGGATGTTCTTTTCTTCCTACACTTTTTTTTTTCTTTTTTCTGTTTTAAATGTGGATAATTTTTATTGACTTATTCTCAAGTTTACTGTTCTTTTTCTTAGTTCTTTCAAGCCTACTCATGAGACCATCAAAGGAATTCTTCATCTCTGAGGACATATTTTTTATTTCCAGTATTTCCATTTGACTCTTACAGTTTCCATCTTTCTGCTTCAGTACCCTATTTGTTCATGTCTGTTGTCCACCTTTTTTCTCTATATCGTTTACCTTAATAATTTAAATCATTTTAAAGTCTGTGTCTGAAAATCTTATCATCTTTGTCATCTCTGAATCTACTTGTAGTGATTATCTCTTGATACTGGGTTGTTTATTCCTTGTGATTTTTCCCTGAGTCTCATGCTTTTGAGTTGTATTTATACCTTAAAGTTGGCATGCCTTTTCTGTCAGACTGTCAGTATTGGGGATTAAATCACCAATCAAGTCAGGGGTTCAGACAGGTTTGGATTTTGTTGTTGCCATCATTATCTTTAGTGCACTACTATCTTCAAATTCCTCTAACAGTGGGCTACTGTTGCTTTTTGCTTGGGGTGGATGCAGGAGTAATGTAAGTTGTTTTTTTGTTTATTTTTTTTAGTGTTTTGCTACCCCTTCAGCCATTCCTATCCACTTATGTCACAGAGGGAGGGGGGTCTCTCCCCATGTTCTTGCCCATTCCCCAGAGGTAGACTACTGGTGCTTATTTCTTGATCCTAGGCCTGTGATAGGGCCGGGGTGTTCTGTTGTGTGTGTTCTGTCTTCCATCTTTGAACAGGCTTTGTCCACCTGGGCCTCAGGGATGAGGCTTGCTCAAGGTTTTTACTCCCTCCTTCCCGTGGAAGCAAATGTGCCTTGTATCTCTGAATGGTTTGGGGCAGGAGTTTCCTCCCCTCCCTTAGTGATAAAAGGCCTTTAATTTGTGGGTAAGATCTTGATTGAAGATGGTTTCTGTCCCTCTTTCATGGGAAGAGGGTTTTTTTTCAAGCTTTTCCCTAGCTGCAGTGGACCTTTGCCTTTGCCCTGGGGATGACAGTTTACTCCCTTTTCCTGTGGCTTATAGCTTTGGCTTTTTTAGGAGAAATAGTCTGGGAAAATGTGCCTGTGTTCTAGCAGCCACTAGTCAGTCACTTCTGTTATACCTGCACATGTGCACCCCCAAAGGGTTCTTTTTGTTCTCATGCCCTGCTCTCAATATGCCTGATGAATAACCAGTGGAGGTATGTGGAAGAGTGCTTGTGAGTGAGTGTGAACTTCCCTTGAGTCTGGGCCCCTAGCTATTCCAAACTGTCATGTTAGCCCACACTTGGCCTTTACAATTTGTTAAAGTTTTAATGAATTTCCTTTTACCTAATTGTAAGAGGAAACACCTCTTTCTCCTGTGTTCTGCCAAAGGAGAAACAGTGTGGCCCATTGCTCTTTGGAAGGGCTTGTTGCTCTTTGGAGTTTAGATTATTTGGTTGCCTTATAACCTCAACTCTGTGATGGGCTCAAAACAAGTTATGATATTTTAGATTATTTAGCCTTTTGTCCTTTCTAGGATGGCAGTGACATTATTTACAGCTTTGTAAATCCTAAACATTAGTTCTGATTAGGAACTTTGATTTATAAATCAAAATTATAGTTTTAAATATTTAAAATTATCCTTTATTAAGACAATGGAAGTGAAAAGTTTTATCACTATTTATTTTTAACTAGAAAAAATAAAGGCCTTACTTTTATTTGTACAGCCTTATTTGGTAGCCTTCTACTATTTTCGAAGCTGCATAGTGTCTTTGCAGCCAACTAATGTCGAGACTATTGAATAGATTTAAACAGTTAGTGAGACCACTCATCCAATGTTTTCCCCTCTGTTTGGATTCTTAATATCATTTCAATTGAGATTCTGTCTCAATGATTTGAAGTTCATAGGTTTTGGTTTCACTCTGTAAGTCAAATCAGTCTTTTTGTGAAGCTAAAATGTTGAAAAATAACATTGTAAATATTTTACGGTATATGATTGAAAATATATTGCAAATGGTTGGTAGAAATTTTACAGTTACATTTCAAAGAAGTATCTTAATTGTATTGTTTCTTAAATTAGCATGTATACCAGAAGGCAGAACCAGTTATAACACTTTTATGATGTGATGTGCCATAAAAGATGTTATTCATAAACTGAAAATTAAATTTTTATTCTGTATTCTCCTATGGATTGTTTTTGGATATAAATTGTGTCCACAAATTGTGGTAATTATTATTTTTTTGAGACATCAGGAAACCAAATTTTTCTTATCTGTGTTCTCTGCAGAAAACTTCATCAGCAGTTTGAAGTGTATAAGGAGCAGGTAAAGAAGATGGGAGAAGAATCACAGCAGCAGCAAGAACAGAAAGGTGATGCTCCAACCTGTGGTATCTGCCACAAAACAAAGTTTGCTGATGGATGTGGCCATAACTGTTCATACTGCCAAACAAAGTTCTGTGCTCGTTGTGGAGGTCGAGTGTCATTACGCTCAAACAAGGTACAGAATGAAAATTACACTTCATAATTCTCTTATACTTAAGCTTATCTTGAATAAAATAGACAACTGAAATTAATATTCTGGTTAATCAATGAATAAGAACCTTCCCTAGTGTCTTCAATTCAGATAAAATAATTAAAAAAAATTTTCCTCTGAATTAAAAAGGTATTTGTCTCATTGTTTATGTTCTTTAGCTGATGATTTTGTTTAGAATCATAGGGTCTTAGACTTTCAAAGATGAAGAGAATTTAGAGATCAATTGGCTTAAGTCCTTATTTTATAGGTGTAGAAAACTCAGATCCAGAGATACTAAAATTCATCTTAAAGTCACACAACTGATTAATGTTTGGGTTGTGTCACAGCTTTTTCAATTACTTCACATAATTTTATAAACTTGGTAGATCTGCTCTTCCTTTGGCCTCCATTTTCTTTCTTTTTGAAAGAGGCTCTTTCCGGCTTTGAGATTCTGTGTTTCATAATTTTATAGCTTTTGAGGCTACTTTACTCTTTATTTTTGTTTTAACATTAATGAAATAAACATTAGACTATGGAATTTAAAGAAGAAATGTTAAGGCTGTGTTTCACACCTGTACTAGATTTTTGTAGTTTATCCATCCACTTTAGGGAATATATTAATATTTCCCAAAGAATGCTATGTTGAAATTAGTAAAAGCAGTATTTTAAATTGTTGTCTCACTAAGTTCTTTATAATTTGTATTTATCTCCTTCATAGTATTTTATCACTCAGTTCTTAGGTAGCTCAAAAATATGAAGCTGATGTCTTTACATATATTACTTAGACACAATTATGGGAATTTGTTCCCCTTTGTGATTTCATTTCTTCGTTGTCTCATTGTTTCCCTTTTCTCATTGTTTTGTTTTGCCCAGAACTAATAACTTTTCTTTATTTTTCCTTATCTTTCTCCCTGGTTTACCTGATTATTTTTCTTTTCCTTGACTAGTTGCATTGGCTAGAAACTCCAGTGTAATTTACTGATTGGAAATGATGAGAGAAGCTATCCCTATTTTGTTCTTATCTTGGAGAGAAAGCATTCAGTCTTTCACTATTAAGTATTATTTTAGCTATCAGCTCTTAACAGATGTTGTCTATTATTAATTTGCTGAGAGTTTTTGTTTGTTTGTTTGTTTACCTCAGGAATAGGTGTTGGATTTTCTGAAATACTTTTTCTCCATCTATTGAGATTGATTATATGTTTTTTGTTAATATGGTGAACTACATTGATTGATTTTGAAATGTTAAACCAACTCTGTATTCCTGGAATAAAACCCATTTGGTTATGATGGATTATATCTTTTACATATTAATGGGTGTGATTAGATAAAATTTTGTTTACAATTTTTGCTTCTGTGTTCATGAGGGTTGATATCTGTAGTTTTCTTTTCTTGCAGTGTCTTTCTTTGATTTTGGTATTAGAGTAATACTGGCCAGATAGAATGAGTTGGACAGTATTTCCTCCTCTCCAATGTTTTAGTAGACTTTCTGCAGAATTAGTATAATTTATCCTTTAATGTTTTGAAGCCATCTGGGCATACAGTTTTATTTTGGGGGGAAAGTTTTTAAGTACAGTTTTAATTTCTTTAATAGATATAGAGTTTTTCAGGTTATCTATTTTTTTCTTGAATGAGCTTTGGTAATTTGTATCTTTCAAGGAATTTGTTCAGTTCCTCATAAGTTATTGAATTTATTAGCATCTTGTTCACAGTATTCTGTTCTCATTCTTTTAATATCTGTATAATCTGTAGTGATGCTAGCTCTTTCATTCCTGATATTGGTAATTTACATCTTCTGTCTTTTTCCCTGCTTAGTCTGACAGATATTTATCAATTTTATTGATCTTATCAAAGAACCAGCTTTTTGTTTTATTGATTTTGTAAATTGTTGATTTCATCTTTTTTTTTTTTTTTTTTTTTTGTGGTACACGGGCCTCTTACTGTTGTGGCCTCTCCTGTTGCGGAGCACAGGCCCTGGACGTGCAGGCTCAGCGGCCATGGCTCACGGGCCTAGCCGCTCCGCGGCATGTGGGATCTTCCCGGACCGGGGCACGAACCCGTGTCCCCTGCATCGGCAGGCGGACTCTCAACCACTGCGCCACCAGGGAAGCCCATCATCTTTGATCTTTATTATTTCTTTTCTTTCGCTAACTGTAATTAATTGTCTCTTCTTTTTCTGGTTTCTTAAGGTGGAAACTGAGGTCATTGCTTTGAGATGTTCCTTCTTTTCTAATATAGGCATCATGTGCCATCAATTTTCCCTAAGTACTGCTTCAGTGACATCCCCAAAATTCTGATATGCTGTTTTTTTCATTTTCATTCAGTTGAAATACTTCCTAATTTTACTTTTCATCTTTGACCTATGAATAACTTCGAAGTATGTTATTTCTGTTTTAAATATTGGGGGTGGATTCCAGAGATCTTTCTGTTAATGATTTTTAATTTAATTCGGTTATGGTCCTAGATATACTTTGTATGCCTTGAATCCTTTGAAATGTACTGAAACTTATTTTATGGCCCAGAATATGGTTTATTTTTGACAAATGTTCTGTGTGTTCTTGAAGAGGGTGTATATTCTCCTATTTTTGACAGTGTTTTTAAATGTCCAATAGGTCAAGTTGTTTAATAGAGTTGTTCAAGTCTACTATATCCTTGTTGATTTTCTACCTATTTATTCTATCAGTTATTAAGAGAGGGGTATTGAAATAAATAACTATACTTGGCTTTGTCCATTTCTTTTTACAGTTTTATTGGCTTTTGCTTTATGTATTTTAAAGTTCTGTTTTTAGGTGCATAAACATTTAGCATTATTACATCCTGTTAAATAATTGGCCCAATCATTCCAACTTTCTACTGGGTAGTAGTAACATTGTTTATGTTTCCTGTTCTTTTACTTTAAACTAACTTGTGCCTTCATATTTGAAGTACTTTTCTTATAGGCAGCATATAATTGGGTATTGCTTTGTTAGCCAATCTGACAATCCCTGCCTTTCAATTGGGTGTTTAGATAATTTATATTTAATGTGATTACTGATATGGTTAAGTTTGATTATATCATTTTGCTCTTTTTCTACTTTTACCATCTGATCTTTATTTCTTTTTTAGTCTCCTTTTGGATTAATCACGTACTTTTTTGATTCAGTTTTATCTGCTTTGTTAGCTCATTAACTTTGTTGACTCTGTTTTGTAGCTTTGTTGGTTCTTTGTTTTGTTATTTTATTAATTGCTTAAGGATTTGTAATATACATCTTTAAATGATCACAGTCAACCTGAACTGATATTATACCATTTGGTGTATAGTATAAGAATTTACAATAGTGTACTTCCATTTCTACCCTTCTGGACTTATATTATTGGTACCATATAGCTTACTTTTACCTGTTTTATAAATCCCACAATACACTGTTTGTTTGTTTTTTGTTTAAAAGGCTTATGTTTTAAGGAGTTTTAAATAATAAAGAAATATGTATTTACTTGTGTTGTTACCATTTCTGGTAGTGTTCATTTCTTTTTGTAGATCTATATTTCTGTCTGGTATCATATTTCATCTGCCTGAAAGATTTCCTTCAATATTTGCTATAGTACGAGTCTGCTAGTGATGAATGCTTTCAACATTTTATGCTAAAATTTTTGCCCTTGTTTTTTTTAAAAGATATTTTTGCTTGGTATAGAATTCTAGTTTAACAGTTATTTTCTTTCAATATTTTAAATATTTTTGCTTCACTGCCTTCTCCCTTTCACTGTTTCCAATTAGAATTGTAATACCATTTTCATCTTTATCTCTCTGTATATAAAATGTGTCTTTTTTGTCTGATTGCTTTTAAGATATCCTTTTGATCACTGGTTACATGCAATTTAATTATGATGTTTCTTGGTTAATTTTCTTCATGTTTGTTGTGTTTGGAGTTTTTTTGAGCTTTTTGTATCTATGTGTTTATAGTTTTCATAGGCTGTATAGAATGTTGTCAGTTTTTTCTTCATATATTTTTACTGGCCCATCCTCTCTTCTTCTTCAGGGAGTCCTGTTACCCATACACAAGGCTGCTTGAAGTTGTCCTACAGCTCACTTATGCTCTTTTTTATTAAATCAAATTTTAATTTTCTCCATTTTCATTTTGTTTATGTTTTATTTCTATGCCTTAGGTTTACTAATCTTTTCTTCTACAGTGTCAAATCTGCTGTTAATACCATTCAGTGTATTTTTTTCACCTCAGACATTATAGTTTTCAAGTCTAGAATTTCAATTTTAGACATTTTTATATCTTCCACAGTCTAGTTAACTTTTTGAACTTGTAGAATACACACTCTGTAATAATTGTTTTGAAGTTCTCCTATGCTAATTTTAACATCTTTGTCAGTGTTGAGTTGGTTTTGATTCATCATTCTCATTATGGTATGTGTTTTCCTGACTCTTTAAATGCCTAGTATCTTATGTCGAATATCAGGCATTGAAAATTTTACTTTGTTGGGTGCTAGATATTTTTTTCATTCCTATAACTCTCCTTGAGCTTTGTTCTGGAATGCAGTTAAGTTACATGGAAACAATTTAACTTTTGTATCTTGCTTTTGTGATTTGTTAGGTGGATCTGGAACAGTGCTCAGTTTAGAACTAATTATTCTCTTCTACAGAGGCAAGGCTTTCCTGAGTACTTTAACCAATACCCCATGATTATGAGTTTTTCTTGTCTAGCTGGTAGGAACATCTACTGTTTTCTCTAATCCTTTCAGGTGATTTTTTTCCCCCACTCCTGGGTATTTAATCACATTCATGCTCACTGATCATTACTAAGTTGAACACTTGAAGGGTCTCTCTGTAGATCTCTGGAGTTTTCTTTCTCTGTTCACCTTTCTCTTCTCTGATAACTTGTTCAATGAAAGCTAGCTGTGTTGGCCTCCTCAGGCTTAGTTTGTTCTCTTCAACTTAGGATGTCTGCCAAAGTGAGTTTCAGCTGCTCTGTATTACTCTGCTGCCTGGAAAGCCTCTCAAAACAGTAACCTGGGGCAATTGTAGAGCTTATCTTGTTTGTTTCCCATATTTCAGCTGGCCTTTTTTGCCGGATGTCCATTGTCTTGAATACCATTCTTCATACATTTTGCCTATTTTTTGTTTGTTTGCTTGTTTCAGGCAGATGAAGGAATCTAGCCCTTCCTACCCTATTTAGGCCACAAGCAAAAGTCTGTAATGACATCTGAATATAGTTTGCTTAAAAATATATTTTCTGGTTTCTAACATATTGTCTCTCTATGCTGAGCAAAGTTCTAGTCAATAAGTTAAATACAGTGAAAAAATGGAACGCCCCTTGAACATTTTTTGTATTGTAATCAACTATAAAACTCTATATATTGTGGATTAGCCTGATGTGGATGATTTATGGAAGAAGAAAGGAAGCAGGGAGAATAACCCTTTCTCATATTTTTTCTTAGATCTGAGGGAAATGTTAGGGACTAAACATAAAAAATAATTTTCATTCATAATTTACTTGGGAAAGCATTCCTTTTATATATATATACGTATATATATGGCCTATATTCTAAATGGAAAGAATAATGAGTTTAA
Organism: Physeter macrocephalus; assembly: GCF_002837175.3. Taxonomy (NCBI): domain Eukaryota; kingdom Metazoa; phylum Chordata; class Mammalia; order Artiodactyla; family Physeteridae; genus Physeter; species Physeter macrocephalus. Next base: position 33,107,132 of record NC_041228.1, on the reverse strand, counting down.
TTTCTCTTTTCAAATTGGATCTTCCTACGTATACTCAGTTGCCTTATGTACTAGAAGAAGGCTTTTGCTCACAATAGATACTGAACACATTTTTTTTTGAATTTTATTTTATTTTTTTATACAGCAGGTCCTTATTAGTTATCTATTTTATACATATTAGTGTGTATATGTCAATCCCAATACCTCAGTTCATCCCACCCCCCCACTCCCGCTTTCCCCCCTTGGTGTCCATACGTTTGCTGAACACAGTTTTTTTTTTTTTTTTTTTTTCCGTACGCGGGCCTCTCATTGTTGTGGCCTCTCCTGTTGCGGAGCAGAAGCTCCAGACGCGCAGGCTCAGCGGCCATAGCTCACGGGCCCAGCCGCTCTGAGGCATGTGGGATCTTCCCGGATCAGGGCACGAACCTGTGTCCCCTGCATCGGCAGGCGGACTCTCAACCAGTGCACCACCAGGGAAGCTCCTGAACACAGTTTTTGATTTATCATAGCTCCAAAGGATTAAGCTCAGTGCATTTTGGTAAGATTATTTTTATGAAGTAGAATAATGACAATGTAAATATTTTATAGCTTAAATTTTAATTATAAAGTAATTTAAAAATTATTTTAGTAATCTCCTAAAAGAACAAGATAAAATAATCTTTTGTTTTAATTTTAAGGGTCTTTCATGTGCAGCCATCCTTAACAATTAATTAACTCTTCTGAGGTGCATTTAGGATACAGAGAGAATAAATGAAGTACAGGACTATGGAGTACCAGTATAATAAGATTTCATGAAATATTGCTTTCATTTATTTTATTAAGATGATACTCCTTAATAAATTAAAGCTATATATTTAGTTAAATTGAAAAATAATGACTTTCTAAGGGAGGTATTATTTTGTAATCATGGAATAGAGACTAGTGGTAAAGACATTAAAAGTAATTTACAGTCAGGATTATTTTAAGCTTCAAAGTGTGGCAACATTAAGTTTTTGTTTCTTTTACTTTTTAGGAAAAATAGATTACCATCTCTCAATGGATAATCTAATTTTGAAAAAATAAAGAATATACGTTTTTTAGAATTATAATGTTTAATTTGCAAATGTAACAGATATAGATTTTCACTATAAATTATCAGATTTGAAGCAGAATGAATGATACCTTTAGTATGGTTGTAAAAGAAAGTGATTGTTAAGAAAGTCCCTTAAAATATATTGATATATGTGTGTTCAGTATATCAGATGTTAAGTCTTTTAAAAAAAAATTCAAGTCACTGTAATTACCTGCAAGTCTGTAGTTAGTGTGCTTGTGTAATATATAATCAGTTCCCATACCACAAATCAAACATATCATGTATGGATTTTCTAATAGATTTTTATGAAATCACTACATTCCAGTATATTGGTAAAAATTTGACATTCTCTGGGAACAGGGTGACTTAAGTTGAGACAACTAGGAGAACCAAGTTTTGTTCCTGCCCTGGTGTTACATGACTCTTGTTGACATATCACTTCATGTCTTAGTGCTTCTGTTTTAAAATCTGTAAAATGACAGCATCAATTTAAATGATTTCTAAGGTCTCTTCTGGGCTTAACATTTTATGATTTTAAAATTAATACTAGATTATTCATGTAATCCTTGAAAAGGAGTATAGTCAGATATTTTTCCTGCTTAAAGAATTTATAAAAGGAATTGAGAAGCTTCATTAATTCTGTTATGTCAGTATGTCTAGTATATTGTGTGTTAAGCTTTGGCAGTGGTCTTGAAAGTGTACCCTGATGTGGAAGGAAGGTTTTTTGGAGAGGAGACGGGTGCGAATAACTTCAACGGCACAGATTTCCATATGTATTCTTTCATTTTTTCTTAAAATTGATCTACCTGAGAACACTTTTCTGTTTTGTAAATTTTTCTTTCCAACTCACTTTTGATGAGACAAGACTTTTTTTTTTTTGCGGTACGTGGGCCTTTCACTGTTGTGGTGTCTCCTGTTGCGGAGCACAGGCTCCGGACGCGCAGGCCCAGTGGCCATGGCTCACGGGCCCAGCCGCTCCGTGGCATGTGGGATCTTCCCAGACCGGGGCACGAACCCGCGTCCCCTGCATTGGCAGGTGGACTCTCAACCACTGCGCCACCAGGGAAGCCCCCAAGTCACTTTTATAAGTGGGTGGCTTCTACTCTTCAAAAGAAAAGCATGCTCCTCAACCATACCTAATCTGAATTTTGGTCTTTATATAATATATTGCCTCAGGATGTAAAAATCTCTGGGGCACCAGGCAAAGTCACAAGGAGAGTTGCCGCTGAAGGAGAGTTGTCTTGAAGGAGAGATTCATGAGGGCAAAGCAGTGAGAAATTTTGTAAGAAACATGGAACGAGGCAGCACGTTATTTCATTCAGGCAGCAGACTTTTGGCGAGACTCTGGTGCCTCATCTCTCTTTTTCAGAATTGGAATTTTGAGATGATTATCATGGTGACCCATAATAACACATTTATATGAATTTAAAAATGAAGTTGGACTCTTTTTGATATAAAGTCAGATTTGTGTGATGGTTTGACAATGTGGACTGGTTTGCCAAATAGGATATAAAGTAGACATTTTGTGTATATTGAATGAGGTAAATCTGCAGCTCCAAGCTTTGATGAAAATATAATTAAATCACACCTACAATACACAATATATCTGAAAATGTATCCTTTCCAACTATTTAAACTTAAAATTTAAATGCTATCTTAAAAATGTGCGAGGGGTATGTGATTTTAGAGATTTGAGAGAAGAGAAAAAATATTTGTAGACTACTGATATATAACAGGTGCAAGGTATTCTTGGTTATTGGCAGACGTGCTTTTGAGAGTTGTCTTTGGTATCTCTTTGCTTCTAACCTCTTGGTGGAAAGTATACTGCTCAGTACCTAATGTCCTCATCAATAGATAAAGTGAGCTCCTTATCATTAGACAAGATGAGCACCAGGTTAAATAGATTTTACTTAGTATATATAGAGAAGATTAGTAATAGCATCTGAAATGAGTTCTGATCATAATAGGAGACTATATAGAGTTTAATAAATAAAGGAATTCAGGATATCACCAGAACTTTAGGATGGTAAAGCAGACACTAGATAGTGGAGCACAGTGGAAATAGAATTGCAGGTAATTGTGAGAGGACAGTTAGACATAGTCATGAATTTCTCTTTCTTCACCCAATAAATCTCATCTGATTTCTTTTAAAGCATCCCCAATAAAAATACTTAACTTCAAACATAAGCAAAAACAAATGAAGTCCTATGTGAAGCAATTTTTTTTAAGTTAAAAATAATTCTGATCCGTGAAAAGGACATGAGGGGACTCAAGGAAAATTTTGGAGGTGACAGATATGTCTGTTACTTGATTATGGTGATGGTTTCATGGATATATTCATAAGTTCAAACTCATCAAATTGTATACAAAAATATATGCAGTTTTAATATATCTAAATAAATAAATAAATTGTTCAATTGAAAAAAAAAGGGCATAAGCTTCTTCTTTTGAAGTCTTGTCTTTTAAACTCCCTTTCAATAAATGTATTAAAATACCACTGACTCTCTCTTAGGCCAGAACAGACTATGTATTTCCTATTGCTGGAACAATGCCCAGATCTACTTCTCCTATAATTTTCAACTTTTTGAATGGCACCACTATGCTATATCACCTAAACTAGAAAGCCAGGAATCATCTCAGGTTTCTGTCCTTCACCATTCTTTCCCCACAAATTTTGCATTTTATTCTTTCATCTCTGTCTACATAAACTACTAACTGCTCTCTTATTTGGGCTCTCATCCTCCATCACTTGGACTAATGTTAGTTTCCTAACTGGTCTCTTTGCTCCCATCTGGATTCCTCATACACATCCTTCACATGCTGCTATGCTGCTATCTGTAAAATGCAGATCTGATAATTTTATCTTCTGCTTAAAAACTATTTAGTGACTCCTCATCTCTTCAGTGAAGTTTCTAATGGCATAAAGAGCCCTCTCCCTATGGTTTATTCCCTGCCTAACTCAAAAGAATAAGCTTCACTGCATTCAGTATACCCCGACTAAACTACACTGCAGTCCTCACTTGATGTCCCATGTCCTTTGGGGATTGGTTCCAGGACTGGCCCCCCTACCCAATACATAGCAAAATACATGGATGCTCAAGTTCCATATGTAAAATGGCATAGTATTTGCATATAACCTATGCATATTCTCCCGTATACTTTAAACCATCTCTAGATTGCTTATAATTACTAATACAATATAAATGCTATATAAATAGTGGTAAATAGAGTGTAAATGTTATGTAAATGAGTGTAAATGTTATGTTACCAGTGTCGCATATTCAAGTTTTGTTTTTGGAACTATTGACACAAATAAGCAATAAACAGTCTATAATAGGAATAGGAAAGAGTTTTCTTTGAGACACACTGAGGACTATAGCCTGGGAGACACAGATTCAAGAAGGACTTGAATTGTGTTCAGTCAGACTAAAAAATGGGGGAGACTTATATATGGAAAAACTGAAAAGTTACATAAATTGCTTGTCAAGAATTAGGATTGGATCTGGCAAGAAGTAAGAGTGTTTACTAAGCAAGGATTGATTGGGGTCTGAAATGGTTGCATGGTTACAAGGGGAGACCTTGAGACCATAAGGTTGAAGCTGGTAACTGCTGGAAGATATTGCTTTGAGAATGGCTGGTGGTGTCCTTGAATTTGGTACAATTCAGAAAATTCAGGTTCTCAGTGATGCAGGAACGTGTCTGAAACCACATCCACAATAGTCACCCAGCTCTGATTTGAATGCCTGAACCAGTCACTTCCTTTTGATTTTTAAGCACATTCTTTTCTTTAATGGCTAAAGCAGATGTACAATGCATGTTTGACAGGCCATAAGACAGGCTGTTCTAGTTGCATGAAGTTCAAGCCAAATCATGTATAAGCCAGAATGACTTACCCATACCTCAGTATGTGAAAATTTCGTCTATCAGAGCTTTCTGAAATGTTTTTTCCCCAAATCTTTTCTATACATGGTTGCTTGAATCCAAGGAGGGAGAAACCATGGATATACTTGTACTTCTCTTAAATTACCACTGTCTTTTATGTCTTTTGCTTTTGCTTACCCTGCTACTGTAATCTGAAATACATCTCTCTGCTTCCCCTGGACCCCACTCCACCCACGACCCTTACCCACTTCATGAACAATTACTCATCTTTCTGGATTTAAGCATCATCTCCATGATGCTTTCTTTGGGTATCCCTTGTGAATTAACCACTCACTCTTTTGTGCCTCAATGAATTTGCAGACTTCTGATGTATTATGCTTAACATTTTATTATTATTGATTGATTAAATACTTGTTGAGTGAATGAATGGAGGAAAGAAATTGGGTGTACTTATCATGGGCATGTTATTTTGGAATAAGCTTTGTCTTTTGATCCAGCTTCTTGCTGCAGCTCAGCACTGTGATGATGTTTTTTTGAAGATGGCGGTCCAAACTTGTGGATGAATAAAAAGATAAACTTATACTGCCTATACAGCAGTGTGTAATTCTTGCAGTTCTTGAAAAAAAGAGTCCAGGCTTGAGAGAGAAGATGGAGTATTACTGTAGTGGTGTGAAAGAGAGGTGGTTTTGGATTGATTATAGAAAGTAGGCAAGAAGAGAGAGACAGGTGATGGTGGTATAACTCTGGAGAATGTACAACATTGATATATAGAGAGGGATATATCTTTTTTTTTTTTTTTTTTTTTTTCGGTACGCGGGCCTCTCACCGTTGTGGCCTCTCCCGTTGCAGAGCACGGGCTCCGTATCTTTTTTTTTTTTTTTTTTGCGGTACGCGGGCCTCTCACTGTTGTGGCCTCTCCCGTTGCAGAGCACGGGCTCCGGACACGCAGGCTCAGCGGCCATGGCTCATGGGCCTAGCCGCTCCGCATGTGGGATCTTCCCGGACCGGGGCACGAACCCGTGTCCCCTGCATCGGCAGGCGGACTCTCAACCACTGCGCCACCAGGGAAGCCCAAGAGGGATATATCTTTTTGGCAATACAGATGAGCAAGTAGTAGGAGAAAGACTGAATATCTAGAGAAGGAATCTGAGGCGAGCTGACATTAGTTTCCTAGGTGACTGGGGAACTAATGAAAAGTTGCACAAAGAATAGTTGTTGGCAGATGAAATTGCCATATTTAATCTGAAATGGTGCTATGACTATCAAGAGGAAATATCAGAGAGGAAAGAGAACAATAGAGCCAGTGATAGAAGGTAGATTAATACTTAAAGTACATTGATCTTGGGAAGAGGCAGTGTGATTGCTTATCAGCAGAAGTGGTAAGACAGTAAGGATGGCCATAGGGAGATCTGATTATGAGGAAAAAATGCTAAGTATAAAATTCTTTTAGAATATAAAATACAATAAATTTTTAATAACTATTTAAAGGAAATTAATAAATATAATTTGTACTATTAAAATTTTAATAAATGCTTTTGGACATACTCTATGTTATTATTAGAGTTTTCATGTCTAGTAATTATGACCTAAAATCATTAATTCATCAATTAAATTATAGAAAAGATACATAAAGCCAACAGAGGACACTGGCATTATATAGAGGCAACGTTGTGTGGTGGCTTCAGCTCAAGTTCTGAAGTGAGACTAAGCTTAAATCCCAGCTTTATCATTTACCAGCTATGTGACCTTGTATAAGATGCTTTGTCTCTCTGCCTCAGTTTCTTCATCTATAAGTAATAGAAGTAATAATAGTACATATCTTACAAGGCTATTGTGAGAATAAAATGAATTAATATTTGTGAAGCACTTAAACATGTACCTGGCACACAGTGAGTGCTTTAAAAGTGTTTTGCAATGATTTCTATGCTATTAGATTTCTTCTTACCTAACATATATATCAGGTACCATGCAAGATGCTTTTACATATGTTTTCTTATTCAATTAGATAATCATATTTGTAGATTGGATTAGTATATTCCTTACTGTATACCTAAACTAGTGTCATTATGAATATGTATGTAAATATACATACCTTATTTTAATCTTTAATCTTTGAATTGACCATTTAGTCTTTTCTTTTTTTAAACACAGACTAAGCATAAAGCTGAAGTAAATATCCAAATGATTCAATTGAAGATTCACTTTTACCCATTTAAAAATATCCAGGTTTTCCATATGTTTAAAATTAAACTACTCCTCCACAGCAAGTTATTTTTTATATTTCACGGGAGATTTTAATCAGTCTTTGTCTTAAGGACCTTGATAATGTTTTATATTTATATATTACCTTTGTTTTTCAAGCAACTCAATTCCAGTTTGATTACTGATGAGATTAAAATCACTTTTGACAAATACAGTGAAACTTCTGACTTAAATTGTATTACTAAAATCTGATTAGAAGAGATTACTAGTCCTTTCGCTTTGAATTTATTTTCTTTGGAAGCTTGCCAGTTCAAAGAGAAGAACCATTTTGATTATGGGTCATCTTCGTCATTTTTCTTTTTTCCTTTAACAATTTCCTTGGGAGATTTTATTCACTTTCATAGCTTCAGATTCTGTATATATGCTGATGATTTCACTAGCCGGATTATTCTTTTGAGCTCCAGATCCACCTCTGTAGCTGCCTACTGAAAAATCTCTGCTTGGATATATTAATGGGCACCTCAGATTCACCTTGTCTATAGTTGAAGTCATTATTTTCCCCTAAATCTGCTTCTCCATGTGTTTTTTTCTTTCAAGGAATTGTCTTCTTATCCTCCTGGTTGCTTAAACCGGACTCTGGGAGTCCTTCTCTACTTCTTCCTCTTCCTCAATCAAGTCTTAAGGGGCCTTACTTCTTAGTATCTCCTAAATCAGTTTACTTCTCTCCTTTCCTCTTGCCACTACTATATTTTATACCACTATCACATTTGTTTCTTACCCCAAATATTGCATCAACTTCCTAACTGGTCTTTCTGCTTCCAGGCTTATCTTCTTCCAGTCGGTCTGCACATTTTAGCAAAGTAAACACTTTATAAGGAGTAGCAAATAATGTTATGCCTTATTTATAAATCATATGGTAGATTTTGTATTTATTTTTTATCCTTATTGAAAGATAGTAAAGATATAATGGCAGAGTAATATTCATGTGTATATTATAGCTGAGTTTTTCATGTGTATAACTAAAATTGAACCTGTATTATCTGTTAAGAGGGATTAACTATTAGCAAATTCATTAGTTATGACTTCATTTTTTTCCTTCTTTTTAGAAAAATTTCTGCAACGTGAGTTATTTTGTGAAAGTATTGTGCTTCTAAGCTTTTGCCAGATATTAATATAGTTAACCGTGGAGACTTTAGTTCAAACATGTCAAACATAATTTAGTCATTTCCAGCTACTTGTGTCCAAATATGCCAAGCATGTTTGTGCTTCTGTGCTTCTTGCATATTCCATGTTCTTTGCATAAAATGTTCTCCCTCACTAGTCTTGCCGACATTCTCTCTCTCTCTCTTTTTTTTTTTTTTTTGCGGTACGCGGGCCTCTCACTGCTGTGGCCTCTCCCGCTGCGGAGCACAGGCTCCGGACACGCAGGCTCAGCGGCCATGGCTCACGGGCCCAGCTGCTCCGCAGCATGTGGGATCTTCCCGGACTGGGGCACGAACCCCTGTCCCCTGCATCGGCAGGCGGATTCTCAACCACTGCGCCACCAGGGAAGCCCCTTACTCATTTTTCATGTTTCATAAATCTAGTGTAGTGCCTGATACATATATATGAGTGCTCCATAAATGATTTTTGTTGGACTAAATGGTTAGCAATAATTTTCCTTGACTGTGTACAATAGCTTTTATATGATCTTTTGTAACAAATGAATCAGTCAAGAACACAGTATTGTAAAGGATGCAATCCTATCCCTTCTACACAATATCCTCTGTTTTAATCAGCTAGAATATCAGATATAGAACTGTGTGTCAGACACTGTATTGAGAGCTTTTCATGTTGTTTAACTCTGAGAAAACCATATAAAGTAAATATTAATTTCCTGTTTTGCAGATAAGGAAGTAAAGGCCTAGAAAGCTTAAGAAAATTGCATAAGATATACAGCTAGAAATGTTTCAGACAAACAGTGATGCCTAAAAACACATGATTTTAACTTGTAATTTATATAAGTTCTTATAATATATCAGGTCATTATTATTACATTATTAATTTTACTATTATTATCATTATTTTATATTTAAATAAAGAGGAATGCAACATTTTTAAACTTTACCATATTTAAATATGTTCTCTTGACCAAATCATGTATCTTATTTATTTAATATTCTTTTCCATTATGGTTTGTTACAGGATACTGAATATAGTCCCTTGTGCTATACAGTAGGACCTTGTTGTTTATCCATTCTATATATAATAGTTTTCATCTGGTAATACCAAACTCTCACTCCATCCCTCCTTCACCTCCCCTCTCCCTTGGCAACCACAAGTCTGTTCTCTATGTCTGTGAGTCTGTTTCTGTTTCGTAGATAAGTTCATTGCTGTCATATTTTAGATTCCACATATAAGTGATATCATATGGTATATATCTTTCTCTTTCTGGCTTACTTCACTTAGTGTGATAATCACTAGGTCCATCCATGTTGCTGCAAATGGCATTATTTCATGCCTTTTTATGACTGAGTAGTATTCCACTGTATGTATGTACCATGTCTTTTTTTTTTTAATTGGAGTATAGTTGATTTACAATGTTGCGTTAGTTTCAGGTGTACAGCAAAGTGATTCAGTTATACAAAGTGATTCAGTTATACATATACACATATTCAATATTTTTTAGATTCTTTTCTCAGAAGTCATGTATCTTATGTATTATTCTATTTTCTACATTTATGATGTTGGGGAACTATGACCCCAAATTACCAATTGTAATCAATAATATTTTACCTTTAATGACCGTTTCTACTTATTTATTCTTTTAAGTTATAAAGTTTAAAAGGCCTAAATTAATGGGACAAAAAAACTTTTAGAAGCAATGTGCATAATTCATATAGAATTACATTTTGTCTGCTTTTGATAGTATGTGATGAAATTAAAGATAAACAGTGATACTGTGTTTTATTGTCTTTGTACATAAAAGCTTTATTCCTTAACGTTTTTCAGTTTCTTTCTTTGAGTTAATTGACTGTTTAATTAGGATTTTATTTGTCGAAAGAGCATTCTCCTTTTTCTGATGTTTGGGTATTTACTTGCTTTTATAGAAATTATTCTGTTTATATATCTTAATATATTCTAGTATATAGCATGTTCTTGCTTGAAATGTATGGAAAAATTTTCCTTTTATAATGTTTATATTTCGGTCAAAATGTAATTTAGACTTTTTCAGAAGTTTAATTTCACTGTGAAATGAACTCTTAAAAAGTCTTATTCGTTTTAAGAATGGGATTAATTATTTCTTTTTGTTTTGTCTTTTCTGTCCTTTCTAACTTGCTTTCGTGGATATTCACACCAGGAGGACAAAGTGGTTAGAGTCTTTTTTCTGTCTGATATTATTTTTTTTCTTATTGTTATTATTACTGATTTTAATTTTGTAGTTACATTTAATTTATATATACTTTTAAGTGTTTTGTTACAGTTGTAGTGCATGATAATTGCTAAACATTAATATATATTTTAAGCATGCTATCTGAATTTACTGAAAAACACATTTTATTATAGATGAAATTTTGATTATTTTACTTGATTCTTAAAGAGGTTTGCCTTTTTAAAATTTAATATTTTTTTAAAAGAGATCTTATAACATTCCTCATTGTGATAAGAATTCCTTTAATCTTATTATGTTCCCTAAACTAATCGTTGTACTGGTCAGAGTTTTTAAAATAAGGTTCTGAGATATTATAAAGATTCAATTTTTGTAATGAGTCACAATAACATTGAACATGGGTTTTCTGAAGTTTATATTTATAGTTGATTTAAGTATTGAGTATATCTTAATTTTTCTTAACAATATGTTTTAGAGATTGGTAAAATGGTAAAAAGATTGGTAAAATCTTATATCCTCATGTTGAATATTAGATATAATTAAAATTTAAATATAGGAATATAAAATTTGACAATACACTAGATTATAATAATTTGCTAATGTCTGCCTTTAGAAGTCTGATTTGAATTTGGATCTGCTCTGGAGCCTGGTGACTTCCTGCAAACAAAGATAAAATCTTTCTATTCTGATTCTTTATGATGAATCAGACTAAAACTTGAGGTCTTTTCAAACTTTCCAAATTCAAACTGGCATAAAACCCAAAGAGAACATCCTTTAGCTGAGGTCTTCTAAACAGTGCCTTCTTTTTTGTCAGTTGCAGCCTTTTCATTCTCTTCAGTCTTCAGTTACTAGGTTGGAGATAATGTAGACATTGGCAAATATTGATGTGCGTTTAGAATGAACTCTCTGAGCAGAAGGAAAGATACTGTGCATCATCCTCAACCCAGAGCAGGTCCTCTAGAAGACCTGCCAGCTTTCTACCAGTCAACTTTATTAGCTGACTCTCAAGTAGTACAATTTAGGCAATTCAAAGCCTTTTAAAATCTCTGGTGTGACTTTTGTGTCCAGAATTAACACAGGATATATAATGGTTTGATTATTGTCTGTAGTTTTCACAATGAATTCTGACACCTATCTCAGCAATGAGACATATAGTGATAGCTAAGCTATAGAAATGACTTCCATGTACTGACACAATTTCATAATGTAACAGTCTATATTTTAAGCCATGGATTGACTAACAGATAATACTAATTTTATGTGGATTTGGAACATTGCGGTTAAAATTTAACAGGCCTTTCAATGATACTCTTTCTGTAGCACTGTTCACCAATGAAGAAGATGTTTTATATCTTCACCATAATACTGTAGGCTCTAGTCACATGCAGCTATTGAACACTTGAAATGTGGCCAGTGTGACTGAGGAATTGAACTTTCAATTTAATTTTAATCAAATTTAAATTGTCATCAGTGGCTAGTGGCTAAAGAAAGCCCAAGTATGGATAGCAAACATTTTATGACTATTCAATCTCTAAGGCAATTCCCTGCACACATAGTAGCAGTATGATGTGTACACTATCAGTGGAGATAAAGCTGGACAGAACACAAGAAGGGTACACCGTCAGTGCCAACCTCATATATAGTCAAGGAGGATAACGGGACATCCTTTCAAAGGGCAGAACAAGGGAATCTGAATGACAACAGTCAAGGGAGAACCTCCTAGATTGCTAAATCAGGACTTGCCAGATAGAATAACCAAGGAAATTTAGGTGTTGTTTGTGTAGGGATTGCTGTGTGCTATGGACAATTGGCCACGGTATATTTCTCATTCTTCCTGTTTTTGAATGAGAGTTTTCGTTGTATTTACATCATGTTGTATTGGGTGTGTTGAGAACAGATAACTTGTGAATTACAGTGATTTACAATATCAGTTGTTTGTAATAATCTGCACTTGACCGTGATGGAAAGATTTGTTCTCCTTCACAGATCTTAGATTTAGAGCTAGGTTTTATAACTAAATGAGAGTTGGGAATTATCTCCCTTAGGGAGGGGGGGTGAATGTGTTACATGTAAACTATATGTATGGAAATTGTGAGTAGTTGAAAGCAGACTGTTCTAGACCCTGTTCAATCACTATCCTAACAGACATTTTCAACTTCCTTCTCTCTTGAAATCCCTAATAGAGGGACTTGAAAAATATAAAATCGTTTAGCTTTCCTTGCAACTGGGAATGGCTATGTGACATAGTTCTAGCAAATGAGTTGTAAGAAAATTTATGAGAGCTTCTAGGAAGTCATGAAAAAAATAAAGATATAGGTGGCACTACTTTTTAATGAAAAAGTGGTTGTTCTGAACTTCACCAGCAACTTGTGAAGATGAGGGAAAAGCCAAGAGTATTTGAGTCATTAGTTATGACATTGTTGAGCAACTGATCCAACACCATCAGACACTTTTCCCAAATGTGAGAAAAATACCCATCCCCAATTTGTTTCTGCCATCGATAGTCAGATTTTTTGTTACTTATAGCCAAAAGCATTTCTAAGGAAACATTACTGGAGATGCAGTATACAGCAGGGAAACCATATGAACATTTAGGGTTGTGCTTCAGAAATACAGAAGTAGAATAAAGAAGTACGTGTTGATCATTGCCCAGATCTATCTACTTTTGCCTCTATAAATGTTTGAAGAAGCAGGATCACTTAACACATCTGCTCATATGTAACACAGAACTTACCTCAGGTTGCAAACAGTAAATTAGTATGAATATTTTGGTCTTAGATATTGAATATTTCATTAATATGAATTTATTCTATTTCATATATAGAATCAAAGGGGGTTGAATTAAAAAAATATATATAATTTAGATGTTTCTCATATTTTTTAGGATGTGTGGAAATAAACTTTCATGGTGAATTATTTTCCATAAGTTAGGACATATACCTAACTGTTCATCTTTAAATAAATACTGATCTACTCATGTCTAGTAAGAGCATATAGTGAAATTATAGTTTTGGGAACAAAATGGTGCTCATTTCACTGTCTAGAGACAATATTATCTGTTTATACAGAGACCATTTTAATGAGGATCTTAAATAATTCCACTTTCTCTTTTTACAAGTTATTAATTCTAAGATACCAGTATCTCTTGAGACAACATTATTGACAGATTATTGAGCTTTACTGTAAAAAATAATGTTATTAATTATATTGTTATTGAAATGAAGGATGTGGAAGGATGATATATGATCTATAGTATTTCTCACATTTCAGAAGTATAAAGGTTATCTGTTGGGCAGCAGCTGCAACTATGATATTCAGAGCAAGTTGCTCTTTGTTTTTACTGCAACCTGATAGTTTTTCTGATTTAAGCACATTATTCAGGATTCCATACCCTATGTGTTTATGTAGCTGCCCATTGTTATTCTCATATGGAGTTGCAATTTAGCATATACTTAAAAGTACTTTTCAAGTTATAGTATGTTTGATTATTCCATATCAATCTTGGCAATAGCTAGGGAGCTGCATTCCAGTAAATACTGCCTTAACAGTGGTAGATTAATTTATTTGCTTCTGCATTTCTATTTAATTACAATATAACATGTATATGACCTTAATAAAATTGTTCTAGAAATTGAATATAATAGCTCTGTCAGGGCCAACTCTTATAATAAAATTACAGGTTTAAATACTACTACTACTATTCTGCCTCTTTTACTGTTAGCCTGACAAAGACCAGAATTCTTACATGTGTAAGTGAACTTTGAAAATCTAAGTCTCTTATAAAAAGGGATTAAAAACTTACACTGTGAAAATCCTGTGAAATAAAATATCCCACAAGAAAATTATAAAAAACATATGACAAGTTAAAATACTGGTACAGATAACATGCTGAAGTCTTATAGAAGTTGATGTTACTATTAAGAACTGATCTAAAGTGACACTCAGTTTGGCTCTGATAGAGTTCAGAGGATGTTGGAAGACTACAAAGTATATTTACAATTGCAGCATAGACAACTTCTCGAGAGAAGGGATAGATCATACGTTTTGATTATGTATTGTGCTACTTTTCCATCTCTTGGATAACTTTTGCTCTGATCATGTTATTCCAGTCATGTATACCATTCCATCCAATCGATAACTGAAAATGAGACCTATTTCTTTATCCTTTGTGGGAGTCCCATCACTACTAAGTGCTGTGAATGAGAATTTTTGAGCTCCCGAAATAGAAGAGTGCCAGTGGCTGTATGATGTGTTGGATTTGAGAGCTGAGAGTTAAAACTGAGAATTGGTGGTTGAATAAAGAGCCAGGATGACAACCAGGTTTTTTGCATTGAATGAGGATATTTGTGCTGAAGCCAGTAAGTATATACAGGATGGAGGGCATATTAGGGGCAGGGAGGGAAAGCACAATGAGTTTAATTATGGAGAATAGTGAGTTTGAAGAGCTTTTACAGAACCAAGCAAGAGATGTTTATTAATAATGACAGCTAACATTTATTAGACAATCATTATGTGTAAAGAGTACTATAGTAAACTTTTTAACATGTATGAGTTCATTTAATTCTCATGACAATTTTCATCTAACAGTGAGCTGTAGGAGAAGCTGTAGGAGAAGGGGCTGAGGTGCGATGCAACATGGTAAAGAACACAGACTCTAGTCTCAGAATTCCTGAGTTTAAAACCAGGTTCTATCACTTTGCTAACTATAGTATTTGAGCCAATCACTTTATCACTTTAAGCCTCATTTTCCTCATCTCTAAAATGGAGATAATTTAACAGTGCCTAAATCGTAGGGATATTGTGTTTGATCATTATTTTCTTCCCCAAGACTTTGAGGACCCTCTTTCCTAAGTGCAAAAAGGAAAGTAATACCCACCATCATGTCCCAAAAATAAATAGGAGGATTTATTATATTTTAACAGAAAAGATGAAATAGAACAAATATATGGTATTGGCTTGGTGATTGTCCTGTGATATTCTTAGTCATTGGGTCCAATGGTGATCTACCAGGTCCTGGAGGTATTCTTCCCCTATTGGCTCTGCTTGGTTTCTCCAAGGCTTTGATTTAATTCATCTGACCAGGACAGAACCAGGAGAAAACTTGTTATGGGCTAGTTGTTCTTAGTATGGAGCTGCTTGTGAGTCCACTTCCCTGGCAGAATAAACTCATTTCTTATTTTCATGATCTTCTCCATTTTCTTCTTCCTTTTTAGCAGTCTCTGCTCTCAAATGCCCCTCCACCTGAATGGCACTTTCAGTCCCTTAATTCTTTCCTCTGGTCCCATCCTATCCTCCATTTCCTATGTCTCTCTAGAATCTGGTTCTTCACCACTGCCATGTTAGAGTATATACAAAATATTTATGCTTATTTTAAAGAAAATTATTATGTATTTGGATAAGTAATATTGGGATATGGTACAAAATTCAAAAGATACAAAAGTATATATAGTGAAAACTAAGTTTCTTTTCCATCCCTGGCTCTCAATTCCCCAGTTTCCCAGTCCCTCAGTTCTTTTCCCCATAGGCAACCAGTTATCATTGTCTTCTGTATATTCTGACAGATATTATATAGACATATGGCTTTTATACAACTGTTCTGCACCTTAATTTTATCTCTTACTTGTATATCTTGGATTTTTTCTATATTGGTGCATATAGAATTATCATATTTATGTAAATGAATTCATTATTACTTTGTATGGCTATGCCACAATTTAACTGGATTATAGCTAATCTTTTGCTATTATAAACATATTTTTGTACATGTCACATTGCATATGTGCAAGTATACCTGTAGGATAAGTTCCTTGAAGTGGAATTGTAGAACATTTCAAATTTTGTTCATTATTCCAAATTGCCCTCTCTAAAGTTGTATTAATTTCTTTCCACTAACAGCATATGAGAATGCTCATTCCCACATCCTTGACAACACAATGTATCCAGCTTTTTAATCACCAATTAAAAAGCTGGATACATTGTATCACCAATTTTATTGTAATTTTACTTTGCATTTATTTTACTATGAGTGATATTGAGCATCTTTTCATGTTTAGAAGCCATTTGTGTTTTCTTTGTACTATCTGTTCATGCTTTCAAAGAAGAGCAAGGCTCTGCAATGTGTTTAGGTTTTGAAATCATCAAAAGTACCTTTATTATTACTATGTACTCATATTGAATGAAGATGCTTTTTTTTTTTTAAATTTACTTATTTTATTTATTTATTTTAGGCTGCATTGGGTCTTCATTGCTGGGCGCGGGCTTTCTCTAGTTGCAGAGAGTGGGGGCTACTCTTCGTTGCGGTACGTGGGCTTCTCATTGCGGTGGCTTCTCGTTGCAGAGCACAGGCTCT